>NC_060138.1:59401959-59712435 GCF_021461385.2 Schistocerca piceifrons | reverse complement strand
CCGGCCTCCCGCATGCCCACTATACGCCCTCGCTCAAAGTCCGTCAACTGCACATACGGTTCACGTCCACGCTGTCGCGGCATGCTACCAGTGTGAAAGACTGCGATGGAGCTCCGTATGCCACGGCAAACTGGCTGACACTGACGGCGGCGGTGCACAAATGCTGCGCAGCTAGCGCCATTCGACGGCCAACACCGCGGTTCCTGGTGTGTCCGCTGTGCCGTGCGTGTGATCATTGCTTGTACAGCCCTCTCGCTGTGTCCAGAGCAAGTATGGTGGGTCTGACACACTGGTGTCAATGTGTTCTTTTTTCCATTTCCAGGAGTGTATATTTCAGTTTCTAAGGCACGTGATGTAGATGCAATCATCCTTCTGTAACATATGCTTTTACCACAATACCCATGAAATCGTGAATTTTCTTCATCAGTATTGTTGTGAGAGTGCCTTCGTATTCCCTTCAGCAGCACCAGAGGCGTTATCGGAAGCAGCAGCTTTGGATGCTTTGGTGGATGCAGGAACCTATTAGTAGATGTAGTCTCGCAGATCAACATTATGGACAATACCTAGGATCATACGTGAGTGGATCCATACGTAACATATTCGATCTACCCAACCACTATCCTGGCCTCTGCACATGTAAATCAGGCCCGATAAATATCCCAGATATGGAATAAATTGGATCCCGTCCGAGCTGTATCCATCCCAGTCAATATTCGTTTATGTAGTGCTGGTGAATCCAACTTTCAGATACAGCTCTGAACCCATCGTACACTCCCTGCCATTCTGACCACCAACATCTTCAGCGTCTGTGGATTGTATCAAAGCACTCTCACCTTCTTACTCATCAAGAAAGCTACAGACTCACTGGATATTGCAGTATAAACATCTGTGACAGATGTATGCCTGCATCTATGTCTCGAGCCTTACAAACTGCAATATCTCTGCTGCTATGCTGATCACATGATGATTACCTAAAAATTATCCTGTTGGTATTAGTCAGTTAGGTGAACCATATACATTAATGTCTTCATATATAGCTGCTCTGTTTGTTATTCTCCATGAGAACAACTACAGTTACAAGGGTGTTGTGCTATCAATATATGTTAAGATGGATGCCTGCAAATTTATCTAGAGCCCTACAAAATGCATGTGTCTACTGCTACACTCATCATCTGAGTGCTAACATGAAATTTCCTTGGTGGTTCTGCTACATGTGAGTGACATTGGATGTCTTGCTTCTCTGCCTGCTTTACACTTACCTTGCTGCACATATGGTTATAACGTGTTGTACCAACATAAAGCGTTGTCTTACTAGCTACCATTAACAGAGCTGGTTTGTGGAATGTGACTCCCAATGCCTCACGCCTAACGTCTGTCACCCGACTCCCGACGCCTGGTGGCCTGATGCCTGATAACTGACACACGATGCGCGACAACTGACAGCCCTGCAAGAAACTGACACACATGCTGACATGACACGGAAATCGAGCTATAAGTTTACCATTAGACGCCAAGTGCAAGCATATTTAGAAGGAATGAGTTGAAGATGGTCTGAACAGAAGTGCTGCCGTCCTTATTCTGTAAAGTGCAAAAGGAGCCTTGATAGTCGGAACTGAGCAGTCATCTGTCATAGTGAGAAACGTGTTTTCTCTAGTGTGGCAAACATCCCTCAGCTTTTATGGAAGAAGAAGAGGCAAACAGACGAACACTTGGTTTGTAGTTATTGGAGGAGAAACTGAGCACTCTTGGAAATGATGTGAGTATTACAATTTGTACTGAAAATGGCACGCTTCTTAGTAGGAAGAAATTAAGTACGCTTCCATACGTTAAATAACGGCTTTTGCGTTAACTTTATGGTAGCTAAATCTGTGATAAAGTTTACTGTCACGAGCAATTAGAGAGGGGTAGAGGATCTGTAATGTCAAAGAAGGAGATATGTGGATCATTTAACTATTATCTAAGCAGTAAGTTCTCCAAGTTGTCTCCTTTGTAGTCTCTTTCCAAGCAGAAATTGTTATTTGATTTTAGGTAGGCCACTTCTTTAGCTTGTTAACAGCCCCGAAAACATTTTGAATTATTTCGAAACCAAAAGATAATTGTCTTCTATATTAAATTGCAGAGGTACTCCACGCAGCTCTTCCATCTAATTTCACTTTCTTTAGTATATCCACAGAATGTTTATATTTCCGCGAAATGGTTTCCAGATCTTCCCAGCCGAATTTTCCCAGTATTCCTCTTGCTGTCACACTGTTGTTCCCGTGTAGGAGAAAAGGTCGGTTTACCTTGACACCATGTCTCCTTACCGGGAGACAAGAAACGTATTAAGCGATGATAAACTTTAGGAAATGGAACTACAAATTTAACCTTTTGAATCTCACATTTAGAAAGTATCTATGAACTGCTAACTACGTAATTTGAATTTCAGCATTTTACCTAATTCAAGCGATGTGTTACCCACAGTTCGTAGAAATTAATATCTTTGAAATGATGGATGCATCAGCTACGGTTTATATGTTAATCGCTCCATACGTATTTGAATTCATGGGAAACCTGACTTTTGTAGAATTAGATCTTATACAGTGCTTTCTCTCCATATTTTTTTTAGAATTCTATAGTTCTGTACTGCTACAGCAACATCAGATTTTGGTTATGGAAAATGATGTTCTCTCACGTTCACAGCTTCTGTAACATTAATAATACCTTGCAGCAGTACCTACTACAATCCTGTTTGACCTTAAAATACAGAGTAAATAAAATACACTAATGTTGAATATACCTACACTAAGGTGCTACGAAAACGGGGTTCGTTTCGCTAACATAATCCAGGATTACTGAAGAGAAGAACAATTTCCAAATCAAGAGTATCTTAGATGAAACACTTTCACTAGTAAGCATAAAGTTATTAGAAATCATCCTTCTGTTTCATTAATTCATTAATCACATCAAGAATATCTGAATCTTCGCTTATGTATTACTCCAAGGCATATGATAGTGTTCACACGATGTAGCTATGAACAGTTCTGACAAGGACAAGGGCGAAAAAGAAGCGTGAGATATCCATGGGATATGACCACATTTACATACTTTGTTCTTTCTCGTTTATGTGTGCACACTACTATCTAATCCAACTGAAATTAATAATAACCAAACTGTGTTTATATCGAACAGGGACATACATACAGTGACAACCTTTAACTTTACCACATTTTCCCTTACCTGAGTTGCAACCAGTTACTAAATAGATTCAGATTACCTTTAATTGTATTTGTGGCCGCTAATGTCATTGAGATAAAATCAAATAAGAGATGAAAGATTTTCTTTTGGCTCTTTGATCACTTTGTAGAGGACACGGAGCCATTGTGATATGTGTACTGGCTACTAGCAATACCTATATTCATAATTAACCTTGTTTGGGAGTGTAAAGAGATGTTACTTCTTTTATTAAATTTATTTAATGTATATCTTCGGTTTCAGGATTGATATAATTACAAAATTTCATACAAACTATATTGTGATTAAGCATATTTTATTCTGCAAGTCTTCCTATACTCTCATATTCCTTTCAGGAAGCGTATTGCAATATATGATTACCAATTTTCATGGCCATATACTTTTTGTGGTAGCTGAATGAAATGCTAAATTCATTCATGGTTGTATTGTTGAATGTTGAAAGGTACTAAATTTATGGGGTCTTGAGAGAATTACGTATTTAATATTTACAGGTAAGAAATGTTTCATCACTTGCATCTGAAATATATTCTAGAGTACCAGAAACGTTACGGGTGCCCATGTTAGGGATCTTCAATGGTCTGTAACGTAAACAGAATTATTTGATTATATTTGTCTTTTTTACTTACATTCATTTTTGTGTCCTATCTATGCAGCCATTTGTTGCACTGTACCAGCTAAATGTATATGATACAGGTTTCTTATATTGCACATCTTTTTGGAAATAGCCTATACCGTAGAGAAAGACACATGGTTGCACTGCTCTTGGCCACATGCTTTGAAGCTGACTGAGAGATCATGAAAAATAAAAGGGGGGGGGTCTGGGAGAGTAGTGTGGAGTACTGGGGTGAAGATGGAGAGGGGGTGGAGGATGTGGCACTGTCTCTGTGTGTATGTGAGTGTAATTCTTTTAGTTTTGTTAATTTATTTATATAGACTTCCCTTTCGAAGTTTTATTTATTTTTAATATATTTTTATGATAGATAGTGAATTAGTTAGTCTTCTGTTGTCTCTCTCTTTGTCATCGATAATATTTTCGTTTTTATTTATGGCCATCAATATAAAATATTCTTCCTCTACATAGAGCGTCCTCTTTCTTTTGCTGTTGCAAGATAAGATAGAACCACATGAACAAATAAACAATTTACACAGACAAATAAATAATATGCACCACAACAATCACTTCACCATACAAACAAACACAGAAGAAGTAATACACTTTCTTGACCTCAAAATCATAAAATCTAACAACAATCACAGCTTAAATATATTTTGAGAAGGGAAGTAGGAATAGACGTCACTGTTCCGCAAGAATCGAACCAATTGCATTCTCAAAAGCTTGCAGCAATTGTACATGTAGTGTACATCCTATGCAGAGCGCCTCTCAGCAGATAGACCTATCACTATGAACGAAACATGGTAATTAACATAGCATAACTCAATGGATACAGTTGCAACAGAGTACACAAATACATGACACCACTGACAGGAAAATACAGACAGAAAACTGCAAAATTAAAAACAGTTCAAATATACCAACAAATAACAGTAACACACACTGCACACTCACACCAGAAAATACAGCTCTCGACAAAAAATAGCACACGACGACATACCCCAACTCGCTCACACCCAAAATTAGTGCAGGTATTATTTTAACATCAGGTACAAGAAGACTTAATGTACCCACTCCCCATATGCTGAACATGTAGCAAAATAAAATAACCATCTCACTAGTATAAAAACAGACATGACGCTCTTATGCCATAACGACAATATAACCAGAATGTGCACACAACAGAAAGAGTAATTCACAGAGCATTCTATAAGCAAAACTAATATTCACAATGATATAAATGAGAATGATTAGAAGACGAATCAGACTAATTGACAAGATTATGAATTAGTTTGATTGGTCTTCTAATCATTCCCATTTATATAATTATAGGATTGGGGAGAAGAGAATTTTGTGGCACAACTTGACTAGAAGAAGGGTTCAGTTGGTAGGACATGTCCTGAGGCATCAAGGGATCGCCAATTTAGTAATGGAGGGCAGTGTGGAGGGTAAAAATCGCAGAGGGAGACAAAGATATGAATACACTAAGCAGATTCAGAAGGATGTAGGTTGCAGTAGGTACTGGGAGATGAAGAATCTTGCACAGGATAGAGTAGCATGGAGAGCTGCATCACACCAGTCTCAGGACTGAATACCACTACAACAACAACCATAAAATTATAATTAAAGAATAATCACACACACACACACACACACACACACACACACACTCACTGACACACTAAGTGTGCCACTATATACCATTACTACATCCCCACCTGAACACTTCACTCCACTCTCCCAGGACTCCTCAGTCAGCTGTAAATCTTACGACCAAGAGCAATACAAGCATGTGCCTTTCTCTACAGTATAAGCTACATGCAAATAAATATTTACCGAAAGGAACCTACACCATGTGCATTTATATTAGTCCGGACAACAAATGGCTGCATGAAGAGACACAAAAATGAGTGTAAGTAAATTATATGAACATGTGAATGTAAATAGTTAGATTAACAGTTAGGTTAAGAATGCATAAGAATCGGTAGAAATATCACATCAACATGTTGGTAATTAAATGTTTTTATACACTTTATAGACCACTGAAGATGTCTAATATGCATAGGTGAAACATGTGTGACACTCAAGAATAAATTTCAATTGCAAAAGATTGATTGTATCTTACCTTTACAATGACACTCAATTTAAATCATTATTAGCAAGTGACAAAAACTGCTGCGAATGTTAATAGTGTTTAATTAGTAAGATATACATAAAGCTTACATATATTTTGTATTAGAAATACTTGTTCAGATAAAGTAAAAGATTGAAGTAATTGGTAATGAAATCTGTAACCAAAGCTTATCACTGCATGTCAGATGTTACAATATAAAACTTATATTGTGAATCAATTAAAGTTTTCTGCCAAATTATTTGGTGATGCTGTCAAGATGTGATCAAGTTTTGGAGAACCCTGTAATAGAAATTGAACAGCGCTGTACAGCAGTATTTTTCAGGGCAACCAAATTAAATGTTTCAATTTTTTAGAAAACTTATTTAATGTTAACTCTTTCAAATTCATGTCTTATATTCTCTCCCTGCTGCGGATTACTCGTTGTGTGACAGTAAAATTAGCTTTACGAATAATAATCAAACGTACAAACAAAGAAGTAACATGCAACAATGAATTAATATATCCTTGACGAGACAAACTCGAGACTATAACTATTTCATAAATTCAACAATAAGTCATGGAGCTGAAATGCATTTTATATTAAGTTTCTTGGACGTTTGATGGGTTGGATGACCACCACCTACAAGCTTATGCTTCTCTCAAAAGACAAAGGTTTAGTTAAGGTAGGTATTTAAAATACATCTTATCTTATGTGGGTCTGAACCACGTCAGTCGCATAAAGACCTGCACGACCATGTTTATTCAAATTAGAATTATACAGGGTGTCGCAGCTATCTTGTCCACCCAAAATATCTCTGTAACAATAACAGCTATTGGAAAAAGACTTTGGTATCAATATAAGGCTGGGGCCCATGAATCTACATATTTGGAAACATTCTAAAACGAAAGCATATGTGTTTTTTAACACAAAATTATGTGTTTTTTAAATGGACCTTCTATATTTTTTCTTCAGCAATCCATAGCAAGACAAAGCACATACACCATGACGTTGATTGCATGGCATTATTCCCTTTACATCCTGAGATATTGAGACGGGAAGCTGACGCTTGAAACACCCGACATGCGCTGCTAGCGCACGTCCTGAGGCTCAGGCGTGAACCCCACGCTGCCCGTAATCGCGATGTGAATGACATGCGTAATCACACTTCCATACTTCTGAAGAGGTCCGAAACGAATAATACGGTCTGCTGCAATCCTGCATTAACGTCGTACATTCCAGTAGGTATTTATCCCATAGGCTAGGGGTGATGCGGTTCTGTAACATATCTGTGTACCGCAACGTCAGTCACAAAGTTAACTTCGCTTATCGTTAATCCGTTACTAAAAAGGTAATGCAGTTCAACGTTAAAACTTTACTTTACTGTAGATCTAGCGCATGTGACAGTTAATCATTCACTCGTAATAGTAAAATTCATGTTGATGGTTTTAGTGAAACGAGCAAGTGGACTAAAAGTTTTACCGTTGCTTAGGTAAAAATGTTTTGATTTGGGAAGTTCAGGTAGGACATACAAGATGAATGTAAACATGTTTAACCAATTAGTTTTATTATCACATAATTATCAATGTTATGTTTGTCTAATGCGTTAAGTGACAAATTGTTGCAAACGAATGTTTCTTAACATTACTGGGTAAAATGGCCCCTTGTAGAAACTACCACTGAGATACCAGCACTACATACTAAACATAGCGTTCACATCTCATGCTCAAAGTGATGCTCATTGGCTTGCATACATAGGGTCACTCTGCTGATGAAGGATGCCCTACTTCGTGCTACTGTTTCCTCTTTGATGGCTGTACAAGCATCAATAATGCGTTGGTTCATGTCCTCTGGTGTTGTTGGTTCATGTTGGTAAACAGCATCCTTCACTGCTCCCCAAAGAAAGTAATCCAGCGGTGTAAGGTCCGGAGATCGGGCAGGCCACCTAACTGGGCCACCTCGTCCAATCCACCTACTAGGGAACTTACGGTTCAGAAGTCGTCGTGGTCGTAAGGCGTTATGTGCAGGGCATCCGTCATGCTGATACCACATGAGCATTCTCCGGTTCAGAGGTACGGTGACCAAGAGAACAGGAAGATTGTGTCGTATAAATCTGGAGTATTGTCTGCCATTTTTGATGCCATTTATAAAGAATGGTCCGATAATGGTATCTCCAATAATCCCACACCAAACATTAACTTTCCACGGACTTTGATGCTCTACCTGACGGAGCCATTTTGTATTGTCTGCGGACCAATAATGCATATTCCTCATATTGACAATTCCTTTGTTGGAGAATGATGCCTCGTCGGTAAAGAGAACATTTGCAAAAAAATTTGGATTAGTCACAAGTTTTTGCTGAGCCCACCGACAAAATGTTACCCTATTGCTGAAGTTATTTCCATGAAGATCCTGGTGTAAATGAACATGGTAAGGATGAAATTTATGACGTTTAAGAATACGCTGTGCACTTGATTTCGACACACCAACTTCACGTTCAATTTGACGTGTGCTGATTTGAGGATTCACAGCTATGGTGGCGAGCACAGCAACTTCAGCACGTTCATCTGTGCGTGTTCTAGGACGATGTCGAGGTCTTGGATTTAAGCTTCCCGTTTCACGTAGACGAGTTGTGAGACGACCAAACAACCGGCGCGTAGGCGATGGCTTGTCAGGGAATCGTCTTCTATACAGTCGTTCTGTCTGAACAGCATTTCGTCCACTTACAACGGGGTGCAGTACAAGTATGTAGAGTAGGGTAGAAAACAGACATATCAATAATCATAATGTTCGCTAACAGTACTATCAACAAACAAGCAGTCTCATAACGTATTTCCCGTCAACGTACATTCTCTATAGATCAGCAGCATTTCTGCCATATCTTCATGTGTGTACATTATACAATACAGTATAAGTTCCACAACACAACGTTTATTCACAATGTGTACTACCTCCGTGCCGTCACTAGATTACTCTGATGCACGACTACACTGGCAAGCGGTGTACTGCACGCCAAAGCAACAACAAATGGGATGCTCGGAGGGTTGTGGAGTACAGGAGTTTGCATGGGTCGCAAATCATAAACAAGGCGAAGTGGTAACTGTGGCAGTAGTGGGAACTACGTTGGACACTTGACTAGTTAGAGCCAGGCCCTGCGCGACAGGCACAATGGGTCATATAACGCATTAGATAAACCTTATTTTGGGTGTGCAGGATAAATAAGACAACCTGACGGGTGTACACCGATCGGTACTGGTTCATATTGCGTAAAACGTACAAGAGGGAAACCATTATGTGCTTATGAGAGTTGATGGCAGCAGACCATATTATTCGTTTCTGACCTCTTCAGAAGTATGGAGGTGTGATTACACATGTCAATCACATCGCGATCACGGGCAGCATGGGGTTCACGCCTGAGCCTCAGGGCGTGCGCTAGCAGCGCATGTCGGATGTTTCAACCGTCAACTTCGCGTCTCAATATCTCGGGATGTAATGGGAATATTGCGATGCAATCAACGCCATTGTGTATGTGCTTTGTCATGCTATGAATTGCTGAAGAAAAAATATAGGAGGTCCATTTATAAAAATATAAGTTTGTGTTAAAAAGCACGTATGCTTTCGTTTTAGAATGTTTCCAAATATGTGCATTCATGGGCCCCAGCCCTACATTGATACCGGTGAAAGTCGTTTTCCAATAGCTGTTATTGTTCCAGAGATATTTTGGGTGGACAAGACAGCTGGGACACCTGTATATTAATTTCAGCTGCTGATGGGCGTTGATATACATCAATGGGGGCAGGTGAAAATGTGTGACCCGACCGGGATTTTAACCTAGGATCTCCTACTTATATAGCAGACGCTCTATCCGTTTGAGCCACCGAGGGCACAGAGGACAGTGCGACTGCAGGGACTCTTTCGCACTCCTCCCGCGAGACCCACATTCGCACCTTATATGTCCACACACTACATTCTTAGTGTCCTTACTCAACACACTCATTAGTCGTGGAAGACATACTCACTAAGTCCTGTAAGAGTTCGGGTAATATGTGTGCATCCACACAGAAGAACAAGGTCATGGCCAGTATTCCCAGAACTATATACTTACATGGATATGGTGTTTGTTCTTTCGGACATGTCCACGTTTCAGTTTACTAAAGGTACCGCATGACTTTAATTTTCAGTACTCATATGTGTTCACCTCCACCTCTGGCATCAGTTCTTTTTCCTCACGCCAAGCTGTCCTATGGAAAATACAGGGTGCTACGAAAAGGTACGGCCAAACTTTCAGGAAACATTCCTCACACACAAATAAAGAAAATATGTTACGTGGACATGCGTCCGGAAACGCTTACTTTCCATGTTGGAGTTCATTTTATTACTTCTCTTCCAATCACATTAATCATGGAATGGAAACACACAGCAACAGAACGTACCAGCGTGACTTCAAACACTTTGTTACAGGAAATGTTCAAAATTTCCTCCGTAAGCGAGGATACATGCATCCACCCTCCGTCGCATGGAATCCCTGATGCGCTGATGCAGCCCTGGAGAATGGGGTATTGTATCACAGCCGTCCACAATACGAGCACGAAGAGTCTGTACATTTAGTACCGGGGTTGCGTAGACAAGAGCTTTCAAATGCCCCCATAAATGAAAGTCAAGAGGGTTGAGGTCAGGAGAGTGTGGAGGCCATGGAATTGGTCCGCCTCCACCAATCATCGGTCACCGAATGTGTTGTTGAGAAGCGTACGAACACTTCTACTGAAATGTGCAGGAGCTCCAGTGTGCGTAAACCACATGTTGTGTTGTACTTGTAAAGGCACATGTTTTAGCAGCACAGGTGGAGAATCCCGTATGAAATCGTGATAACGTGTTCCATTGAGCATAGGTGAAAGAACATGGGGCCCAATCAAGACATCACCAACATTGCCTGGCCAAACGTTCACAGAAAATCTGTGTTGATGACGTGATTGCACAATTGCGTGCGGATTCTCGTCAGCCCACACATGTTGATTGTGAAAATTTACAATTTGATCACGTTGGAATGAAGTCTCATCCGTAAAGAGAACATTTGCACTAAAATGAGGATTGACACATTGTTGGATGAACCATTCGCAGAAGGGTACCGCTGGAGACCAATCAGCTGCTGATAGTGCCTGCATACGCTGTACATGGTACGGAAACAACTGGTTCTCCCGTAGCACTCTCCATACAGTGACGTGGTCAAGTTTACCTTGTACAGTAGCAACTTCTCTGACGCTGACATTAGGGTTCTCTTCAACTGCACGAAGAATTGCCTCGTCCATTGCAGGTGTCCTCGTCGTTGTATGTCTTCCCCAGTCGCGAGTCATAGGCTGGAATGTCCCGTGCTCCCTAAGACGCCGATCAATTGCTTCGAACGTCTTCCTGTCGGGACACCTTCGTTCTGGAAATCTTTCTCGATACAAACGTACCGCGCCACGGCTATTGCCCCGTGCTAATCCATACATCAAATGGGCATCTGCCAACTCCGGATTTGTAATCATTGCACTGACTGCAAAACCACGTTCGTGATGAACACTAACCAGATGATGCTACGTACTGATGTGCTTGATGCTAGTACTGCAGAGCAATGAGTCGCATGTCAACACAAGCACCGAAGTCAACATTACCTTCCTTCAATTGGGCCAACTGGCGGTGAATCGAGGAAGTACAGTAGATACTGACGAAACTAAAATGAGCTCTAATATGGAAACTAAGCTTTTCCGGACACATGTCCACATAACATCTTTTCTTTATTTGTATGTGAGGAGTGTTTCCTGAAAGTTTGGCCGTACCTTTTTGAAACACCCTATATACGCGCATGCTGATCTTAAATTGCTGCATGATCTCGTAAACGAAAGAAACGTTGGCCCTTCTTATGACCATACGAGCTGCATGCTTTGGTCACAAAAATAAAAAAATGGCGTCTCCCTCGTTCTTCACCTACTTCGTAAGGAAACGGCCTTAACGAAATTTAGTCAAGGCTAGATAACTTACGCCCGTGTAAACCGCTTTTAAGACCTTTTACGATTCGTGCGGCCCTCAAGTGTGCAACTCTTAATTCTTTCGATGAAACTTACACTGTAAGGATTGTGGTGTCACCGCCAGACACCACACTTGCTAGGTGGTAGCTTTAAATCGGCCGCGGTCCATTAGTACATGTCGGACCCGCGTGTCGCCACTGTGTGATAGCAGACCGAGCGCCACCACAAGGCAGGTCTCGAGATACGGACTAGCACTCGCCCCAGTTGTACGGACGACGTAGCTAGCGATGCACACTGACGAAGCCTCGCTCATTTACAGAGCAGATAGTTAGAATAGCCTTCAGCTAAGTCAATGGCTACGACCTAGCAAGGCGCCAGTAGCCTTACATAGCGTGTATCTAAAGAGTCTCACTTGTCTCATCAAGAGCGATGTACCACAAGGATGGATTAAAGTTAAGTATTCCAGAAGCTACGTACTTTTCTTTATAGCATTCATTACGTATCCTGTTTCAGACCTCACGCCATCCTGCTTTAGCTAAACGCGTGCCTTTCGGCTTCCTCTCATTGTGTCTAGGCTGTCTTGTCTAGACACAACATGGATGACCCAAAAAACGGGGAAATGGCTTCCAAAGTTAGAATGACGTTAAACAGAATGTTATACTGCATATGTAAATTACAAACTCTTCAGCGTATTTCATCTGCCACTGCTTTTCAAATGTTTCGTTCCAACCTTTGGGACACTGAAAAGTTTCCAAGAGCAGAAAGCGGTCGATTCCCACCGTTTGTCACTTTGTTAAAATGTCCTACCCCGCAAACTACCCCGAGATTTCCTTTTGAAGAGGGCGCCACCCAGCGTGGAACAATGTAGAGAGCCGCCGCAAAAGCACGGTAACATGTTTTGCATACATACATACAGCAATGTCCTTTCGTTTTCTGGCCGAGATGAAAAACTCCCTCACAGCTGAAAACAACATTTGTGTCGGACAATAGTCGACAGCGTTCGTTGCGAATAGCCAACGGACGAACTTCTCTGCAGCCTGGCAGTCGTTGTTTTGGCTACGTCGATAAACTTGCAGGGAAACGAAACTGCGAGATTTGCTTTCGAGCCGGCCGTGTACTCGCTGACCCCTGAGCTGTTTCTGAAATGTGGGAGGGAGCGGGGGAGAAGGGAGTAACTGTTCACAGCACGCCTCTGCCCACTTGCGCGAACGGCAACAGCTGGCGTCGATACTCTTATGCTGGAGACCACATCAGGGCATACAGTTGACTCATCCACGTTAGTACTCTGTGGAAAGCTACACTTATGTTGTAGCACCCCGACTGTCTCGACCTTTGATTTTAGTTGTCCGTTGATGGTACGTGTGATTAAATATGAACAGAGGACTGAGCTGGAGCCTCCTACTGAACAAAGGCGGCCAACATTACTGTACCAGTCCTATTCTTTCTATCTGGTTTTATTAGGTTACGTGTCTTTTCTTTTAGTGAAACAGTGTGAACAAATTTAGTAGTGGAGTCTGTAAAGGTGAGACTTTATGTGAGAGGACGTCCGGATAAAATGTAAAAAAAAAATACAATAATAATGATGCACATGGTTCTCTTGAATACTCCTATCAGAGTCCTAGATTCCGTTGATAAAACCAGATAAATAATTAATTACATAAAAACCTACGACCTGGGATAACTTCTACAAATGAAACTGATGACACACAGTAGTTCATTGACACCTGCCCCAAACGTACATTCTTCATATCTCTGGCATGTACAGAATTATCTCCCTCACCGTCTGCCACTTAGTTGTAGCTCCCACTTCCAAGACTGTTAGCACTTACGAATGAAAAACTTTCATTTACTTGCACTCAAAGTAGTACAGACAGCATTCACATACAGCATTTAAATATTTAGATAGTAATTCGAAATACCTGGTGTTCAGTGATATTCATAATACACCCATCAACAAAGGAAAACCAGGACTTTACTGTTAGTAGACCAGGACATGTTATTAGGAGATAGTGCGGCATATTACACACCGTCCTTGGCTACTCAACTCTCTGCTTACGAAAAAGAAAATTGTTGCTAGTAGCAGGACCTACGAGTGCTAAAAAACGTGACATTTGCTCAAATTGTTACGTTCCCTAAACCTCGATCCATGCATCACTGAAAAGGTCATTGTACACATACTATAAAGCACCCTAAAAATAGGATGAATCAGGATGTCAGTGGTGTTTGTTGGAGGATTCTAGTGCGAGTCATTTTACTAGATATCGTACTTTCAAAAGTTCCCACACCGACACTTTTACAATACCTGTGGTAGCACCTACTTAAGATCAAGACAAACACACTCACTGGTTGCGTGGGTTCTGAGCAGTAAAAAGACAACTGATGATCGCACGTTATTTTCAGAATGACCCCCAACTCTGATGATACACGCTTCCAGTTTTGTGTGGAACGACTGCTGCACACGTGCTAGCATTTTGGAGGAGATGTCCGACCAGGATGCGGTAATACGTAGTTCCATATCATCGGGTATATCCTAGCAGACAGCGTATTTCAGCCTTTCCCACAGAAAAAAGTCTACAAGCGTCAATTCAGGGGAATGGGCCGGCCAAGGTACAAGTCCTCTGCGTTCAAATCCAATAATTTGGGAACAATTCATGTGTCATCTACGATATACTACGCTATGAGTTGATGGTACACTACCCGCACCACAAGTTCATACTCCATTGATTGACACGTTCCACCTGACGAAGCCAATGGGGGCATTTTTCGGCAGTTTACCTGGCCATGATTGGTAAATATTACTTCATTATTAAATAAGATTGATGATCCATCTACAGTATCTCGACATAATGCTCATGTACGGAAGTTAACACGATGCTCATAATCGTTTCCTTGCCGCTCTTGATACAAATATATGTTGCAGGAATAGAACCTATGTCACAAGAGAATGAATAGAACACTTGCCTTCTCATGCCACTTCGTTATGCAATTGTGTGAGACCTAACATATGGATCAACAGCTACAATAACAAGAACATTAGCTGCCCCTCTTCTGTTAGATTGTCTAGGTGTTACACTAACACATTCACATAACTAGTTGAAAAGGCTGATAAATAATTTCCGAGATGGTTGATGTCTATTGGGATACCATCCAACATACTTCGTTAGGTACCAACTGAATATGAGCATGTCAGTTTTTTCTCTATTGGTAAATCCCATCGTTCACCAACGACCTACTGCTTCGACAGCCACACACTAACTGACTAGCAAGTCGCAGAGAACTCAAGGAACTCAGAACCACACACTAAGCAGACATAAAAACATGGTATCTAGCAACTACGTACACTCAATGGCACAAACAAGTGTCGGTGTGGAAACTTTTCAAAATATGATATCTCACAAACGACTCATAAACTAGACTCCAACAACAAACACCACTCATATTGCAATTTGCCTTCAGCTTGTTGAAGTCAACAGTCATTGTTCAGTGTATTTTTGCGTAAAAAGTACATCTTCTAATTGTTATTACAATCTGTGTATTGGCAACATCAGAAGTCACTGACTACCAACCAATCCATACTGTACGAACCGCACATCAGTTTCAGTTCCCAATTCCGCGATAATGCGGTGCAAGTTTTATATCATTCACCATTGGGCTTAGATACCCACAAAGGGTAATCATACAAGTAGGGTGTGTTATTTGTGCCAGACATTATGGTAACTATCTCGCGCTAGAAACTTTTCGACCGCACCTCTTACAACGATCATAAATGTCGTAACTCAAGTACTAAATGGTGTTGATACTGTTGTTGTGGTGTCACCGCCAGACACCACACTTGCTAGGTGGTAGCCTTTAAATCGGCCGCGGTCCATTAGTATACGCCGGACCCGCGTGTCGCCACTGTCAGTGATAGCAGACCGAGCGCCACCACGCGGCAGATCTAGAGAGACATACTGGCACTCGCCCCAGTTGTACAGCCGACGTTGCTAGGAAAGGTTCACTGAGAATTACACTCTCATTTGCCGAGACGATAGTTAGCATAGCCTTCAGCTAAGTCAATTGCTACGACCTAGCAAGGCGCCATCACCAAGTTATATTGAAATGATAATACTGTATCAACAAGACCAATGTTCCCCAATTGTGGATTAAAGTTAAGTATTCCAGCAGCTACGTATTTTTCTTTATACCATTCATTACGTACCTTTTTTGCTAGTATAATTACTTTACCTGTTCCAGACCTCACGCCATCCTGCGTGAGCTTATAGCGTGCATTTCGGCTTCCTCAAACAACACGGTGTTGGCACTTCTGCCGACACTTCAGTTGTGACTTGGCAAGATAGCCAATCCACTAGGAGGTAGCCGAAAGGCACGCGTTTAAGCTCATGCAGGCTGGCGTGAGGTCTGGAACAGGTAAAGTAATTATACTAGCAAAAAAGTACGTAGCTTCTGGAATACTTAACTTCAATTCGTTAATGGTGAACGTCGCTCTTGACGGTACATTATTTACAATATCAATAGCAACTGATAATGGCGCCTTGCTAGGTCGTAGCAAATGACGTAGCTGAAGGCTATGCTAACTATCGTCTCGGCAAATGAGAGCGTATTTTATCAGTGAACCATCGCCAGCAAAGTCGGTTGTACAACTGGGCGACTGCTAGGAAGTCTCTCTAGACCTGCCGTGTGGCGGCGCTCGGTCTGTAATCACTGACAGTGGCGACACGCGGGTCCGACGTATACTAACGGACCGCGGCCGATTTAAAGGCTACCACCTAGCAAGTGTCGTGTCTGGCGGTGACACCACAGATACCCCCTCCCCCAACACCATTTACCACTTGAGTTACGACATTTATTATCGTTGTACGAGGTGCGGTCGAAAAGTTTCTAGCCCGAGATAGTTACCATAATGTCTCGCACAAACAACACACCCTACATGTATGATTACCCTTTGTGGGTATCTAAGCCAAATTTTGCGGCTCCAGGTTCTTTAGTTTTTTCGCTAAGATGCGTTGTATACCGTGGAGTAAGCAAAATCGCGAATATCGAGAGAATTAAGAACATTGTTGCGACTGAATATCTTCATTTTCAGGAAAGAACGCCCAAGTAAATTGCGGAGAACATGCGGAATGCACTTAAGGACAGTGCTCCGTCTTATGCAACAGTGAAAAACTGTGTGTACGGCGTAAAATGTGGAAGAACGAGTGTGGAAGATGCGCCATAAGCGGAAGGCCTGTCACCATTGCCATTGATGAAACAGTGACTGCAATTCACCATACTAGTTTGCAGGATAGTCTAACGACGTTGCAGCACATTGAAACCACATTAGGAATCCATCATTCGCGTGCTCATGACATTCCAGTAATTATTTTGGAAATCCCGAAGGTTTCATCTCTGTGAGTCCCGAAAGACCTGAATGCAGATCAGAGTGAGAGCGTGTGCAGCATTGGGAAGAGATCGTCCGCCAATTTGAAGCGGATGATAAGATACGTGATAATGGATGAAACGTGTGTTAACCACTTTCGTTCCTGAGACAAAATAACAGTCACAATAAGTGAAACGTCCTTCATCCCCAACCGCAAAAAATTTCTGGGTGCAAAAATCAGCCGGTAAGGTGATGGCGTCGTTCGTCTGGGATGCACAACTGGTTAATTTTGGTGGATTACTTGAATAATGGCGTAGCTATCAAAGCATCATACTATTACACCCTCCTGCACCGTTTGAGAGAAGAGACAAAGAAAAAAAAGGCGCTGAAAATTGGCGGGCGGAAATCTTTGGCATCAGGACAACGCACCGGCGCACAAAGCCGTCACAGCACTGGAAACTCTGTGTGACTGCGGGTTCGAATTGTTATGTCATCCACCATAATTTCCAACTTTGGCTACATGAGGCGTTTTTGTTTTCCAAAACCTAAAAAAAAGACCTGAAAGGACGACGATTTGACAGTGGTGATGCAGTAATTGATGCTTTGAACGCTTGGTTGGACTCGAAATCGAAGATCTTTTATTTGTATGGTTTGCAGAAGCTGTCTGAGTATGCTCACAAGTGTATTAGTGTACAAGGGTATTACATTGAAAAAATAAACTGTCATTATGAAATATCTGTCATTCTTTACTTGGTAGGCTAGAAACTTTTCGATCCACTCCTATTTAATCATAGTGAAGCCAAAGGTCAGTTTTTTTGCTGGTATTGAACTCACTGCCTGTTACATGTCGTTCTGTAAACATTTTATGAGTCTGATAATTCGCAGTTTATCCAGTGATTACATTAACTGCATATCCATTTAATGTCCAGCCTTTCTTCTTCGTTTGAAGACGGTCGCTATGACCCAGACCAACAGAAATTAAATAACAAATTTGTGCAGCTGAGAGCAAACATGCATTTCTTCAAAGTCTTGACAGCTGCATCAAGTCACCTCATTACCATATACAACCCAACACATTTGCCGTCTTCTGCTGATAATTTTAATAATACAGTCACACGGTGGAATCTACATGACGTGTGAATGAAGCATCATATTTAACTGTAGTAATTAAAATTCGGATAGGTAGGAAACGATGATACCGCATAATATGGTATTTTCTTTGTTTTGCAGTATAAAGCGTTCGTCATCTTCTGCTGTTAATGCCAAACATTTCAGTGACCTCGCACTAGTGTATCTACATCCACATTTACATCTGCTTCATACTCCGCAAGCCACCTAACGGTGTGTGGCGGAGGGTGCTTTCGGTACCACTATCTGATCCCTCTCACCCTGTTCCACTCGCGAATAGTGCGTAGAAAGAATGATTGTCGGTAAGCCTTAGTGTTGTCTCTAATTTTTCGAATTTTCTCCTTGTGGTCAATACGCGAGATATATGTGAGGGAAGTAATATGTTGTCCGACTCAACCTGAAAAGAGCTGTCCCGAAATTATGATAGTAAATCTCTCCGTGATGCACAACGCCTCTCTTGTAACGTCTGCCAGTGGCGTTTGTTTAGCATCTCCGTAACGCTCTCTCGCCAGCTAAACGATCCCGTGACGAGAAGCGCCGCTCTTCATTGGATCTTCTCTATCTCCTCTATCAGTCATACCTGACAGGGATCCCAGATAGATGAACAATACTCAAGAACCGGGAAAGCAAGCGCGTTATAAGCCACTTCTTTTGTGGATTAGTTAATTTCCTTAAGATTCTTCGGATGAATCTGAGTGGGTATCTGCTTTTCCCACTACCTATTTGATGTGGTCTTTCCACCTAAGGTAGCTCTGGATAATTACGCCTAGACATTTTACGGCAGACGCTGTCTCCAGCTGTTTGTCAACAATAGTGTGGCTGTACAGTACTGAGTTTCTTTTCCTATTTATGCGCAATATGTTACATTTATTTATGTTCAAGGTAAACTGCCAGAGCCTGCACCATTCATCAATTCCCTGCAGGGCGTTCTCCAAAGTCTTACTACGTTCTGGCGTTGCTACTTTGGTATAGACAACTGCATCATCTGCGAATAGCCTTAAAGAGCATCTGGCGCTTTCTACTAGATCATTTATATATATTGCGAACAGCAACTGTCCTTTCACACTTCCCTGTGGTACTCCTGATATTACCTTCACATTTGTCGATTTAGTTCCGTTACGAGCGACGTGTTGAGTTCTGTCTGCAAGAAAGTCTTGAATCCAATCGCAAGTCTGCTCCGATACTTCGTAAGCACGTATTTTTTTATTAAATGTCAATGCGGGGCGGTGTCAAATGCCTTACTGAAATCAAGGAACACGGCATCAGCCTGAGCGCCGTTTTCCACTGCGCTGTGGATCTCACGGAGGAACAGAGCGAGCTGAGTTTCGCAGAACCTCTGTTTGCGGAATCCATGTTGATTTTTACAGAGGAGTTGTTCGTTTTCCATAAATGTCATACTTCTTGAGCGTAGAACATGATCCATAATTCTGCAACACATTGACGTCAACGATGTAGATCTATAATTGTGTGCATCTGCCTTACGACCTTTCTTAGAAACGGGAATGACTTGCGCTTTTTTCCAGTCGTTTGGTACCTTTCGTTACCCAAGCGATCTACGATAAACTGCTGCTCGAAGGGGAGCGAGATCTTTCGCATAATCTTTATAGAATCCTATAGGTATCTCATATGGTCCTAATGCCTTTCAACTACCAAGCTATTGCTGCTGCTTTTCAGTTCCGTGATAGTTTATCTCAGTATCTGCCATTTCGACGTTCGTACGACCACTGAAAGGAATGGCAATGTTACGATCTTCCACGGTGAAAAAACTTCGGATGATCGAATTAAGTATTTCGGCCCTCTTTCGGCTAGCTTCCGTTTCGGTGCCGATGTGGTGGCTGAGAGAATGAATAGATAATTTTGACTCACTTATTGATTTTACATAGACCGAAATCTCTAGGGTTTTTACTCATGTCAGTTGACAACGTCTTACTTTCAAAACCATTGAACGCTTCTCTCAATGCTCTCCTTACGCTTGTTTTCGCTTCGTTCAGCTTTCTTTTGTCAGCTATGTTTTTATTTCTCTTGAACCTGAGATTAAGTGCTCCTTGTTTACGTAGCGCTATTCTAACACGGATGTTAAACCATGGTGGACCTTTTCCATCCCTTAAAACCTTACTCGCAACATATTTTTCTAGGACATATTGAAAGAAGACTTTGAATTTTTTCCATTCGTTCTCCACATCTTCGTCCTCATCACTGAATATACGAGGCTGACTGCTGAGATATGGTGGAACTTTTATCATGTCACTCTTGCTGAGCAAACATATCTTCCTATCTTTCTTAACATTCCTTATACGACCCGTCGTCATAGATGCTGTCACAGCCTTATGATCACTGATACCTTCGTCTACGTTAACTCAGATGGTAAGTTCAGGTCTGTTTTTTGCCAGGAGGTCTAAACGTTATCGCCACGTGTTGGTTCTCTAACTATCTGCTCAAGTTAATTTTCGGACAAGACACTCAGGTCAGTACCACACGAATTCCTGTCTCTGGCACCAGTTGTGATGGGATAACACTGCGAATCTATGCCTGACAAGTTGAAGTCACAATTCGTACAACTGCGTAAACAGGAAAATTATTAATGATATTCTGTAAGTTCTGTCTGATGCACTCTACAACTATAGATTCTAACCCAGGTGGTCTATAAAAGCATCCGACACAATTTTTGACCTCTATTTGATACTAAAGTTCACCCAGATTAATTTACATTCAGAATCCGTGATAACCTCGCTACATGTTATTGAATTTTTTTTACTGCTAAACACTCCGGCACCATTGGGGGCTAATCTATCCTTACGATAAACATTCCAATCTGAACTTAAGATTTCGTTGTCATTGACGTCTGGTTTCAGCCAGCTTTCTATTTCAAATACTATCTGTGCTTTATAACCTTCAGTAAGCGATACTAATTCTGGGACCTTTCCTTGGATGCTCCTGCAGTTTACTAAAATCATATTAATCTTTGATATCTCGAGGTCGCTGATCTCTGATCGCTGAGGTCGCTGTGTCTGGTTTGACAGACAAATCGTCTTTGATCCCAAGACAGGGTTCCTCTAATCTAAAAAAAGCCCCATGTGCACTTAACACGTACTCCGCTAACCTACTAGCCGCTTCCTTCTTGTAGTGCACGCCTGACCTATTAATGGGACCCCTACAATTCTACACCCGTTAGCGGAGGTCGAAAGATTCATATCCAATGCTGTGGCAGTCTGAGACTCTGGTTTAGACCTTCCATTCTGCTCCAAACCAGAGGACCGCCATCAACCCTGGGTATGATGCTACAAATAGATGGATTAGCCTGCATCCCACGTGCGTTGCTATTTGCCTTCACCATATCAGCTAGCTGCCGAAAGAACCCGAGGATGGCCACGGAACCTAAGCGGCAAGCGTCATTCGTGCCGACATGTGCCACTACTTGCAGCCGGTTGCACCCAGTGGGCTCGATAGCCGCTGGCAGGGCCTCCTCCACATCACGGATGAGACCTCCCCGCATACATAAGAAATGCACACTAGAATTCTTTCCCGCCTTGGCTGCTATCTTCCTCATGGACTCCACACGCGCCTAATATTGGAGCTCCCAATGACTAGCATACCCACTCTCTGTACATTTCCGGACTGGCTGGCCCAACAGGAGAGGCATCCCGTGTTGGCTCAGAGTTATCGTCAACACTGGGTAGCACCTCGTACCTGTTGCTAAGGTGTAGGGAGCCTGCCGCATGGCCTGTTCCCTCTTTCGCCTTGCATCCAGTGACACGCGAACCCACAACTGTCTGCCACCCATTCTGGAGTAAGGACGGACCAGTCACATGTTGTGTGTCAGAAGCCGCAGAGACGTCTGGGTCACCAGGGGATTCCAGTGGCACCAAAGGTGTCGCGAGTCTCGTCACTGCCGCCCCGACTTCACAGCAGCTTTGAGCATCGGCTAGAAGCTTGTCGACTATAGCCAGCGCAGCTTCCAGCTGTTTACGGACAGCAGCCAACTCTCCTTGTGTCCGCTCACAACAAGCACAATCCTTAGCCATATCATACTGAGTATACTATAGATATAAAGTCTCAAATGGCGCTACTGAGTTTGAAAATATACTAAAGGAGAATAAAGTAACACTAAAATTTGCTGTGCAGATTCCTCACTGTACTCTGAGACCGCAAGCTATTAAACAGAAATAAATTTATCTACTGAGGCTGATGTATTTACAGATACTGTTATTAGAAATCCTGTTTACTGAAAAGTTACTGCACGAGATAAATATTCAAACTACAAAGCACTGATCTAAACAGTGTGCTATGTACTACCACAAAATTAAAACTTAGTGGTGTGACGGATTTTCTGCCGACGGGAAAATTTACACTAGGAAGCCACCCTGCACAAGGATATTCACAAGACTTACGCAAAAACAGAAACTACGATTAATTTTCTAACCATAGTCCACACAGTAAAATACACATGTATAGCTTCCTTCTTTGTAGAAGCACATGCAAAAATTCACAAAGACTAAATTGATTTACTTTGTATTAGACACGTGGTGCTGCTGCTCTGCTGCGCGTCCTCTCGGCTCGGCGCCTGCCGCTACACTGGTATCAACTTTGCCTTGCAGAGGAAGAGATTTTCCGCCTTTTCCGGATAACACTAACATGTTCTGTAACACAGTGGAGACTATATGACACTTTGATGAAATAGGATACCGAACACTAGGAATACGTATTCATACAGGTAAGAAACGAGGGTTTCTGTGCATTCAACTACCTTGTATCAAAGTCATCCAAACATTATTGTTGTTGTTGCTGTGATCTTCAGTCCTGAGACTGGTTTGATGCAGCTCTCCATGCTACTCTATCTTGTGCAAGCTTCTTCATCTCACAGTACCTACTGCAACCTACATCCTTCTGAATCTGCTTAGTGTATTCATCCCTTGGTCTCCCTCTACGACGTTTACCCTCCACGCTGCCCTCCAATGCTAAATTGGTGATCCTTTGATGCCTCAGAATGTGTCCTACCAACCAATCCCCTCTTCTAGTCAAGTTGTGCCACAAACTCCTCTTCTCTCCAATTCTATTCAATACCTCCTCATTAGTTACGTGATCTACCCATCTAATCTTCAGCATTCTTCTAGCGACTCCATATTAAAGTCGTTAAACAGAATTCCACAGTGCACTTCATTCACACAGTTAAAACGGAAAGTACTGCAACGAACTAGAACCATCAAAAATTCCATATTGCATTTCAAATGACAGTGTTCACGAAAAATGTTAAAATGTTATGAGTACAACGGATTTGTATTTCAAAAAGTTTCACAAAATATCTTATTCACAGACATAGTTGCCGGCTGGAGTGGCCAAGCGGTTCTAGGCACACACATCCATGCCCGAGGCAGGATTCGAACCTGCGACCGTAGGAGTCGCGTGCTTCCCGACTGAAACGCCTAGAGCCGCTCGGCCACAGCGGCCGCCACAACAAAGAGGATCGGAACGTCAAAACAGTTCCACAATACGTTCATTCCAACAGACTATCAAACAGAAGTATATGGGGTTGTTAACCATCATTGCATCATCCTGTAAACGGCCGCCATTGACCGACAGTAAACCATGTTTGTGCGAATGATCACTGATTTGCTGTACTTAAATATAAAATTAATACCCTAGCATGGGATCGCTATAACGTCTGGGTGACTTTGAGAGTAGGTAGCTGAAAGATCGGTAATTCTGCTTTCTTACCTCTACGAATGTGGGATATCATGCTGTTGTAGTTTTTTATGTGTGTTCCAACATCGATTCTTCTGTTGCCAATTCATCTAAATATGTTACATACCGAAAATACTACATAGACTTACCTGTCTGTCTGAACATCAGGTCACTGATCCGGTTACTCCTTACTGTTTGCTCATCACAACTGAACTACAAAGAAAACTGCATGCAAAACTGCAATGAGGAAGAGGAAGTAATTAATATAGGACTAAATGGATTACTCCTGGGAATTACTGACGTTAATCTTTACAGTCGGTAATTAAGACGGGAATCCAGCAACTAATGGAATTCAATTTTTCTCTGCCAATTTCGGTTGAAAGAATACGGAATATTCCTATCGCAAATTATGCAACAACACCGCTTCAGCTCCTATAGTTTCACGAAGTTCCGAGATGTGGTGGTGTGCCGATATAAGTAGCCTTCGAAGAGGTGCCTGTAACGGAGATGAACGTCAAGCAGAGAGCTGTCATTGAGTCCCTTCTGGCGGAAAACCAAAGCATCGCATATGTTCGTACACGCTTGCAGAATGCCTACGGAGGGCTGGCAGTGAAGGACACCACGGTGCGTTGTTGGGCGACCAGTGTGTCATCATGGCAGCGCGGTCGCCCAAATCCGTCCGACTTCCCGTGTGTCGGCGGGCCACACACACCTTTGTCTTCTGCTGTGTCGAAGCGTGCGTACACTGTCATTCGTGGTGATTGCCGGATAACAATCAAGCACGTTACCGCATAACTGGACGTCTCTCTCGGTGGTGGTGACACGCTCTTACACCACTTGGGGTACCGGTACTCGATGATAACAATCAAGCACGTTACCCCATAACTGGACGTCTCTCTTGGTGGTGGTGACACGCTCTTACACCACTTGGGGTACCGGTACTCGATGGTGTGTGCGCGCTGGATCCCTTTCCGCCTTACAGAAGACTATAAACAGCTGCTAGGAATCATCTGTGGGTAGTGCTTGCGCGTTAGGAGGCTGATCTTGACAACTGTTTCTCAAACAACATCACGGTAGATGAAACATGGGTACTTCAAGTCGAACTGAAAACAAAAGGGCAGTCCATGGAGAGGCACCGCACCACCTCTCCTCCGAAGAAAACGTTGAAAGCCTCACCTTCAGGTAGTAAAGTAATGGCGACGGTCTTCTGGACTTCTTAAGGGGTTACTCTGTTTCATGTCCTCTTTCGTGGTGCAACGATCAGCTCGGAAGTGTGTTGTACTACCCTCAGGAAATTTCAGAAACTTTCGTCGGTGCAAAAATGCAAACAAAGCTTTTCTGTAAGTTTCCTTTAATTTACGTCTATGGTCACAAATTATTTTGCTAACATTAAATGTTTCGGTCTACAACGACCATCATCAGACCTGCAGAAAAAAATGGGAAAAACATAAATACACTCTCGGATTGTCTACACCTCAAAGACAATAAATAGACCATAATGAAAAGTACTACTGACATATATGCATTTGTACGCTTTCAGTATGAAGAGGCATACTTGTTTTATAAAAGCAAAGTCCTAATGTACTGCAGCCATAGTGGCATCGACAAATGTTAAATGCAGCATCAGCACTAGCATCGTCAAATATATATATATATATATATGCACAAGTCTTGTTGTCAGCAGCAGTACTGTTCAAAACAAGCTGCCGTACAGTAACCACTAGATGTCTATGTTGTAAGTTCACCAGATGTCGCTAATGTCGGCATACGCTAGTTTTTAATAATTACTTGAACAGCGAAAATAATAGTTCAAGTTTATAATGAGATTATAACGTTTAAAAGGCATTACAGCAGTAAAAATCAATGAAACAGAACACGACAAAAGTAAGACTGTTAAAAAAGAGGAAGAGTTAAGAGACAGTAGTTGACATATACTCTAATGCCAATATTCTAGATAATGACATAAGTAATAAACGCCTTTGATAGTGTGTAGGATAATATTAAAAACCATTAAACAAATCGCTAAAGAAGCCACAATGAAAGAAAACATAGTGCTGCACATAATAAGCGCCCTCTGTTATTGCTAAGGCCAGAAGCCGGTAATCTGTTAACAAAATAATTTGTGACCATAGACGTATATTGAAGGAAACTTAATGTGTATATGGGTCATATTTTGCTAAGTGACGCGAATAAAGTGTAGACAGTCATGATTATAAATCAAGTTGTGAGCAGCACAAAACACGTGCCAGTCCCGTAGTGGACTGCCGCTAGTTCCCTCCGAACCTGATTTGGTTGGAGGAAGCTCTGGATTCGCTCGTAACATTTTCTTTCGCTAGTCGTTACTGCTACTCACTTAATTAACGGTGTACTGTTTTATTTCCGGAGATGAAGACAAAACTGCAATCTTTAATCTCTGATGGGACAAATTAAATAATAAGGGAACATGTCATCTGCTCATTAGAGAAGCCACCCAAACTAAAAGTATTTTATGATAGATAAAACGAAACCCAATAAAGAAGACGAGTGTGTGAGAGTATAAGGTGTCACACTAATGCTACAGTTTTGAATATATTACAAAAGTCCTTTTTAATATCCACAACTCACAGAAAAATCGAACCGTAATGCCGTAATGAAGGGGAGACTGGAAGTCTTCCACGGAGGATGTTTACGACGATCGGATTACTCATTTATCTCGTCACATGGGGTGTTGTACACAGTATGGCTTAAAATGACGGGAAGGCTTATCCCATTAGTGTATCACTCCAGCAATTTGAGTACGGCGCGAGTAGAGTTGTGATATCCGAGTAGTCTGTCGCAGAAAAAGGTGTTGTGAACAGACCTGCACGTCGCGGGTTAAGCGACTTTGGACGTGGAATGGTAATCTTGAGCTCGTGACTTACAGCATAGCGGACATTACAAACAATAGTTTACCCAACGACAATAGCATGCAGGGTGGGTCAGAGATATCTGAGGGATAGTGTTTCCCCCACACATGAACCTCCACACAGGACAATGTCAAGTGAATGGGCAAATATCTCTTCGGAGTACTACGAATGTAGGTTATGGACAGTTGGGAATATGGGTCTCGCGGGAGGCGTTCAAGGGATAAGTCCCTGCAGTCGCACTATCCTCTGTGCCCTCGGTGGCTCAGATGGATAGAGCGTCTGTCATGTAAGCAGCATATCTCGGGTTCGGCTCCCGGTCGGGCACACATTTTCATCTGTCCCCGTTGATGTTTATCAAGAACACCTGTTGGCAGCTAAGGATTTCGATTTAATTATCATTTATAATGACAAGTGTCTGACGTCACATCCCTGCGCAAACCCGAACAGTAAGGTCGCCGTGGTGCTGTCACATTGCAGCCAATTTGAATGTTAGGCTTCAGGAGCCCATCTCTACACTGATTGTAGTCTACAGGAAGACCTGGCGATGACGGCGATGGAACTGGAATATCGTATTTTTGCGACGTATATTGCGAGCAGCACCCTGTCAGTCAATTTGTCGGTATTGAAGAAACTAGTCTAGAACAAGTACGACTTTCTGTTTGAAATTAGTATTACCTGATTGAATTTACAGCTAACCAAAGCCACTTGTAGAGCTAAGCTGCACAGGTTCCGGCATTTTCACACGGAAGAGAATATGTTCGTGATGCTTTGACTCCAATAATGTGTCGTCTGTTCTGGCATCACTCAGTCAACGATGTTCATTCTCAGTCCTGAAACAAATACACTGGCTCACAATGCATGTGCACACTATACCACTCTAACAAAAATTTCTCATCTGAAATCGTGTTTCATTTGGAGCATTAACGGCTTGTACCACAGCTCGTAATTAAAGAGAAACACAAAAAAAAAAATGGTTTAAATGGCTCTGAACACTATGGGACTTAACTTCTGAGGTCATCAGTCCCCTAGAACATAGAACTACTAAAATCTAACTAACCTAAGGACATCACACACATCCATGCCCGAGGCAGGATTCGAACCTGCTACCGTAGCGGTCTCGCGGCTCCAGACTGTAGCGTCTAGAACCGCTTGGCCACTCCGGCCGGCGAGAAACACCAAAGAGATGCTTCTTGATCAGAGCTATGTTCCTTTAATGATCACAGAGGCATGAAAAACTGTATATAACCACAAACAATGGATGAAATTTACCGGTATTAAATTTGTGAAAGAAGCAATGGCGTATAAACCTACATGTAACAAATAATATGATATGGCTAAGGAGTTTTGGACCGAAAGCTGGGCAGATCTAGCGCTTTTACGGTACCCTTCGTGATTCCCTCGACAGCGCAGGTGCTTGGGCAAAGCTCACACTGCAAAATGGTGGCCGGTGAAGAAGCTAAAACGCTACAGCGCACTGTAAATATAGTACTAAAATTGTGCTATTTCTCTTCGGATGGCAGCAGGAAATTACGCTAAAATTATGCCATTTGTCTTCGAATGCATGCTGTTATGCAAATAAAACGAACAAAACATGTTTTAGCGCTCTGAACGCGATCACTACAAACCTGAGTCGAGTGTTGGAATGATGGTCAGCCAATTCAGTCAGAGAAGGAACACAACTTTCTCAACTGTACTGCGCATCCTCTGATCTGACGTTATCCCTGCCGGCACTATGGGCGCTACTTTGCTCACAGTATCCAGTCAGCATGTTTCTGTGAAAGTGCTTCTAAAGTAATATGCAAAGATAGCGAATTCTGTAGATCGGGCTGCCACTACAGGTAAACTGGAGGCTGGTTGCTGTTTCCCGTACTCCAGCACGTCGTACCAGACGCCAGTATTTCCACAAAGGAAAGATATTCAGGTAAAACAACATTTCCGTCCTTTTACAGAAACAACCACTGGCTCTCATGGGGTTTCCACAGAGTTTACATATAGCTGGTTTGTTATTGCCCTTAATGTGATCCACATGCTGCCACACATGCAGTTTCGGTTAACCTGTATGCAGTAGCTCAGCGGCTGGTACCATGTACTACAATAAACTTATGCGACTACCAAACCAAAAAGAAGTTATATATCTAAACACTGTTTTCTGAGATTTTATCATATGACTAAAACAAAACAGACGAAAAAATTGAGAAACTTTAATTCAGAGAGAAGTTTCAATATGGGCTCTGACGTCACACAACTGTCCTCAAACGCAATGAGGTACTGACAGTTGGCTACCTTAACAGACCATCTCGTACCGCGCGCCGCAGATTTTGAAGCCCCGCCAGACGTCATGGTTGTCGAAGACCCCTAGAGATTTTGGAGGAGATGTCCGACCAGGATGCGGTAATACGTAGTTCCATATCATCGGGTATATCCTAGCAGACAGCGTATTTCAGCCTTTCCCACAGAAAAAAGTCTACAAGCGTCAATTCAGGGGAATGGGCCGGCCAAGGTACAAGTCCTCTGCGTTCAAATCCAATAATTTGGGAACAATTCATGTGTCATCTACGATATACTACGCTATGAGTTGATGGTACACTACCCGCACCACAAGTTCATACTCCATTGATTGACACGTTCCACCTGACGAAGCCAATGGGGGCATTTTTCGGCAGTTTACCTGGCCATGATTGGTAAATATTACTTCATTATTAAATAAGATTGATGATCCATCTACAGTATCTCGACATAATGCTCATGTACGGAAGTTAACACGATGCTCATAATCGTTTCCTTGCCGCTCTTGATACAAATATATGTTGCAGGAATAGAACCTATGTCACAAGAGAATGAATAGAACACTTGCCTTCTCATGCCACTTCGTTATGCAATTGTGTGAGACCTAACATATGGATCAACAGCTACAATAACAAGAACATTAGCTGCCCCTCTTCTGTTAGATTGTCTAGGTGTTACACTAACACATTCACATAACTAGTTGAAAAGGCTGATAAATAATTTCCGAGATGGTTGATGTCTATTGGGATACCATCCAACATACTTCGTTAGGTACCAACTGAATATGAGCATGTCAGTTTTTTCTCTATTGGTAAATCCCATCGTTCACCAACGACCTACTGCTTCGACAGCCACACACTAACTGACTAGCAAGTCGCAGAGAACTCAAGGAACTCAGAACCACACACTAAGCAGACATAAAAACATGGTATCTAGCAACTACGTACACTCAATGGCACAAACAAGTGTCGGTGTGGAAACTTTTCAAAATATGATATCTCACAAACGACTCATAAACTAGACTCCAACAACAAACACCACTCATATTGCAATTTGCCTTCAGCTTGTTGAAGTCAACAGTCATTGTTCAGTGTATTTTTGCGTAAAAAGTACATCTTCTAATTGTTATTACAATCTGTGTATTGGCAACATCAGAAGTCACTGACTACCAACCAATCCATACTGTACGAACCGCACATCAGTTTCAGTTCCCAATTCAGCGATAATGCGGTGCAAGTTTTATATCATTCACCATTGGGCTTAGATACCCACAAAGGGTAATCATACAAGTAGGGTGTGTTATTTGTGCCAGACATTATGGTAACTATCTCGCGCTAGAAACTTTTCGACCGCACCTCTTACAACGATCATAAATGTCGTAACTCAAGTACTAAATGGTGTTGATACTGTTGTTGTGGTGTCACCGCCAGACACCACACTTGCTAGGTGGTAGCCTTTAAATCGGCCGCGGTCCATTAGTATACGCCGGACCCGCGTGTCGCCACTGTCAGTGATAGCAGACCGAGCGCCACCACGCGGCAGATCTAGAGAGACATACTGGCACTCGCCCCAGTTGTACAGCCGACGTTGCTAGGAAAGGTTCACTGAGAATTACACTCTCATTTGCCGAGACGATAGTTAGCATAGCCTTCAGCTAAGTCAATTGCTACGACCTAGCAAGGCGCCATCACCAAGTTATATTGAAATGATAATACTGTATCAACAAGACCAATGTTCCCCAATTGTGGATTAAAGTTAAGTATTCCAGCAGCTACGTATTTTTCTTTATACCATTCATTACGTACCTTTTTTGCTAGTATAATTACTTTACCTGTTCCAGACCTCACGCCATCCTGCGTGAGCTTATAGCGTGCATTTCGGCTTCCTCAAACAACACGGTGTTGGCACTTCTGCCGACACTTCAGTTGTGACTTGGCAAGATAGCCAATCCACTAGGAGGTAGCCGAAAGGCACGCGTTTAAGCTCATGCAGGCTGGCGTGAGGTCTGGAACAGGTAAAGTAATTATACTAGCAAAAAAGTACGTAGCTTCTGGAATACTTAACTTCAATTCGTTAATGGTGAACGTCGCTCTTGACGGTACATTATTTACAATATCAATAGCAACTGATAATGGCGCCTTGCTAGGTCGTAGCAAATGACGTAGCTGAAGGCTATGCTAACTATCGTCTCGGCAAATGAGAGCGTATTTTATCAGTGAACCATCGCCAGCAAAGTCGGTTGTACAACTGGGCGACTGCTAGGAAGTCTCTCTAGACCTGCCGTGTGGCGGCGCTCGGTCTGTAATCACTGACAGTGGCGACACGCGGGTCCGACGTATACTAACGGACCGCGGCCGATTTAAAGGCTACCACCTAGCAAGTGTCGTGTCTGGCGGTGACACCACAGATACCCCCTCCCCCAACACCATTTACCACTTGAGTTACGACATTTATTATCGTTGTACGAGGTGCGGTCGAAAAGTTTCTAGCCCGAGATAGTTACCATAATGTCTCGCACAAACAACACACCCTACATGTATGATTACCCTTTGTGGGTATCTAAGCCAAATTTTGCGGCTCCAGGTTCTTTAGTTTTTTCGCTAAGATGCGTTGTATACCGTGGAGTAAGCAAAATCGCGAATATCGAGAGAATTAAGAACATTGTTGCGACTGAATATCTTCATTTTCAGGAAAGAACGCCCAAGTAAATTGCGGAGAACATGCGGAATGCACTTAAGGACAGTGCTCCGTCTTATGCAACAGTGAAAAACTGTGTGTACGGCGTAAAATGTGGAAGAACGAGTGTGGAAGATGCGCCATAAGCGGAAGGCCTGTCACCATTGCCATTGATGAAACAGTGACTGCAATTCACCATACTAGTTTGCAGGATAGTCTAACGACGTTGCAGCACATTGAAACCACATTAGGAATCCATCATTCGCGTGCTCATGACATTCCAGTAATTATTTTGGAAATCCCGAAGGTTTCATCTCTGTGAGTCCCGAAAGACCTGAATGCAGATCAGAGTGAGAGCGTGTGCAGCATTGGGAAGAGATCGTCCGCCAATTTGAAGCGGATGATAAGATACGTGATAATGGATGAAACGTGTGTTAACCACTTTCGTTCCTGAGACAAAATAACAGTCACAATAAGTGAAACGTCCTTCATCCCCAACCGCAAAAAATTTCTGGGTGCAAAAATCAGCCGGTAAGGTGATGGCGTCGTTCGTCTGGGATGCACAACTGGTTAATTTTGGTGGATTACTTGAATAATGGCGTAGCTATCAAAGCATCATACTATTACACCCTCCTGCACCGTTTGAGAGAAGAGACAAAGAAAAAAAAGGCGCTGAAAATTGGCGGGCGGAAATCTTTGGCATCAGGACAACGCACCGGCGCACAAAGCCGTCACAGCACTGGAAACTCTGTGTGACTGCGGGTTCGAATTGTTATGTCATCCACCATAATTTCCAACTTTGGCTACATGAGGCGTTTTTGTTTTCCAAAACCTAAAAAAAAGACCTGAAAGGACGACGATTTGACAGTGGTGATGCAGTAATTGATGCTTTGAACGCTTGGTTGGACTCGAAATCGAAGATCTTTTATTTGTATGGTTTGCAGAAGCTGTCTGAGTATGCTCACAAGTGTATTAGTGTACAAGGGTATTACATTGAAAAAATAAACTGTCATTATGAAATATCTGTCATTCTTTACTTGGTAGGCTAGAAACTTTTCGATCCACTCCTATTTAATCATAGTGAAGCCAAAGGTCAGTTTTTTTGCTGGTATTGAACTCACTGCCTGTTACATGTCGTTCTGTAAACATTTTATGAGTCTGATAATTCGCAGTTTATCCAGTGATTACATTAACTGCATATCCATTTAATGTCCAGCCTTTCTTCTTCGTTTGAAGACGGTCGCTATGACCCAGACCAACAGAAATTAAATAACAAATTTGTGCAGCTGAGAGCAAACATGCATTTCTTCAAAGTCTTGACAGCTGCATCAAGTCACCTCATTACCATATACAACCCAACACATTTGCCGTCTTCTGCTGATAATTTTAATAATACAGTCACACGGTGGAATCTACATGACGTGTGAATGAAGCATCATATTTAACTGTAGTAATTAAAATTCGGATAGGTAGGAAACGATGATACCGCATAATATGGTATTTTCTTTGTTTTGCAGTATAAAGCGTTCGTCATCTTCTGCTGTTAATGCCAAACATTTCAGTGACCTCGCACTAGTGTATCTACATCCACATTTACATCTGCTTCATACTCCGCAAGCCACCTAACGGTGTGTGGCGGAGGGTGCTTTCGGTACCACTATCTGATCCCTCTCACCCTGTTCCACTCGCGAATAGTGCGTAGAAAGAATGATTGTCGGTAAGCCTTAGTGTTGTCTCTAATTTTTCGAATTTTCTCCTTGTGGTCAATACGCGAGATATATGTGAGGGAAGTAATATGTTGTCCGACTCAACCTGAAAAGAGCTGTCCCGAAATTATGATAGTAAATCTCTCCGTGATGCACAACGCCTCTCTTGTAACGTCTGCCAGTGGCGTTTGTTTAGCATCTCCGTAACGCTCTCTCGCCAGCTAAACGATCCCGTGACGAGAAGCGCCGCTCTTCATTGGATCTTCTCTATCTCCTCTATCAGTCATACCTGACAGGGATCCCAGATAGATGAACAATACTCAAGAACCGGGAAAGCAAGCGCGTTATAAGCCACTTCTTTTGTGGATTAGTTAATTTCCTTAAGATTCTTCGGATGAATCTGAGTGGGTATCTGCTTTTCCCACTACCTATTTGATGTGGTCTTTCCACCTAAGGTAGCTCTGGATAATTACGCCTAGACATTTTACGGCAGACGCTGTCTCCAGCTGTTTGTCAACAATAGTGTGGCTGTACAGTACTGAGTTTCTTTTCCTATTTATGCGCAATATGTTACATTTATTTATGTTCAAGGTAAACTGCCAGAGCCTGCACCATTCATCAATTCCCTGCAGGGCGTTCTCCAAAGTCTTACTACGTTCTGGCGTTGCTACTTTGGTATAGACAACTGCATCATCTGCGAATAGCCTTAAAGAGCATCTGGCGCTTTCTACTAGATCATTTATATATATTGCGAACAGCAACTGTCCTTTCACACTTCCCTGTGGTACTCCTGATATTACCTTCACATTTGTCGATTTAGTTCCGTTACGAGCGACGTGTTGAGTTCTGTCTGCAAGAAAGTCTTGAATCCAATCGCAAGTCTGCTCCGATACTTCGTAAGCACGTATTTTTTTATTAAATGTCAATGCGGGGCGGTGTCAAATGCCTTACTGAAATCAAGGAACACGGCATCAGCCTGAGCGCCGTTTTCCACTGCGCTGTGGATCTCACGGAGGAACAGAGCGAGCTGAGTTTCGCAGAACCTCTGTTTGCGGAATCCATGTTGATTTTTACAGAGGAGTTGTTCGTTTTCCATAAATGTCATACTTCTTGAGCGTAGAACATGATCCATAATTCTGCAACACATTGACGTCAACGATGTAGATCTATAATTGTGTGCATCTGCCTTACGACCTTTCTTAGAAACGGGAATGACTTGCGCTTTTTTCCAGTCGTTTGGTACCTTTCGTTACCCAAGCGATCTACGATAAACTGCTGCTCGAAGGGGAGCGAGATCTTTCGCATAATCTTTATAGAATCCTATAGGTATCTCATATGGTCCTAATGCCTTTCAACTACCAAGCTATTGCTGCTGCTTTTCAGTTCCGTGATAGTTTATCTCAGTATCTGCCATTTCGACGTTCGTACGACCACTGAAAGGAATGGCAATGTTACGATCTTCCACGGTGAAAAAACTTCGGATGATCGAATTAAGTATTTCGGCCCTCTTTCGGCTAGCTTCCGTTTCGGTGCCGATGTGGTGGCTTAGAGAATGAATAGATAATTTTGACTCACTTATTGATTTTACATAGACCGAAATCTCTAGGGTTTTTACTCATGTCAGTTGACAACGTCTTACTTTCAAAACCATTGAACGCTTCTCTCAATGCTCTCCTTACGCTTGTTTTCGCTTCGTTCAGCTTTCTTTTGTCAGCTATGTTTTTATTTCTCTTGAACCTGAGATTAAGTGCTCCTTGTTTACGTAGCGCTATTCTAACACGGATGTTAAACCAAGGTGGACCTTTTCCATCCCTTAAAACCTTACTCGCAACATATTTTTCTAGGACATATTGAAAGAAGACTTTGAATTTTTTCCATTCGTTCTCCACATCTTCGTCCTCATCACTGAATATACGAGGCTGACTGCTGAGATATGGTGGAACTTTTATCATGTCACTCTTGCTGAGCAAACATATCTTCCTATCTTTCTTAACATTCCTTATACGACCCGTCGTCATAGATGCTGTCACAGCCTTATGATCACTGATACCTTCGTCTACGTTAACTCAGATGGTAAGTTCAGGTCTGTTTTTTGCCAGGAGGTCTAAACGTTATCGCCACGTGTTGGTTCTCTAACTATCTGCTCAAGTTAATTTTCGGACAAGACACTCAGGTCAGTACCACACGAATTCCTGTCTCTGGCACCAGTTGTGATGGGATAACACTGCGAATCTATGCCTGACAAGTTGAAGTCACAATTCGTACAACTGCGTAAACAGGAAAATTATTAATGATATTCTGTAAGTTCTGTCTGATGCACTCTACAACTATAGATTCTAACCCAGGTGGTCTATAAAAGCATCCGACACAATTTTTGACCTCTATTTGATACTAAAGTTCACCCAGATTAATTTACATTCAGAATCCGTGATAACCTCGCTACATGTTATTGAATTTTTTTTACTGCTAAACACTCCGGCACCATTGGGGGCTAATCTATCCTTACGATAAACATTCCAATCTGAACTTAAGATTTCGTTGTCATTGACGTCTGGTTTCAGCCAGCTTTCTATTTCAAATACTATCTGTGCTTTATAACCTTCAGTAAGCGATACTAATTCTGGGACCTTTCCTTGGATGCTCCTGCAGTTTACTAAAATCATATTAATCTTTGATATCTCGAGGTCGCTGATCTCTGATCGCTGAGGTCGCTGTGTCTGGTTTGACAGACAAATCGTCTTTGATCCCAAGACAGGGTTCCTCTAATCTAAAAAAAGCCCCATGTGCACTTAACACGTACTCCGCTAACCTACTAGCCGCTTCCTTCTTGTAGTGCACGCCTGACCTATTAATGGGACCCCTACAATTCTACACCCGTTAGCGGAGGTCGAAAGATTCATATCCAATGCTGTGGCAGTCTGAGACTCTGGTTTAGACCTTCCATTCTGCTCCAAACCAGAGGACCGCCATCAACCCTGGGTATGATGCTACAAATAGATGGATTAGCCTGCATCCCACGTGCGTTGCTATTTGCCTTCACCATATCAGCTAGCTGCCGAAAGAACCCGAGGATGGCCACGGAACCTAAGCGGCAAGCGTCATTCGTGCCGACATGTGCCACTACTTGCAGCCGGTTGCACCCAGTGGGCTCGATAGCCGCTGGCAGGGCCTCCTCCACATCACGGATGAGACCTCCCCGCATACATAAGAAATGCACACTAGAATTCTTTCCCGCCTTGGCTGCTATCTTCCTCATGGACTCCACACGCGCCTAATATTGGAGCTCCCAATGACTAGCATACCCACTCTCTGTACATTTCCGGACTGGCTGGCCCAACAGGAGAGGCATCCCGTGTTGGCTCAGAGTTATCGTCAACACTGGGTAGCACCTCGTACCTGTTGCTAAGGTGTAGGGAGCCTGCCGCATGGCCTGTTCCCTCTTTCGCCTTGCATCCAGTGACACGCGAACCCACAACTGTCTGCCACCCATTCTGGAGTAAGGACGGACCAGTCACATGTTGTGTGTCAGAAGCCGCAGAGACGTCTGGGTCACCAGGGGATTCCAGTGGCACCAAAGGTGTCGCGAGTCTCGTCACTGCCGCCCCGACTTCACAGCAGCTTTGAGCATCGGCTAGAAGCTTGTCGACTATAGCCAGCGCAGCTTCCAGCTGTTTACGGACAGCAGCCAACTCTCCTTGTGTCCGCTCACAACAAGCACAATCCTTAGCCATATCATACTGAGTATACTATAGATATAAAGTCTCAAATGGCGCTACTGAGTTTGAAAATATACTAAAGGAGAATAAAGTAACACTAAAATTTGCTGTGCAGATTCCTCACTGTACTCTGAGACCGCAAGCTATTAAACAGAAATAAATTTATCTACTGAGGCTGATGTATTTACAGATACTGTTATTAGAAATCCTGTTTACTGAAAAGTTACTGCACGAGATAAATATTCAAACTACAAAGCACTGATCTAAACAGTGTGCTATGTACTACCACAAAATTAAAACTTAGTGGTGTGACGGATTTTCTGCCGACGGGAAAATTTACACTAGGAAGCCACCCTGCACAAGGATATTCACAAGACTTACGCAAAAACAGAAACTACGATTAATTTTCTAACCATAGTCCACACAGTAAAATACACATGTATAGCTTCCTTCTTTGTAGAAGCACATGCAAAAATTCACAAAGACTAAATTGATTTACTTTGTATTAGACACGTGGTGCTGCTGCTCTGCTGCGCGTCCTCTCGGCTCGGCGCCTGCCGCTACACTGGTATCAACTTTGCCTTGCAGAGGAAGAGATTTTCCGCCTTTTCCGGATAACACTAACATGTTCTGTAACACAGTGGAGACTATATGACACTTTGATGAAATAGGATACCGAACACTAGGAATACGTATTCATACAGGTAAGAAACGAGGGTTTCTGTGCATTCAACTACCTTGTATCAAAGTCATCCAAACATTATTGTTGTTGTTGCTGTGATCTTCAGTCCTGAGACTGGTTTGATGCAGCTCTCCATGCTACTCTATCTTGTGCAAGCTTCTTCATCTCACAGTACCTACTGCAACCTACATCCTTCTGAATCTGCTTAGTGTATTCATCCCTTGGTCTCCCTCTACGACGTCTACCCTCCACGCTGCCCTCCAATGCTAAATTGGTGATCCTTTGATGCCTCAGAATGTGTCCTACCAACCAATCCCCTCTTCTAGTCAAGTTGTGCCACAAACTCCTCTTCTCTCCAATTCTATTCAATACCTCCTCATTAGTTACGTGATCTACCCATCTAATCTTCAGCATTCTTCTAGCGACTCCATATTAAAGTCGTTAAACAGAATTCCACAGTGCACTTCATTCACACAGTTAAAACGGAAAGTACTGCAACGAACTAGAACCATCAAAAATTCCATATTGCATTTCAAATGACAGTGTTCACGAAAAATGTTAAAATGTTATGAGTACAACGGATTTGTATTTCAAAAAGTTTCACAAAATATCTTATTCACAGACATAGTTGCCGGCTGGAGTGGCCAAGCGGTTCTAGGCGCTACAGTCTGGAACCGCGCTACCGCTACGGTCGCAGGTTCGAATCCTGCCTCGGGCATGGATGTGTGTGATGTCCTTATCTTAGTTAGGTTTAAGTAGTAGTAAGTTCTAGGGGACTAATGACCACAGCAGTTAAATCCCATAGTGCTCAGAGGCATTTGGACCATTTGAACAGACAGTTAAAATGGAGCGGATTGGAACGTTAAAAGAGTTCCACCATGGAGCATTCCCGCAAGCGGTCGAAACGTACCACAACAGAAAGGTTCAAAAATGGTGCAAATGACTCTGAGCACTATGGGACTTAATATCTGAGGTCATCAGTCCCCTAGAACTTAGAACTACTTAAACCTGACTAACCTAAGGATAGCACACACATCCATGCCCGAGGCAGGATTCGAACCTGCGACCGTAGGAGTCGCGTGCTTCCCGACTGAAACGCCTAGAGCCGCTCGGCCACAGCGGCCGCCACAACAAAGAGGATCGGAACGTCAAAACAGTTCCACAATACGTTCATTCCAACAGACTATCAAACAGAAGTATATGGGGTTGTTAACCATCATTGCATCATCCTGTAAACGGCCGCCATTGACCGACAGTAAACCATGTTTGTGCGAATGATCACTGATTTGCTGTACTTAAATATAAAATTAATACCCTAGCATGGGATCGCTATAACGTCTGGGTGACTTTGAGAGTAGGTAGCTGAAAGATCGGTAATTCTGCTTTCTTACCTCTACGAATGTGGGATATCATGCTGTTGTAGTTTTTTATGTGTGTTCCAACATCGATTCTTCTGTTGCCAATTCATCTAAATATGTTACATACCGAAAATACTACATAGACTTACCTGTCTGTCTGAACATCAGGTCACTGATCCGGTTACTCCTTACTGTTTGCTCATCACAACTGAACTACAAAGAAAACTGCATGCAAAACTGCAATGAGGAAGAGGAAGTAATTAATATAGGACTAAATGGATTACTCCTGGGAATTACTGACGTTAATCTTTACAGTCGGTAATTAAGACGGGAATCCAGCAACTAATGGAATTCAATTTTTCTCTGCCAATTTCGGTTGAAAGAATACGGAATATTCCTATCGCAAATTATGCAACAACACCGCTTCAGCTCCTATAGTTTCACGAAGTTCCGAGATGTGGTGGTGTGCCGATATAAGTAGCCTTCGAAGAGGTGCCTGTAACGGAGATGAACGTCAAGCAGAGAGCTGTCATTGAGTCCCTTCTGGCGGAAAACCAAAGCATCGCAAATGTTCGTACACGCTTGCAGAATGCCTACGGAGGGCTGGCAGTGAAGGACACCACGGTGCGTTGTTGGGCGACCAGTGTGTCATCATGGCAGCGCGGTCGCCCAAATCCGTCCGACTTCCCGTGTGTCGGCGGGCCACACACACCTTTGTCTTCTGCTGTGTCGAAGCGTGCGTACACTGTCATTCGTGGTGATTGCCGGATAACAATCAAGCACGTTACCGCATAACTGGACGTCTCTCTCGGTGGTGGTGACACGCTCTTACACCACTTGGGGTACCGGTACTCGATGATAACAATCAAGCACGTTACCCCATAACTGGACGTCTCTCTTGGTGGTGGTGACACGCTCTTACACCACTTGGGGTACCGGTACTCGATGGTGTGTGCGCGCTGGATCCCTTTCCGCCTTACAGAAGACTATAAACAGCTGCTAGGAATCATCTGTGGGTAGTGCTTGCGCGTTAGGAGGCTGATCTTGACAACTGTTTCTCAAACAACATCACGGTAGATGAAACATGGGTACTTCAAGTCGAACTGAAAACAAAAGGGCAGTCCATGGAGAGGCACCGCACCACCTCTCCTCCGAAGAAAACGTTGAAAGCCTCACCTTCAGGTAGTAAAGTAATGGCGACGGTCTTCTGGACTTCTTAAGGGGTTACTCTGTTTCATGTCCTCTTTCGTGGTGCAACGATCAGCTCGGAAGTGTGTTGTACTACCCTCAGGAAATTTCAGAAACTTTCGTCGGTGCAAAAATGCAAACAAAGCTTTTCTGTAAGTTTCCTTTAATTTACGTCTATGGTCACAAATTATTTTGCTAACATTAAATGTTTCGGTCTACAACGACCATCATCAGACCTGCAGAAAAAAATGGGAAAAACATAAATACACTCTCGGATTGTCTACACCTCAAAGACAATAAATAGACCATAATGAAAAGTACTACTGACATATATGCATTTGTACGCTTTCAGTATGAAGAGGCATACTTGTTTTATAAAAGCAAAGTCCTAATGTACTGCAGCCATAGTGGCATCGACAAATGTTAAATGCAGCATCAGCACTAGCATCGTCAAATATATATATATATATATATGCACAAGTCTTGTTGTCAGCAGCAGTACTGTTCAAAACAAGCTGCCGTACAGTAACCACTAGATGTCTATGTTGTAAGTTCACCAGATGTCGCTAATGTCGGCATACGCTAGTTTTTAATAATTACTTGAACAGCGAAAATAATAGTTCAAGTTTATAATGAGATTATAACGTTTAAAAGGCATTACAGCAGTAAAAATCAATGAAACAGAACACGACAAAAGTAAGACTGTTAAAAAAGAGGAAGAGTTAAGAGACAGTAGTTGACATATACTCTAATGCCAATATTCTAGATAATGACATAAGTAATAAACGCCTTTGATAGTGTGTAGGATAATATTAAAAACCATTAAACAAATCGCTAAAGAAGCCACAATGAAAGAAAACATAGTGCTGCACATAATAAGCGCCCTCTGTTATTGCTAAGGCCAGAAGCCGGTAATCTGTTAACAAAATAATTTGTGACCATAGACGTATATTGAAGGAAACTTAATGTATATATGGGTCATATTTTGCTAAGTGACGCGAATAAAGTGTAGACAGTCATGATTATAAATCAAGTTGTGAGCAGCACAAAACACGTGCCAGTCCCGTAGTGGACTGCCGCTAGTTCCCTCCGAACCTGATTTGGTTGGAGGAAGCTCTGGATTCGCTCGTAACATTTTCTTTCGCTAGTCGTTACTGCTACTCACTTAATTAACGGTGTACTGTTTTATTTCCGGAGATGAAGACAAAACTGCAATCTTTAATCTCTGATGGGACAAATTAAATAATAAGGGAACATGTCATCTGCTCATTAGAGAAGCCACCCAAACTAAAAGTATTTTATGATAGATAAAACGAAACCCAATAAAGAAGACGAGTGTGTGAGAGTATAAGGTGTCACACTAATGCTACAGTTTTGAATATATTACAAAAGTCCTTTTTAATATCCACAACTCACAGAAAAATCGAACCGTAATGCCGTAATGAAGGGGAGACTGGAAGTCTTCCACGGAGGATGTTTACGACGATCGGATTACTCATTTATCTCGTCACATGGGGTGTTGTACACAGTATGGCTTAAAATGACGGGAAGGCTTATCCCATTAGTGTATCACTCCAGCAATTTGAGTACGGCGCGAGTAGAGTTGTGATATCCGAGTAGTCTGTCGCAGAAAAAGGTGTTGTGAACAGACCTGCACGTCGCGGGTTAAGCGACTTTGGACGTGGAATGGTAATCTTGAGCTCGTGACTTACAGCATAGCGGACATTACAAACAATAGTTTACCCAACGACAATAGCATGCAGGGTGGGTCAGAGATATCTGAGGGATAGTGTTTCCCCCACACATGAACCTCCACACAGGACAATGTCAAGTGAATGGGCAAATATCTCTTCGGAGTACTACGAATGTAGGTTATGGACAGTTGGGAATATGGGTCTCGCGGGAGGCGTTCAAGGGATAAGTCCCTGCAGTCGCACTATCCTCTGTGCCCTCGGTGGCTCAGATGGATAGAGCGTCTGTCATGTAAGCAGCATATCTCGGGTTCGGCTCCCGGTCGGGCACACATTTTCATCTGTCCCCGTTGATGTTTATCAAGAACACCTGTTGGCAGCTAAGGATTTCGATTTAATTATCATTTATAATGACAAGTGTCTGACGTCACATCCCTGCGCAAACCCGAACAGTAAGGTCGCCGTGGTGCTGTCACATTGCAGCCAATTTGAATGTTAGGCTTCAGGAGCCCATCTCTACACTGATTGTAGTCTACAGGAAGACCTGGCGATGACGGCGATGGAACTGGAATATCGTATTTTTGCGACGTATATTGCGAGCAGCACCCTGTCAGTCAGTTTGTCGGTATTGAAGAAACTAGTCTAGAACAAGTACGACTTTCTGTTTGAAATTAGTATTACCTGATTGAATTTACAGCTAACCAAAGCCACTTGTAGAGCTAAGCTGCACAGGTTCCGGCATTTTCACACGGAAGAGAATATGTTCGTGATGCTTTGACTCCAATAATGTGTCGTCTGTTCTGGCATCACTCAGTCAACGATGTTCATTCTCAGTCCTGAAACAAATACACTGGCTCACAATGCATGTGCACACTATACCACTCTAACAAAAATTTCTCATCTGAAATCGTGTTTCATTTGGAGCATTAACGGCTTGTACCACAGCTCGTAATTAAAGAGAAACACAAAAAAAAATGGTTTAAATGGCTCTGAACACTATGGGACTTAACTTCTGAGGTCATCAGTCCCCTAGAACATAGAACTACTAAAATCTAACTAACCTAAGGACATCACACACATCCATGCCCGAGGCAGGATTCGAACCTGCTACCGTAGCGGTCTCGCGGCTCCAGACTGTAGCGTCTAGAACCGCTTGGCCACTCCGGCCGGCGAGAAACACCAAAGAGATGCTTCTTGATCAGAGCTATGTTCCTTTAATGATCACAGAGGCATGAAAAACTGTATATAACCACAAACAATGGATGAAATTTACCGGTATTAAATTTGTGAAAGAAGCAATGGCGTATAAACCTACATGTAACAAATAATATGATATGGCTAAGGAGTTTTGGACCGAAAGCTGGGCAGATCTAGCGCTTTTACGGTACCCTTCGTGATTCCCTCGACAGCGCAGGTGCTTGGGCAAAGCTCACACTGCAAAATGGTGGCCGGTGAAGAAGCTAAAACGCTACAGCGCACTGTAAATATAGTACTAAAATTGTGCTATTTCTCTTCGGATGGCAGCAGGAAATTACGCTAAAATTATGCCATTTGTCTTCGAATGCATGCTGTTATGCAAATAAAACGAACAAAACATGTTTTAGCGCTCTGAACGCGATCACTACAAACCTGAGTCGAGTGTTGGAATGATGGTCAGCCAATTCAGTCAGAGAAGGAACACAACTTTCTCAACTGTACTGCGCATCCTCTGATCTGACGTTATCCCTGCCGGCACTATGGGCGCTACTTTGCTCACAGTATCCAGTCAGCATGTTTCTGTGAAAGTGCTTCTAAAGTAATATGCAAAGATAGCGAATTCTGTAGATCGGGCTGCCACTACAGGTAAACTGGAGGCTGGTTGCTGTTTCCCGTACTCCAGCACGTCGTACCAGACGCCAGTATTTCCACAAAGGAAAGATATTCAGGTAAAACAACATTTCCGTCCTTTTACAGAAACAACCACTGGCTCTCATGGGGTTTCCACAGAGTTTACATATAGCTGGTTTGTTATTGCCCTTAATGTGATCCACATGCTGCCACACATGCAGTTTCGGTTAACCTGTATGCAGTAGCTCAGCGGCTGGTACCATGTACTACAATAAACTTATGCGACTACCAAACCAAAAAGAAGTTATATATCTAAACACTGTTTTCTGAGATTTTATCATATGACTAAAACAAAACAGACGAAAAAATTGAGAAACTTTAATTCAGAGAGAAGTTTCAATATGGGCTCTGACGTCACACAACTGTCCTCAAACGCAATGAGGTACTGACAGTTGGCTACCTTAACAGACCATCTCGTACCGCGCGCCGCAGATTTTGAAGCCCCGCCAGACGTCATGGTTGTCGAAGACCCCTAGAGGTCTCTGTGCCATCGCGCCGTAAGCTGTGGCGGCGCTCGTCTCCTGGCCCGCATTTGGCGTGAGGGCGCCACAGTGGAACAAGTGATTGCAGCGGCCGATAGCGGCATCCCCGATAGAGTACTTACGCGCCTGCTTCTCGCTCAGCTAGTCCGGATATCGTCGCCATCTGTGTGTCGTGTGTGTGCCTCGATTTGTGTTTAGTGTTCTGTCACCGTCACGCATCAACTGTTCACGTGTGCCGTCGCCGTCATCCGTGTTCTGTGCGCCATGTCACCAAGTGTTTCCTGTTTTTACGAGTCCAGCGTGCACGGCTTCATGTTTATTGTTTTTTTAAATCTCCTTTTTTTTGCCCGCCGTTTTTACTGTAGTGTCTGTATCACCCATATGTCTTGTTATTGTTCCGCTTAAGGCTGAAGAGCAGCCCGCCTGTATCAGGTGATGAAAATTACAATAAAGGAAAAAACAAAAAAAAAAGCTCAGCTAGTCTCCTGCCTCTTCGTGTTTTCTGACACCCCTACTCTCTTCATCCCTCTGCCTCCCCTGCTGCCCCTTGCTCTCCCCTCGGCCCTCGTTTTCCACCCTCTCCGACGTCCTCCCACTCGGCAGGTCCCACGTTCTTTTTTTTTTTTTTTTTGTCATCAGACTACTGACTGGTTTGATGCGGCCCGCCACGAATTCCTTTCCTGTGCTAACCTCTTCATCTCAGAGTAGCACTTGCAACCTACGTCCTCAATTATTTGCTTCACGTATTCCAATCTCTGTCTTCCTGTACAGTTTTTGCCCTCTACAGCTCCCTATAGTACCATGGAAGTCACTCCCTCATGTCCTAGCAGATGTCCTATCATCCTGTCCCTTCTCCTTATCAGTTCTTTCCACATATTCCTTTCCTCTCCGATTCTGCGTAGAACCTCCTCATTCCTTACCTTATCAGTCCACCTAGTGTTCAACATTCGTTTATAGCACCACATCTCAAATGCTTCGATACTCTTCTGTTCCGGTTTTCCCACAGTCCATGTTTCACTACCATACAATGCTGTACTCCAGACAAACATCCTCAGAAATTTCTTCCTCAAATTAAGGCCGGTATTTGATATTAGTAGACTTCTCTTGGCCAGAAATGCCTTCTTTGTCATAGCGAGTCTGCTTTTGATGTCCTCCTTGCTCCGTCCGTCATTGGTTATTTTACTGCCTAGGTAGCAGAATTCCTTAACTTCACTGACTTCGTGACCCTCAATTCTGATGTTAAGTTTCTCGCTGTTCTCATTTCTGCTACTTCTCATTACCTTCGTCTTTCTCCGATTTACTCTCAAACCATACTGTGTACTCATTAGACTGTTCATTCCGTTCAGCAGATCATTTAATTCTTCTTCACTTTCACTCAGGATAGCAATGTCATCAGCGAATCGTATCATTGATATCCCTTCACCTTGTATTTTAATTCCACTCCTGAACCTTTCTTTTATTTCCGTAATTGCTTCCTCGATGTACAGATTGAAGAGTAGGGGCGAAAGGCTACAGCCTTGTCTTACACCCTTCTTAATACGAGCACTTCGTTCTTGATCGTCCACTCTTATTATTCCCTCTTGGTTGTTGTACATATTGTATATGACCCGTCTCTCCCTATAGCTTACCCCTACTTTTGTCAGAATCTCGAACAGCTTGCACCATTTTATATTGTCGAACGCTTTTTCCAGGTCGACAAATCCTATGAATGTGTCTTGATTTTTCTCTAGCCTTGCTTCCATTATTAGGCGTAACGTCAGAATTGCCTCTCTCGTCCCTTTACTTTTCCTAAAGCCAAACTGGTCGTCACCTAGCGCATTCTCAATTTTCTTTTCCATTCTTCTGTATATTATTCTTGTAAGCAGCTTCGATGCATGAGCTGTTAAACTGATTGTGCGATAATTCTCGCACTTGTCAGCTCTAGGTCCCACCTAGCACTTTTATGCTTCACCGTGTATGCTCCAAGTGGGTTTTAAGTGTGTTGTTCTGGAGTGGTTTTAATACAGTGGCCCACTTTTAACCTAAGCATGTGCATTCAGTGTCTTCTTTGTGTTCTAAGACTCGCCAGCTGTTTTTTAACTTTATGGTGACTTTTTTAATTGTCACCCATGAACGTCTCCCTGTCAGTGTATTTTTACCTGCATTATCTCCCCTTACTCTGTTTTATGTTCCCCTTTTTTATCTCCTTATATATGCAGTATTTTATTCTTGTTTTTGTTGTCATGTCACTTGGCTGAAGAGCGGCGGATTGTGCTGCTGACAGCCCTCCCCTGCCCATATGGGGCAGGGGCATGAAATTACAATAAAGAAAAAAGCAAAAGCTCAGCAAGCTTCGTTGGTCGTGTCCGTCCTCTCCCGTTGTGTTGTTATTCTCGGGCAGCTCCGCGGGTCCCGCCGCGTTTTCCGTCACTTCAACGCCGCGTTGTTCCGATCGCCGTTACAACAGGCGGAACCGGCTAGAGATTAATAATTCATTCCCACCTTTAAAAAACCAACTGAAGATAAATTATTCTGAGTTCACGAATGCGAGCTGAGGCAAACCTAGCAACATGTGTTTCGACGACGCCCAGAGTTAACGGTACGCTATAGGAGGAATTCGGTAGTAAAAATAACTGATTGTTACAAAAGACTGTTAAAAGTAACTGGTATTAAAATAGTCACCACACCGCTATAACTGATACTGCGAAATAGCCATTTGGCCCGCCTCTGGTAGATGATCTACTAGTAAGGCGCTTTTCCAGTGGATCTTTGGAGGAGAGAGGTAAGAGTTACGGTAGATCTATTCCAAACTGAAATCTAAAAAAGGGAAACAGTTGAATGGCACTCGCCGACTTGGCTCAGGCTGTGTGAGTAGAAGCAGGTACATGCGCCTTTCAATTTCATAGAATACTTCGTCTGAGTGGGCAATAGGAAAAAGTAAAACGCCCGCTAAAGATTTACAAGTTTACTATGAAGAACTTTTGAGCAACACCAGGCAGAACAGTGCCGTGGTACAGAGGGCAAGCATGCTGACTCACGACTGGTCGCGTCATATTCGATTCTCGGTGCTACCATCTTTTTTCTTTTCATTTTATTATATTCCTCGCAATTATATATATATATATATATATATATATATATATATATATATATATATATATATATATATATGTGTGTGTGTGTGTGTGTGTGTGTGTGTGTGTGAAAAGAGTTGGATCTGGATGTTTGATGCCGGCAATGCGGTTTTTTAATTTCCATGTTTGTTATTCGGGAACAGTGATGCCTGGGTAACAGCGGGAGCGGAAGATCTAGCACATATTAATACATTAATAAAAAACTGGTGGAAATCGCAAAAACGTAAACAACATACTGTTCTTGATCCTCGTGCATTAGGTAAGGCTACTATCGCAACAATATTAAATTGCGCCTGTCGTGACGACTTAGTGAAACACAATATGTTTATTTTTGTTATATTTTATCATGTTAGCAAAATTTTACACAAAACGTGTTCTCATGTACGCAATCGCACACCAGCGTTCCTTCTGATAATCACAACTTATTTATATTGGTTTAGGTTTTTGCAACTCTAGAACGAAGTTTCTTCAAAGGTATACATACGTCTCACTCTTCTGTGTGCCCTGTCGAAGGTCTTCCGTTGGTAGAGAGCGATCTCGGAGATGGAATTTTTTTCTTGCCACATTTTTACTCTGGTTTGCCGCTGTTCATTAGTGAGATTTTCTGTTGCATGCATGAAACACTTCTTCGACGCTACTCGGCAGCGGACTGGTTGGTATCTAAAAAGGTAATAGGCCAAAGATGTAAAACACTTACTTTATTCCTTCCTTGCTGCCACTTTGTGCCTGATGCTATGGGAACTAACCAGCACAGCTCGTCAGTCGGTGTTGGTATGGAACGGCCTGTGATGCTGTGGCATGGTTCACTGTTTGCGTGGCTAGAGGTATATCATACAGGGCATGCATTCTCCAAAGCTGAGTAGTCCAATGCTAAAGGTGTAGGTCCTTGTTGTCCCGGGCTGCAACTATACTGTAGTGCCTGCTGGTTTGCGAACGATGTTGTTTCTAGCAACTGCTTTACGCTTCGATTTCTTGTAATGTTTACCGCAAGACAATGCTGCGTCAAATGTGTCATCAAGTTATACCCAGGTTGTATAACGCTCTTGCCGTGTTGGCTCCCATATTACTCGTAGAAATAAGTTACTGCGGTGCCACTTCTTGACGGAATGCGTTGATGTTCCAAAGAGGGTGAAAGAATTTCACGTCTGGTAAATTAAGATAAAATTTTAGAGAAAACAGATGCTGGAGGCATTTCGTTTCGGAGCACCAAGCGAAAATGTGCTTATACAGTATTCATAAATGTTTTAGTGGAAGGATGTGTACTTTTTGCTCAGTAAATTGTCATTCACGAACCAGAGAAAAAATATAAAAATTATATCGCTAATGCGTTTATCGCAAACCGTTTGTCTTTTACCGATCCGAGACCATTTCGAATTCAGTATTCAACTTTTCTGTGATCCGTACAGACTGGAGCCGAAAGTTGACTGCTCCCATAACAGCTCATCTTAAGTAGCAAATCAAAGTATTTTCTACTGAAGTATTGACTCATGAAAGAGTCTTTCAGGAATCACTGTGAATGTTGAGAAGATTAATTAAATAAAGTAAATTTTCAGTGCGTCGACTGTTCATTTATAGTAGAATACCTTTGATGGCTCGTTGTTATTAATCACTTCTACCTGCTATTAACTAAAGGCGGATTTAGCGTGTGATGTACGGTGAAACCACGATGTGAAGCTAATGAAACAGAAAGTACCTAATAAATGCACAAATAATTCCAACATTGCCGAATTGCTTGATTGTTGGCAGTCGAATATTTTTCGAACACTTGGTTGGAGGTGCAAAGGTTTTCATTACCATTATTTATTGATTTGAATACTGTCATTATTACTTAAATTTGTGTATTACTATTATTACATTTTACATTTTTTTTTCAGGCGCTAAAGACGTTGATACAACTTTTAGATGTAGCTACTATCAGTCTGTGGAATTGTACAACGGCCATTCTAAGACTCTACTTCCAATTTCATTCCGATAGACGCGGATGTGGAGACTTATGGTCCATTCACTGAAGACGCAGGATCCATTTAGGCTTTCTGCGTGGCATCTGGCCCATTGTTCCGGCGGGCCGTAAGCGGGCGGGAGGTATTGTTTGAGCGCCGGCGTTTGCTCCAGGCGAGTGGCTGAAATGTTTGCCATAGCTTCCAGCACGTTCTCGATGTACTAAATCCTAATGTTTACCGCGTGTATGGCTGGCGGGCCGTTCGCTACTGTAAAGTGCCCTTTACACCGTTGTTCCACGAATTCTACCGAATTCTGGGACAGCCACTGGCTTAAAATTCCTTTATTTGCGTAATGGGTGGAGGATTTCAGTAAAGAGTTTCAGCCGTGTCTACATTGAAACGTTTTATAAAGCTCTCCGCATTAACTCTGTGATACGCATTACGTGATTCTGCAGCTTCGGTATCTCGAAATGTAATCATATATCAGTATACCGTAACCCTGCCTAAGAAGCGGGCACATTTCAAAATTCGATGTTTTCCGGCGGGTGGTAAAACAAAATCGCATAAATTTGGAAGGCCTGAATTATAGTACATTTTTCATTCTAAATCCGTAGAATAAGTCTCTTAAAGGCACTGACTGATTCAGGATCATACATCCATAAGGAGAATCAAAATTTAGAAAAACAAAGACTAAAGCTTCTTGATCAAAATTTTCATTTGTGACATTTGCAACTCAGTACTTACTAAGTGAGAAGTGCTTTCGGTCTTATACGATGACTGCAATGAACTGTCCATAACCATCTGGAGAAGGGTGAAAATTTGAAGAGCTTCGGAAAAAAATTTATTCGACGAGGCGTTACATTATAAAATAGAAAATCAAATAATTCGCTGAGCCTGGGAATGTAGTTCTTAAGGTAAACTACATTAGATAGAAAGTACAACAAAAGTTTCGCAGCAACGCTCTTGATATTTTTGTGACGTTAGATTAGTTTAATACCTAAAACATAATCATGTTTCATGGTGTATGCAAAGCACATATTTATATTATTAATGTACTGGCATACGCCTTTACCAGCACACCGTTCGGCACTAGGAAACATTGTATAGCATGCGCTGAACTAGGCGTCGCTATAAGAAGAGAAGGTTGAGACACGCCCCCAGGCTACTTGCCGATAACGCTCCCTAAGCAGGATACATATAGGGCGCCGCTGCCGACCGCACCGTCTCAATCCCTCAGTCTCAGTATATCAGTACGTCGCATCGGGACTCAGTTCGGATTGCACCTCAATTCGTCGCACTGTGCTCTAGTCTCCCACAGTGATAGTCGTCGCTTCGCAGCTCAGCTAGCTGTGGCGGAAGGTTAGTCATTATATATGGCTGTGATACTGACACGGGCGAGAGTCAAGAATTAGTACATGTTATTTGTATTGCTGTTAATCATAGAACTACAGACTGGAGATATCTGAAGTTAAGTACCCAATTGGTTCCTGTAATAAAGTGTATTTTAACCACGTGTGCATTTTCTGTTGTAGTGAGAGGAAACCGGTCACGCACCTTTCATACCACCCTCTCCTCTCCGGCTAATAACCTCAAAAAAAAAAAAAAAATCAAGAGGGCACAGCCACAACAGTTAATACGGACATCGATCCCAGTTTTGTGATCCAACAGTTTGTAATTACGTGCGTATACTTTAAATCCAGTGCGTAAAATGAGTTAATAAATGAAGACAGAAACATGTATTTTTATTCATATCGGGTATCAATCTGGTCGTAGTTTTCCAGCGGGTATAGAACTAGAATAAAGTCCTGCACATCCCAGGTTCAATCCCGGATAACTATGAGGATTCTTCTTCGTTCCAGGGCCTCCAGAATAGCTCCAGCTCACTCAACCTACTGTCTAATGAGTTCCAGGGAACATACCCGTTGGTAAAAGGCCTCTGGAGCGATGGTCTCTCCACCCTCGCCATGCTAGTGCGCCCTTGAAGAGACACTGCATTCTGCTGGCAGTTAGACCAATACACTGGTCAAAGGCCTACGCCACAGACTTTATCCTGTACCTTTAAGGGTGCCAATATACACAATTTTATATGTTACATGAATTAAAATCACAGGAATATAAAAAAAAACATATATTCAAAAGCAACATTTTGCAAACATTTCAAAGCAGTCGGTCAAAAACTTTCGGATGTTCGCGATAAGAAACATTGGCAGTTTCTATGTAAGTACGAACGTAGATGGTCGTTTCTTCAAAATCTCAGAATTCCAAAAGTTCTTCACATATTGGTTCGAAATTTTGACACTATATTGCATTCGAATACACTCTGGTTTTTATGTACCTACTGGAAGAAATATAATGTAGTACTGCATGTAATATAGTAATAAAAGGAGAAACGCTATAAAATGTGCATCTTGGTTTCTCAGAATCGTTAATCTCCGAATATTCTTCACCAGTTGCTTTCGAATTCTGCCACAATGTTGAACACTAATACAGGCGTTTTTAGGTCCATAATTTTTTAATATATGATTTACGAGATTCTGAGATTTTTTCTAACAAGGTTTTCTTAAATTTATTTATAACATATAATTAAATAAAGGTAAATAATAACACGTGCTTCTACCTGTAGAACGTTGTGTCAAAATTTTGAAGCAATTGGTCAAAAATTTACGGAGATTTGCGATTAGGAACATACACATTTCCTATATGAGTACAAATGTAGATACTCGTTTCTTCAAAATATCAATTTTCCGACATTTCTTCATCGATTGCTTTGAAATTTTGCCACGACGTATATTCTAATACTCAAGTGTTTTAAATATCTACTAAAACGCCATGTGGTGTATCCGTAATAAAAGTAGAAGCGTAGAAATATACATTTCGGTTTGTTCAAAATCGATATCTCCGAAAGTTCTTGACCGGCAGCTTCGCAATTTTGACACAACCTTGAATTCTAATAGGGGTGTGTTTCTAGGCACATAGTTCTTTAATATATATATATATATATATATATATATATATATATATATATATATATATATATATAAACCAAAAAGCCACAAATAGACCTTTCCTGTTTTATATATATACATATAGAATATTAGAATATCACTGCAAAATCTGAATTTGAAACAACGATCAGTAACACTTAAGGTCAGAGAGAGGGTGGAATAGGAGGTGGACAGAGGGGTGGGAAGAAATGAACATGGAAAACGGGAAGTAAGAGAAGGATAGAGAGACGGAGCAGGAGGAGATGGGGAGAGTGGGGGGGAGGAGAAGATGGACAGAGAAAGAAGGGAGGAGATGATGGGTTGAGGAGAGGTGGGGCAGCAGAATATAATGAGAGGGATTAGAGAAGGAGAAGGTGGATAGAAAGAGGGGAGGAGGTAATACATAGAGAGAGGGTGAAGGAGGTTGAGATGGATAGAGAAAGTGGGAGGCAGGGGAGAGATTAGGACGTATATCAAATTCCCACACATGTTAGCAACGTGTGCTTTCTCTTTTCTTTCTTTTACATTTAAACAGACTGAGCCATAGCAAAGCGTCGCCAGGTACAGCTAGTATTATATAAATTTAGTATTGTGTAATTTACAATTTGCAATGAGTTCAAACATCACTACAGAGCACGCAACGAAGATGCAATATCGAAACAGCTCTTAGTCTTCGAAAAAGTGATGCATATCTCTGTTTGCCAGTAAGGTGACGCGATGGAAAAGCATCAGAATCGCTCGCTGTCGCAGGAAAGCGGCGGACAAGGGCAGCATCAGGAAAACTATTTATTTCTGCTCTCCACAGCCGTTTGTTTGCTGAAACAATCGTACAATGTTTACTAGTCTGCTCTGCATTTAAAAAGCTTGTAAATCCATCCCACAGTTAATGAGACAAAAGTACTCTTAATTAGTCCAGTTAGTACTATTTCTCTTGTTAACTGTCCCACACAGAGCACACCGTTAGCAACTGTGCCAGAGATGCTGCATGTTGAGGGATTTTATGCAGCGAACGTGAATCTAACACCGTTCCTGCGTAGAACGATTCACTGTAGAAGACGGTTTCTCACTAAATTCTTTCATTTCTCACGCAGTGCCGAAGCATATAATTTTAATTAATATTTGTGGTTATACTGGTTGTTGGTGAGGAGGAAATTTAGTTATTAGAATTTTATTAACTATCTCATTCAAAAGCAGCCATATCACAGTCATTCACAGTCTCTCAAGAAAGTTATAATTAAGCTTTACTTGTTTAATCAGAATCGGACGATGACTCTCCTTGTCCGCAGTCTCGCTGATTCGAAGCGATCTGCAGTCCTGTGTAAATAAAATGTCTTGGGTTTTCTTGCGTTGCGTAGTCAGTCGGGAAACCTCAGATCAAGCGGAAAGTTTGCTTTGATAGAGTTTAATTACCCGATGAAATAATGGAGCTCTTGGATCTAATAATTTCAGGTTCGTTTCCAATTCATCTGAAGTTCCCTTCTGATTACCAATGAAACGACACCTGCGTGCAAATTTCCAATTAGAGAATACATTTATTATGAAATTCGTTACAGACCTTTGATATAAATGCTCAGTATATATTCTCTTGATTAGCATACAATATATTTCCAGTCTCTTTCTTCCAGTAATCTCGATAGCAAAATTACAATTACTCAATGCGGCTATTCGGCGCGGAGAAAATCCTAGAAGTCATGTCAACACTCACCAGAGAGAATATATTACAAAGAGTAATGATGCGCTCATGGAATAGTAATAGTACTGTACTACTTTGCGCATCGATTCTGCTAGTATATAGATAGTCAAGTAGGAAACGTAATTCACTCATAGAATTGTGCAGGGATAATTAGTAAAATATAAAGAGATATTACAAGTAAATGTTTGGTTAATTATTTATGTTGAAAAACAACAAGAATGACATATTGATGAATAGAGAAGAATCCTTACAGAAGACGATTGTTTAGTAAGAACTTATGGAACAGCTGCATGTGATACGCTAAGGCTAACGAGTACACAGTGTTGATAAAAATCTACTACCCTCAGTGTGCATTTTTATCCTGTATATAATACCGCAAATTCATCTGTCAGATGAGTACATATTGTCTCTAGGTTTTCATAGTCACAGCCCGAACGTTGTAAATGTCTGTTGTCCGTTCCAGAAAAACGAACTTATCCTGTAACAAAGTGATTAAATCCTCTCTGGAACATGAGTACCTTTGCAGCTTGCTTCAATGAGACCTTCATACTTTTACTTGCTTCTCTAGTTTCTGACATACTGAAGCGAAACTATCACATGGCTATGCTAATGGGCCGTTCGTGATGCTTTGCAGTCCATCTTGTTCGTTCTGTTAGATTTCTGTTTATTATAGATGAAAAAAATGTATGGAGTAAAACAAGGAACTATTTTCGAAACTGGGATACGTTGCCAATCTCTCCGTCGTTGAACTATAAAGTTACGATTTAGCGCCCGGCAGCATTCAGTTGTACACCTACTGTTGTTTCCCACAGTTTCAAGCGTTTTTTTCCGTGTGTGACGTAAATAAAACGGATCATGTTCTCCTATGTTGTTTTGGAAAGTATGTGTTAGGTGTGACTGAGTTCAGAGTAACATGCCGAGCAGTTAAAACTTCATCCAGCACCACTGCTTGTTCTGTCATGTGTGCAGTGATATTCACATGTGTTAATCGTCTTGCAGGGAAATATAATTAATTTCTAGATAAGAACCATAATTTTCCTGAATTTCTCGTAAAATTCGGCATAGGTTAACTTTAAAGTGTGTATGTCCCTTCCATCCTCCAGCATGTTGCATACTTGGACTCAGTTATTTCAGGTGGTTCATTTCCCAGAAGTGTTTGTTTCCCCTCTTGAAGCAGACTCTTCGGAGTGGCTTATCTGCATGTACTCTCGTACTGTAGGTCTTCTACATATCTTTCCTGGACACAGCAGAAAATCAGATGCTGACTTATTTGTACGATCATATGATCATATGGACATTCCAAACTCTTAGAAGAGTTTATAAACGACGTCAGTCGTTGTAACAACACAGAGATAACGCTGTGAGTTGCCTTTTTACCACATAACACTAAATATTATTAGTGTTCGATGTGTCATAGTTTCTATGCAGGTCATTCGAGTAATGTAAAGTTAGTATTTTCAACATCTCCATATTCAAAAAGCGGAGCGCAAATCAATCTCCGTCCACGTATACGTTTTTTTTAAACGGTCATGATTGAAATTCATGGTGTACAAAATTTTTTCTGTACTTTTTGCTTGGTATACCAATGAGTCATAGGATGTATTCTGGACAATGGGCTACTTTGTTGTTAGTTCACCATCTTGATTTTTCCTTCCATCTTATTCATTATGTCATTTTAAAATAGTTACTGGAATTCAGTGTGTGGTCCTTTGGGATGCCATGGTGAACTATGTTTTCCTCAGGCTGTGCGTTGCTGTGGCCTTTACTTTGTTTTTATTTTGCAGGAAACTGATCTTTCGAATAATTTTACAAATGACATGTCCTTTGGTGTGGCTATGTTAAATACTTCTTAATGATCACGGCTCTGCGACAGTGTAAAAGGCTAATAGGACGAGGGATGGAACGGATGCATTTTACAGTTGTTGACAATTCTTGCTTGCATTTTACGTTAGTAGTTAGCTGCTCTTTTTACCGTATCCTATGACATCTCTTGGGCTAAATCGTTTTTGAAAGAAGCCTTAGTTGTCATTAGCTGTCTTACACAGGGTGAAGCTAAATTATTCGCGCATGCGGGCTTCGCAGCACGACTCCTCACATGCCAACGAGAAAAAAAAGCATGTCACAAAATTCCGTGTGGCGAGTACATCTGGCAGAAATACGATGTTAAAGAGAGACAATCTGGCAACACTGTAACCACGTGTGTGGCAACTACCTCTCTAACCAAAACTAAGTTGTGCTGTTCAGTTGATGCAGTGGCCAGAGTTTTGGGTTCGCATGCAGGAGGTTGAGGGTTCGATCTTGGGTTGGAGAGCATTTTTTTTTTATTTGATAACTTCATTCAGATATTTCATACAGTAATGTACACCGTTTCTTAGGTAACATGTATCCTCAATTTGCAACATTTTGTAGCGCTGAGCACAAAAAATACGTGGATAAACTAATAAGAAATAGACAGTTGTGAGCCGTGCTGGCCCCGGCTTATGCGTTACTTTAAACATTGACTGCTACCCTGCGTTTGCTTCCCGCGGTTATTGCGGTTATGCCGTGTTTCTTCTTCTTTCTACGTGTGGCAGCAGCGGTGTGTATCGATATTCGCACCCTGTAGTATCTCTGGTCTGGTGCTTATAGTTTCCTGCTAGCCAGTGTGCGGCAGTCGGTCGGTTGGTATGGATCAGCCAGGAAATCACCGCGCGGTACAATGGGGCTGGGCCCTCTGGCAGTCTCTAAGCAGTGTCGGAATGTGTGGGAGTTGCTGCGATTGCTACGAGGTTCGTGGCTCACCGACACAGGGCATCAAAGTTGAGTGATGATTTAATTACCTAAGCCAGTCGGTTCACTTTGTGCCATTGGCTTTAATGGTTGGCTCTTGGGGTTATTCCCGTAAGCAACAGGGAGTATTCGAGTTGGCGAAAATTGGGCCACCATCCGGTGGAGTTTTACTGTATTTTGGTTATTTGATGTCCAAGTGCACCTGCAGAATTTTCTGCTTTGTGGCCGTTAGCGTTCCGGTTACCTGCCCTGGCCCCTGACGTAAAATTCAGGCAGTGTCCTTTCCTCATCGTCCTATCGCTGTCCAACACGTGTGTTAGTTTGACAGCTTATGCATGTTTGGTTGTGGGCGGCTATGGCTTTTAGGTATTGGATTTGGAGTTCGGGTGGAAAGAAAGTCGTCTTGTCCATGGGTCCGTTGACTGTCTGTCGGTTGGGTTGCCGGCGGATCGGATATAGTTGGGCCGACTACCTGTCTCCCCTAAGCGAACGTTAATATTTCAAGTGCAGACTGACCCGCGGAAATTTCTGAGCACCGCTGGCTGTACTGCCTTTTCTTATTGCTGTTTTATTGTGTATTTTAATGGCTCATAGCCGATGGCTTAAATTTGTATGCCTTTAGTTGGGTATTAAATAATGGGCCTTCAGCCATTTTAAAATTAAAAGTTCCTTAGTTGTCAAGTCCATCATTGTTTGGGCCTTCAACCTCGTTTAAATATTTTGGGATAAAGCTTTGGACCTTCTGCCTTTTGAAAATTTATTGTAGTTGTGTTTTTCAATCACGGGCCTTCCGCCGTTTTGTTGTTCCCTTAAGCCACAAAATTGTGTGACATATTCAGTCGGTAGTTAAGGTCGGAAATTTTCGCTGTAATGTTTGGGCAACTAAATAAATTTACATGTGTTCGAGTGTAACTGACAGCAGCTCATTTTTGGCCCCGCGGATTTAACCAGGCGTTTGTCTGGCAGCAGATCGTGGTTGAACTTGTGCTTGCCATTCTAGTTACTGTCAGTTTCATTCTTGTTCCTGTTTGTGTCTGGTAGTACCGCATTCCCTTGGCTGTTGCTTATTTCAGGTGCTTGTCAAAATAGCTGTCAGTGTCCGGGGATCGGCCTGCTCTTGAATGACCACCTTGTCTAAGAGTTGGCAGTAAGGTGGCAACCGATTAAATGAAGTGTTCCGGAACTGGTAGCCCGTTTGCACGCTGCCGTGCTGCAGCCGGTTGGCGTCACGCCGGCGGTGGTCGGTGAGACAGGAGCGGCGATTCAGTTTTTGTTTGAGGCTATTTGTCTTCTAGAGGGAACCCAACTTAGTGACATTTAGCTGGCTCGGGTGCGGGCGCCGTTGATGCATTTAACTAATCGGGTATCCGATTTAAGTACGTTGGATTTGTGGGATCACCACAAAAATTTAACCGCTGAGTTGGGAACTTTGGTGAGCGCATTACAGTTCAAGCTTACGTGTTTGGGGTTAGATGAGAGACAGTTCGAAGATAGCGACCCGCGCTATCAGCGAGGGCATGAGAGCCAGCCATGGGGTGGCACTGTTCCATCGGCTGTCAAGTTAGATGTTGTGTTTGCCAAGTTGCCTAATGCTCTGGCCTATTTCTTCCTAGATCTTACTGAATTGGTTGTAGAGCGACTTGATCAGGTGGAAAAATTATTTTGTTTACTGGTTAGCCTAGAACAGCACACGGCCGCCTTTTGCTTTCCGCACCAAGTAATTCTGTCGTTGTTGTACCTGCTAGCTAGAGGCGAGTTGTAGAACCCCTTCTCGCGAGCCATGGTGGAAGGGTTTTCCTTGTACCAATTAAGGGAGCTCGTAAAAAGGCAAAGGCTAACCACCGGGTTCGTAAAGAACTTGAGTGTTGTTATATTTGGGAAGTGCAGCTGGATGAGGAGCAGTTACATCAGTATGTCGATAGTCCAGACAGCCTCGTTGGCCTTATTGATTGATTTACCTGAACAAGAATTACAAGAATTAGTCTCTATCGTCCTTAAGGGAATGCGTGCGGCGAATAAGTCGCATTTTGTTTTCCATAAGCAGCCTACGCCGCCCCCCCCACCCCACCCCTACCCCTCCCCTGAACCATGGACCGCGCCGTTGATGGGGAGGCTTGCGTGCCTCAGCGATACAGATAGCCGTACTGTAGGTGCAACCACAACGGAAGGGTACCTGTTGAGAGGCCAGATAAACGTGTGTTTCCTGAAGAGGGGCAGCAGCCTTTTCAGTAGTTGCAGGGGCAACAGTCTGTATGATTGATCTGGCCTTGTAACACTAACCAAAACAGCCTTGCTGTGCTGGTACTGCGAACGGCTGAAAGCAAGGGGAAACTACGACCGTAATTCTTCCCGAGGGGATGAAGCTTTACTGTATGGTTAAATGATGACGGCGTCCCATTGGGTAAAATATTCCGGAGGTAAAATAGTCCCCCATTCGGATCTCCGGGCGGGGACTACTCAGGACGTCATTATCAGGAGAAAGAAAACTGGCGTTCTACGGATTGGAGCGTGGAATGTCAGATCCCTTAATCGGTCATGGAGGTTAGGAAATTTAAAAAGGGAAATGGATAGGTTAAAGATAGATATAGTGGGAATCAGTGAAGTTCGGTGGCAGGAGGAAAAAGACCTCAGGTCAGGTGAATACCGGATTATAAATACAAAATCAAATAGGGGTAATGCAGGAGTAGGTTTATTAATGAATAAAAACATAGGAATGCGGGTAAGCTACTTCAAACAGCATAGTGAACGCATTATTGTGGCCAAGATAGATGCGAAGCCCACGCGTACCACAGCAGTAGAAGTTTATATGCCGACTAGTTCCACAGATGACGAAGAGATTGATGAAAAGTATGATGAGATAAAAGAAATTGTTCAGATAGTGAAGGGAGACGAAAATTTAAGTCATGGGTGCCTGGAATTCAATACTAGGAAAACGAAGAGAAGGAAACAAGGAAAGAAGGTTGTATGCATGGAAGAAGCCTGGAGATACTGGAAGGTATCAGACAGATTATATAATGGTAAGACAGAGATTTAGGAACCAGGTTTTAAATTGTAAGACATTTACAGGGGCAGATGTTGACTCTGACCGCAATCTATTGGTTATGAACTGTAGATTAAAACTTAAGAAACTGCAAAAAGGTGGGAATTTAAGGAGATGGGACCTGGATAAACTGACAGAAAGAGAGGTTGCAGAGTGTTTCAGGGAGAGCATTAGGGAACGATGACAAGAATGCAGGAAAGAAATACAGTTGAAGATTGGGTGGCTTTGATTGATACTGCGTGAAGTGATTGACAGAGCACTGAAAGCCCTAAGTCGAAACAAGGCCCCGGGAGTAGACAACATTCCATTAGAACTACTGACAGCCTTGGGAGAGCCAGTCCTAACAAAACGCTACCATCTGGTGAGCAGGATGTATGAGACAGGCGAAATACCATCAGACTTCAAGAAGAACATAATAATTCCAATCCCAAAGAAAGCAGGTGTTGACAGATGTGAAAATTACCGAACTATCAGTTTAATAAGCCACGGTTGCAAAATACTAACACGAATTCTTTACAGACGAATGGAAAAACTGATAGAATCCGACCTCGGGGAAGATTAGTTTGGATTCCGTAGAAATGTGGAAAACGTAAAGCAATACTGACCATACGACCTATCTTAAAAAATAGATTAAGGGAAATTAAATCTACGTTTCTAGCATTTGTAGACTTAGAGAAAGATTTAGAAAATGTGGACTGGAATACCCTCTTTCAAATTCTGAAGGTGCCAGGGGTAAAATACAGCGAGCGAAAGGCTATTTACAATTTATACAGAAATCAGATGGCAGTTATAAGAGTCGAGGGGCATGAAAAGGAAGAAGCGGTTGGGAAGGGAGTGAGACGGAGTTGTAATCTATCCCCGATGTTATTCAATCTGTATATTCAGCAAGCAGTAAAGAAAACAAAAGAAAAATTCGGAGCAGGAATTAAAATCCATGGAGAGGAAATAAAAACTTTGACGTTCGTCGATGACATTGTAATACCGTCAGAGAGAGCAAAGAACCTGGAAAAGCAGCTGAACGGAATGGATAGTCTTGCAAGGGGGATATAAGATGAACATCAACAAAAGCAAAACGAGGATAATGGAATGTAGTCAAATTAAATCGGGTGATGCTGAGGGAATTAGGTTAGGAAATGAGACGCTTAAAGTAGTAAATGAGTTTTGCTATTTGGGAGCAAAATTACTGCTGAAGGTGGAAGTAGAGAGGATATAAAATGAAGACTGGCAATGGCAAGGAAAGCGTTTCTGGAAATGAGAAATTTGTGAACATCTAGCATAGATTTAAGTGTTAGGAAGTCGTTTCTGAAAGTATTAGTATGGAGTGTACCCGTGTATGGAAGTGAAAAGTGCACGATAAATAGTTTAGGCCAGAAGAGAATAGAAGTTTTCGAAATGTGGTGCTATAGAAGAATGCTGAAGATTAGATGGGTAGATCACATAACTAATGAGGACCCCCCTGCGGGTCCGGGGATTAGAATAGGCCCGAGGTATTCCTGCCTGTCGTAAGAGGCGACTAAAAGGAGTCCATCCCCCTCACGGGGGTAGTTAGCGCCTGCGTCCGGAGACGGACGGTATCACGACCTATAATCGTGGTGTTTTTGGTTTTTCACTTCTCGTTTCTTCCTTCCTTTTGTTGGTTCCTTTCTTCGCTCTTCTCCACTTCACTGTCTTCCTTACTCTTTCCCTTGACTTCTCCTTGGCTTCTCATTGCCTTTTTCTCCTTGCCTTCTCATTGCCTTTTTCTCCTTGCCTTCTCATTGCCTCCTTCTCCTTGCCTTCTCATTGCCTCCTTCTCCTTGCCTTCTCATTGCCTCCTTCTCCTTGCCTTCTCATTGCCTTCTTCTCATTGCCTTCTCTGGTCTCCGCCTCGGCGTTTGAGACAGTCTGTCCTCTTTCTCCCTCTCTTCTTTTTCCTCTACTTCCTTCCTCCCTGTGCGTGTCTGAAGGCCGACCCACGCGTTCGCACGCGTAGCCGGTGACGGGGTAACGCGTAAGTCCCCGCCCTGGGTAGACATGTAAGGCACGCGCGTACCCCCTGGTAAAGGCCAGGCCCGGGGAGGGGTGATTGCCTGAGCTGATACCTTCTGACCATGCCGATTGGTCCCTCCGTCTGTTTCTCGGAAGGTGTGACCTGAGGTGTAAACATTCACCTAAGGCGGGAGTGCCCTCTGAGAGGGTCCCCACAAGGAAGGAGCGCGCCATCGGAGACGCTGGCAATCATGGGGGATTCCTCCGCAATGGATTCTACTCCATCTCTTTCGACTTCGACCCAAAAACGGAAACGTGACCAGCCTACAGTGACAAAAGTACTACCGCCTGCCCCACAGTTCCTCGTAGTTTCTCGATCTGAGGACGGAAAGGATTTTTCCTCTGTCAACCCTTTCGTTATTCAGAAGGGCGTAGATGCCATAGCCGGATCTGTCAAATCTTGTACCAGGTTGCGTAACGGCACCTTATTACTAGAAACTGAGAGTGCCTTTCAGGCACAAAAACTGCTTCGAGCCACCCTCCTGTACACGTTCCCTGTCCGGGTGGAGGCCCATCGAACTTTGAATTCGTCTCGAGGTGTAGTCTATAGTAGCTCTCTCGACGGATTGACTGACGAGGAGCTTCAATCTTTCCTCGCTGAGCAGGGCGTGACGGCTGTCCATCGGGTCATGAAAAAGGTCAACAATGACCTTATACCGACCCGGACACTATTCTTAACCTTCGATAGTGTTAAGCTGCCATCGCGCATCAAGGCGGGCTACGAGGTTATTTCTGTTCGCCCCTATGTCCCGACACCTACGCGCTGCTACCAGTGTCAGCGTTTCAATCACACTCGACAGTCTTGCTCCAATGCGGCTAAATGTGTCACTTGTGGCAGGGATGCCCATGAGGGTGACTGTCCACCTCCGTCTCCTCGTTGTGTGAACTGTCAGGGTGACAATGCCGCATCCTCCCGCGACTGTCCTGTCTATAAGGAAGAACGCTGTATTCAGGAAATTCGAGTCAAAGAGAAAGTGTCCACCTCGGCTGCTCGCAAGCTATTGGCTAGTAGGAAGCCCACGCTGCTCCCAGCGGGGAAATACAGCACTGTCCTCGCCTCTCCTCGGACTACCCGGGAGGTAGCAACCCAGACATGCGATCTGACCTTCAGCACCACGGTCGTCCGTTCGGCCAGTGCTAAGATCGCGCGGTCGACGTCTCCTCTTCCTCCCATCACCCCACAGACACCAGCCACTTCCTCAGCTTCTGCTCAGTCGAAGACCCCGAAGTCAGATGCACGGGCCTTCAAGAAGGAACCATCCCGTGCAGACTTCCTCCGTCCCTCGACCTCCCAGCCTTCGACCGGTACTTCCACCAAACGTCCTTCTAAAAAGGCGCATAGGAAGCACAGTTCTCCTTCTCCGCCGCGGCGCCTTTCTTCTCCTGCGCCACCCAGCGGTTGCCGCCCCAGGCCGTCATCCGTTTCGCCTGGCCGCACCGCTGCTAGCCGAACATCTGGCCGTTCACCGGCGGAGGATGCTCCCCCTCCCGGCCATCCTCCCGAGATGGCCGATGACCCTATAGACCCCATGGACGATGACTGTCCGCCTCCTGCTAGCGGCGGCAGTGCTCGCTCGAAGCCAGGCCCTAAGCGGCCTTCGAGGTGACCCCTTCTCTCATCTTCCTTTTCTTACGATGGCACTTATTAACTGGAATATTCGCAGCATTCGCTCCAACCGAGAGGACTTGAAGTTGCTGCTCCGCTTGCATCGTCCGCTCGTCGTAGCCCTCCAGGAAACGAAGCTACGCCCATGCGATCAAATTGCCTTGGCACACTACACCTCTGTGCGTTTTGACCTACCCCCTGTGGTAGGTATCCCAGCTCATGGAGGGGTTATGTTGCTGGTCCGGGATGATATTTACTACGATCCCATCACGTTGCACACCGGCCTGCAGGCAGTTGCCATCCGCATTACGCTCCCCACTTTTACATTTTCCTTTTGTACCGTTTACGCTCCATCGTCATCTGCCGTTACCAGGGCAGACATGACGCAACTTACTGCTCAGCTACCTGCACCATTTTTGTTAACAGGAGACTTCAATGCCCACCATCCTCTTTGGGGCTCTCCCGCATCCTGCCCGAGGGGCTCCTTGTTGGCAGACCTTTTAAACCAGCTCAATCTTGTCTGCCTCAATACTGGTGCCCCTACTTTTCTTTCGGACACATCTCATACCTATTCCCATTTAGACCTCTCTATATGTACTCCCCAACTTGCACGCCGGTTTGAGTGGTATGCACTTGCTGATACATATTCGAGCGACCACTTCCCGTGTGTTGTCAATCTCCTGCAGCATACTCCCTCTCCGTGCTCCTCTCATTGGACCATCTCCAAGGCAGACTGGGGGCTCTTCTCTTCCAGGGCGACCTTTCTGGATCAAACCTTCACAAGCTGCGATAGTCAGGTCGCACACCTCACGGAAGTCATTCTCGCTGCTGCTGAATATTCCATCCCTCACCCTACTTCTTCTCCTCGTCGCGTACCGGTCCCCTGGTGGACCACAGCATGTAGAGACGCTTTACGTGCTCGTCGACGTGCTTTACGCACCTTTAAACGCCACCCTACAGTGGCGAATTGTATTAATTATAAACGATTACGTGCTCAGTGTCGTCGTATTATTAAAGAAAGCAAGAAAGCCAGCTGGGCTGCTTTCACAAGCACCTTCAACAGTTCTACTCCTTCTTCTGTTGTCTGGGGTAGCCTGCGCCGGCTATCTGGCACTAAGGTCCACTCCCCAGTTTCTGGCTTGAAGGTCGCGAATGAAGTCCTTGTGGCCCCTGAGGCTGTCTCCAATGCCTTCGGCCGCTTTTTCGCCGAGGTTTCGAGCTCCGCTCATTATCACCCTGCCTTCCTCCCTCGCAAACAGGCAGAGGAGGCTAGGCCACCTGACTTCCGCTCCTCGAATTGTGAAAGTTATAATGCCCCATTCACCATGCGGGAACTCGAAACCGCACTTGGCCGATCACGGTCCTCCGCTCCAGGGCCTGATTCTATTCATATTCAGATGCTGAAGAACCTTTCTCCTGCGGGTAAAGGTTTTCTTCTTCGTACATACAATCGCATCTGGATTGAGGGACATGTTCCCGCATGCTGGCGCGAGTCTATTGTTGTCCCGATTCCTAAGCCGGGGAAGGACAAGCACTTGCCTTCCAGTTATCGACCTATCTCGCTTACCAGCTGTGTCTGTAAAGTGATGGAGCGAATGGTTAACTCTCGATTGGTTTGGCTGCTCGAGTCTCGACGCCTACTTACCAATGTACAATGTGGATTTCGCAGGCGCCGCTCTGCTGTTGACCATCTGGTTACCTTGTCGACCTTCATTATGAATAACTTCTTGCGGAAGCGCCCGACCGCGGCTGTGTTCTTTGATTTGGAGAAGGCTTACGACACCTGTTGGAGGGCGGGCATTCTCCGCACCATGCATACATGGGGCCTTCGCGGTCGCCTCCCTCTTTTTATTCGTTCTTTTTTAATGGATCGACGGTTCAGGGTACGTGTGGGTTCTGTCCTGTCCGACACCTTTCGCCAGGAGAATGGGGTGCCACAGGGCTCAGTTTTGAGCGTCGCTCTCTTCGCCATCGCGAGCAATCCAATAATGGATTGCCTCCCAGCTGATGTATCAGGCTCCCTTTTCGTGGACGATTTTACCATCTATTGCAGCGCGCAGTGTACACGTGTCCTGGAGCGCTGTCTTCAGCGTTCTCTTGACCGTCTTTACTCCTGGAGTGTCACCAATGGCTTCCGTTTTTCTGCCGAGAAGACGGTCTGTATTAACTTCTGGCGCTACAAAGAGTTTCTCCCACCGTCCTTACGACTCGGTCCCGTTGCTCTCCCACTCGTGGAGACAATCAAATTTTTAGGCCTTACCTTTGACAGGAAACTTAGCTGGTCTCCACATGTGTCATATTTGGCCGCCCGTTGTACCCGTTCTTTAAATGTCCTCCGTGTTCTCAGTGGTATGTCGTGGGGAGCGGATCGAACCGTCCTACTTCGTCTATATCGGTCGATCGTCCGCTCCAAGCTGGATTATGGGAGCTTCGTATACTCCTCTGCACGGCCATCCATCTTACGCCGCCTCAACTCCATACAACATCGGAGTTTACGACTTGCGATCGGAGCATTTTATACCAGTCCCGTAGAGAGTCTTCATGCTGACGCTGGCGAATTGCCACTCACCTACCGGCGCGATATACTGCTTTGTCGGTATGCCTGTCGGCTACTGTCAATGCCCGACCATCCGTCTTATCGTTCCTTTTTTGACGACTCTCTTGACCTTCAATACGGGTTGTATGTCTCTGCCTTGCTACCCCCTGGAGTTCGCTTTCGTCGCCTCCTTCAACACCTTCATTTTTCACTCCCTGCAACCTTTCGAGTGGGCGAGAGCCGCACGCCACCTTGGCTCCAGGCTCAGGTCCGCGTTCACCTCGACCTCAGCTCGCTCCCAAAAGAGGTCACCCCCGGTTCGGTCTACCACTCCCGTTTTTTGGAACTTCGTTCGAAGTTCAACAACATGACTTTCATTTATACAGATGGCTCTAAGACCAATGACGGGGTCGGGTGTTCCTTTATTGTCGGGGCACAAAGTTTCCAATACCGGCTCCATGGCCATTGTTCGGTCTTCACAGCTGAGCTCTTTGCCCTCTACCAGGCTGTTCTTTACATCTGCCGCCACCGACATTCTGCTTATGTCATCTGCTCAGATTCCCTGAGCGCCATCCAGAGCCTCAGTGATCCGTACCCGGTTCACCCTTTCGTACACCGGATCCAACGCTCTCTTCAGCAGCTGGTGGACGTCGGTACGCCGGTTAGCTTTATGTGGGTTCCTGGCCATGTCGGTATCCCTGGGAACGAAGCTGCAGATGCCGCGGCAAAGGCTGCGGTCCTCCAGCCTCGAACAGCTTCTTGTTGCGTCCCTTCGTCCGATTTTAGCAGGGTGATTTGTCGGCGCGTTGTGTCGCTGTGGCATGCCGATTGGGCTGCACTTACCGACAACAAGCTTCGGGCCTTAAAACCTCTTCCCGTGGCTTGGACGTCCTCCTCACGCCCTTCTCGGCGGGAGGAGGTCGTTTTAGCAAGGTTACGAATTGGACACTGCCGGTTCAGCCATCGCCATCTGCTGACGGCTGCGCCGGCGCCGTTCTGCCCATGTGGGCACTTGCTGACGGTTAGACACATCTTAATGTCCTGTCCAGATCTTAACACACTGCGCCTCGATCTTAATCTGCCTAATACTTTAGATGCCATTTTAGCGGATGACCCACGAGCAGCTGCTCGTGTTCTTTGTTTTATCAATTTGACAAACCTTGCTAAAGACATTTGATGATGTTTTTTAATCCTATGCCTGTCAGTCTGTCTTTTATTGTGTTTTCCCTTTTAGTTGTTGTTGTCAACTTGTGCCTCGCGGTGCATTCTTAGAGTAGTCAGGGCGCTAATGACCATTGAAGTTGTGCGCCCGAAAACCACAAAAAAAAAAAAAAAAAAAAAAAAAAAAAAAAACTAATGAGGTGTTGAGTAGAATTGGGGAGAAGGAAATTTGTGTCACTACTTGAGCAGAAGAAGAGATCGGTTGGTAGTACATATTCTGAGGCATCAAGGCATCACCAGTTTAGTATTGGAGGGCAGCGAGGAGGGTAAAAATCGTAGAGGGAGACCAAGAGATGAATACGCTAAACGGTCAGAAGGATGTAGGAAGCGGTAGGTATTGGGAGATGAAGAAGCTTGCACGGGATAGAGTAGCATGGAGAGCTGCATCAAACCAGTCTCTGCACTGAAGACCATAACAACAACAAGCAGCCTACAACCTGGGCAGAACTCCATGATGTGGTCATAGCAGCATCCGCATTGCCCCTCGAGAACCATGCACGTCAGGAGGTTAAGGGGCGTGACGTCGGCGCCGATTCCTAACTATCTACATCTGTTGAAGTTATCAAAAGGAACCCCGGCGTTGTTTCAGATGCGGCAGTACGTTTCATTTGGTACGCTCTTGTGTTCAGCCTCGTGCTCCAACAGATGACGCCGGGTTGGCCCGCGAACTCGCATTCGGACTTTTAGGCCTTGGCGTATTCGGGTGGGTGCCGCCTCATCGCCCCTTTAGCCTTACGTTTGTTCTAGGGTAGGTGGCGAGACCGTTTGTGCTCTCTTGGGTTCTGGTAGTTCCTTTCCATTACTGAGTTTCGCGTGGTTACCGCCGTTGGAACGCCAAGGTTGTACTTGAATCAGTACCTCTGCGGGATCTGTATAATTCTTTTATTTGGTATGCCGGTACTAACTGGTTTCTAATCCGGCCCATGACATTTTTTCGACCCCTCCTTGGATGTAGGGTATGCAGGCCGCCCTTCTTCCCTACTACCACCGGGAGTCCGCATCCGTCAACTGCTCCATTCTCTTTCCTTCCGCTTTCCTAAAACCTTCTTGACAACTTGGGGTACAGCACCGCCTTGGCTCCGTCCCCGGATCTGCCTGCTCCGTGACCTTTGTCAATTTCCCAAGGATGGTACCCCCTTCACTTGTTTATCGTCGGGCATTTGCTGCTCTATGTGCACAAATGAAGGAAGCCACATTTATTTACACTGATGGCTCGAAAACTTCGTTAGGTGTAGGGAGTGCCTAAATTGTTGGCGACACCCCAAATGCATTTCGGCTTCCCGACCAGTGTTCGGTTTACACTGCGGAGCTTTACGCTGTTCTCCAGGCTGTCCACTACATCCGCCGCCATCAGCGGATACAGTATGTTCAGATTCTCTCAGCTCTCTCCTCAGTCTCCAAGCTCTTTATCCTGTGCGCCCTCTGGTCCACCGGATTCAGGACTGTCTGCGCTTGCTCCACCTGGGGGGCGTCTCGGTGACGTTCCTCTTTCTCCCGGGACACGTTGGTATCTGTGGAAATGAGGCGGCCGATATTGCAGCCAAGGCTGCAGTCTCTCTTCCTCGGCCAGCTATTCAGTCGATTCCCTTCGCTGATCTACGGAGCGTTTGATGTCGACGTGTTATTCATTTATGGCACACGCATTGGTCGACACTTACCCATAATAAATTGCGGGACGTGAAAGCTCTTCCTTGTGCTTTGACCTCTTCCTCCCGAACGCGTCGTCGGGAGGAGATAATTTTAACTAGACTCCGGATAGGGCACTGTCTTTTTAGCCATCGACATCTTTTAAGCGGCGATCCTCCCCACTCTGTCGCCACTGCTCTCAGCTGTGGACGGTAAGACACCTTTTAATTGAGTGCCCCTATTATAATCCGTTACGCTCCCGTCTACAGCTATCACCTGATATATCGTCGATTTTAGCAGTGCCAGTGAAATGACGTCAGTCATTTGAAGCTTTTTTTGGGGACAACCAACCCCTTTCTTAGTGAATTTTTAAGCCTTACTTCTGCTTTTAGTTTCTCCAATTTTATGACTTTCGTTCCCATTGCTGCTGGTTTTCAATTTCGGTTTTTTACTGTTTCCTAAGTCACGGACCGGGCGCTAATGACCATAGCAGTTTTGCGCCCTAAAACAGAAACAAAAAAAAGAGTCGCATGTGTTCAGGTCCGGAGAATATGACGGACAATCGAGGCCCATAACACTGGCCCCTGGATGCCCAGAGACAAATTTCGGTCCACAAAGTGCTCCTCCAGGACATCAAACACTGTACTGCTTCGATTAGGTCGAGCTCCGTCTTGCATGAACCACATCTTGCCGTAATCACGGTCACATTGGGTAATGGGGATGAAATCATCTTTCAAATTCCTCACGTACCGTTCGGTAGTCATCGCTACATCAAGAAGGAATATCACATCGATGATTTCGTGACTGGACACTGCACACCACACAGTCACCCATTGATGGTGAAGAGACTTCTCGATCGTGAAATTGAGATTCTAAGTCCCCACAAATGCACCAATTTTGCTTACCGATGAACCCATCCAAATGGAAATGTGCTTCGTTGCTAAACCAAACCACACAGATCAGTCTAATTCCCATGATGACCTGCGGCCAACCGTGCAGTTTGTACGTCCTAAAGCAAACTTTTCAGACGTTATGAGGATTTTATTTCAATAGTTCAATAACTAGTTAGTGATCAGTACGAAGGGTTGTCCTACATAACTACCAAGTCTCCATCGAGAACAATGTGTGTTACAAGTGTAACGCTAAAACACCAATCGTGGAAGAGAGAGAGAGAGAAAAAAACGGAAACTACTCTTCGTGAAACGTTTAGCTTCTTACGTACTTCTGCTCTGTTTCAACTATACCCTAGACCAACAGTCATCATATTGCGGTGTGCGGGTCGCATGTGGCCCGAATGAACTTTTCGTGTGGCCTACGGTTCTCAGTCGTGTTTTAGAATAACAGGTTTCTAGCACCTAACAGCGGAATCCAAACACGTCAATTAATGGTAAGAGCCCTTTTTTATCGGTCAGAAACAAACGAAAATACCGTACTTACAAAGGCTGTAATATTTTAATATGTGGTTAATTTTAAATGACGTTAGCGAATTCGGCCGAGAGCTAAGTAACGTATGCAGCATACGTCAGGGTCTGAGGAGATTAGCAAGAAGGGACGAGGGTGGGGCAATATTTTGTTGTTTGCTTTCCATGACTGACAATTGATGAGAATGCGCAACTAGCACCGATCAGCTGCTACGGGATAAATGTGAAGTGAAAGAAACATAGTTTCGTAGAGATGGTCAACTTCAAATGTGGTACATGTTTGAAGCAAGTAATATGAAATCAGATTAAGGCTGTTGTGATACAGTGCGATGAGTAAAAGATAATTACGCTTAAAGCATTTATTAAACGTTAGTGATCGTGTCTCAGATTCATTAATATAACATTCTAATTTATGCCGGATATCAATGAATTGTAAGATCGATAGGGGAAGCTGTGGTTTAGTGCCCAGGACGAGAAAAGTGGTCACTGTGTGATTTGTGAACAGACCAGCGCTGTTGCCTGCCGGGAACTCGTCAGACTACTACTGGTGTACATCGTCATTGTTGTCAGTGAGACTGACAGAGGAAGCTTATTCCGCTATTTTTTAGCAAAAACATTTTTCTTAGAGTTCTGTGATGTAAGATATTATACTTTTTACCTCACTTGTATAGAGAGTAATAATTTTTAACAATATGAATGTATTTTAGCCTAAAAATGTACTTCTTTGTTATTAACTTCAGTTTGTTAGTTTCTTCTGTTGATTACTGATGCTGAAATGGTGTCCGATCGGGAGAAGTGGCCACGCTACTCATCGGGAAAAGTGGCCGGGATTTTCGACCCAATAAGTGTTAATTACTTTCAAACACCCCGCTGTACGTCGTCCCTGAATGTCCTACGTGTCCTGAGCGGTCCTTCCTGGGGACCGGATCGGTCCACCCTCCTCCGTTTGTACCGATCCATTGTCCGTTCGAAAGTAGACTGTGGTGTTTTGCTTATGCATCTGCACGACCGTCCATCGTACGCCGTCTCAGTAGAATCCACCATCGTGTCATCCGTTTGGCCACTGGCCCCTTTTGCACTAGCTCCGGTGAGAGTCTTTACTGCTTCACTCCCACTGAAATAACGCCGTGATTTTCTCCTCAGCAGACACACATGCCATTCGTCTGCCATGCCTGGCCATACATCCTACGCCTTCTTCTTCGATGGCCAATATGGGGAGCGTACCTCTTCTATGTTACCTCCTGCAGCTCTTTTTCGGGTAGCGTTCGGATACTTAACTTCACGTTACCTGCCACTTTCGCAGTGGGTGTGAAACCTTCACCACCTCGGCTTCGTGCGGCGGCCCGTGTTCACCTTGGACTTCATTAGCTTAATAGGAACACTACTCCAGACTCACTCTGTCGCTTTACGTATCTCGACCTCCGCACGGAACTTAGCGATAGTACCTTTGAGTACACTGATGGCTTCCGGACTGACCGTGGTGTCGGGTGTGTCTCCGTCATTGGTACCGAAATTTTTCGGTATCGGCTTCCGGAACACTGCTCAGTATTTACAACGGTGCTCTTCGACTGTATCAGGCCACGCAGTAAATCCAGTGACAAAGGCTTTTCAATTGCGTCATTTGCTCCGACTCTCTCAATGCCCTTCAGAGCATCTTTGTGCTATAAACAGACCATTCCTTCGTGCAACGGCCCCAAGAAATCTGTCACTTCTTCACTTTTGATGGAGCCAGTGTGATGTTTATGTGGGTTCCTGGTCACGTCAGTCTGACGAGAAAATAGACCACTGATGCTGCTGCCAAGGCTACAGTCCTTGTACCTCGGTCCGCTACTTGTTCCAGGCTCCCCCTACGATCCATGTGCTGCCATCTGTCAGTAGGTGGTCTCACTTTAGCATCATCGCTAGTCTTCCTTTCATGGTAAGAAGCTCCTGGAAATTAAACCTCTCCCAGCGGCTTGGCCGACCCCCTCTCGTCCCTCTTTGGCCCGCGATCATTTTAGTTAGGTTGCGTATTGGGCACTGTCTTTTCTGCCATCGCCATTTGTTGTGATGCCCAACCACTTTGTTTTCATTGTCCTCAACCTTTGATAGTTCACGATTTCCTGACGGAATACCCTCCTTTTTAACCACCTACGTTCTAATACATTTCGCCGTCTGGGTTAGGTCGATTTAGCGAACGACGCGCGGGCTGTCTACAGCGTTCTACATTTTATGCTCCGTAGCTATATGGTGGACATTTAATCGTTAGTTCAGGACCTCTGTTATCTTTATGGCGTACTTTGTGGCCCTTTCTCCAAGAAAAGGTCATGGGTTTTAGCTGTCTTTCCTTTGGTCGATTGTGCTTAATGTGTAGTCGTTTTTAACTCCTTTTCCTCTTCGTGATTTACGATTACGACATTGGAGCGTATGACCGTAGTTGCCTTTGCGCCCTGAAACAAAACAGAACAAACTTTCAAACAACACGTATAATATAAGAGATAGAACTGACGTCTAAACCCTCTATGTACAAAGCTGTCAACCACCGTTCTATCCCTTAGTTTTCTGTTACATCTAACTACATCTACATCAACATGGATACCCTGAAAATCACATTCAAGTGCCAGGCAGAGGGTTCTTCGAACCACATTCACAATTCTCTATTATTCCGATCTCGTATAGCGTGCGGAAAGAATGAATACCTCTATCTTTTCGTACGAGATCTGATTTCCCTTATTTTATCGTGGTGATCGTTCCTCCTTATGTAGGTCGGTGTCAAAAAAATATTTTCGCATTCGGAGTAGAAAGTTGGTGATTGGAATTTCGTGAGAAGATTACGTAACAACGAAAAACGCCTTTCTCTTAATGATTTCCAATCCAAATCTTGTATCATTTCTGTGACACTCTCTCCCCCCCCCCCCCCCCCTGCGGGTTCGGGGGTAAGAATAGGCCCGCGGTATTCCTGCCTGTCGTAAGAGGCGACTAAAGGGAGTCTCAAACGTTTCGGCCTTCTGTGATGGTCCCCTCTTGGGTTTGACCTCCTTTTTTCTTCCAAATTTCTGTCGTCAGTGCGTGCCATTTGGGGAAGGACACCTTACGTGGTGTTTTTGTATTGGTCCATCATGCTCCACCATCTTGCAAGTTACCTATTGTCGTGTGGGGGGGACTACGCCCAACATCTTCTGGGTTGTCTCCTTCTCGCCTTGTGCGCACTCTTCTTCTTAGCGCCTACGACAACTGTGGACCCTTTAAACACCTAAAATCCAGCACGGTAGCCAGTCCGTTGTGGTGGGGTCGTCATGTACCCTCTTGGTGGTAGCCCCCTGACCACGCAGGGATCGCACTACAGATGCCAGAGCTGCTTCCTCCTCATGCATGCCAAGGAGTATGTGCCCATCTTGTCTGGAGCACGGGGACTCCGGGCAACGGGATATCGGCCAGGTACCCGTTGCTTTGGCTGGGTGGCGCCCTTGGGGAGAGCCCTCGTTCGGAGTAGGTGGCATCTGGGCGGATGTGGCGCAATGAAGCGCAATAAATCACACCAAGCTGGTGGTCGCACGGCCACCAGCGTCTCTAAGCGAGGTAGAGTCGACTTCGATGCTGCGCAATATGACCAGCAGACGTTCCCCTCGTTGGCTGCGCCATGGGAGGGACGCCGATCTAGTGCCAAGCGGGAGCCTTATGTACCGCAATACCTTGTCTGCAGCAGGACTGATGATGACTCCTTTCTTCCGACGAAGCCTATGTTTTTTGTGGAACACTTGTAGGATAAGTTTGGGGAAGTGGCAGGGTTGTCAAAAATGAGGAATGGGTCCATCGTCCTCAAGACGACCTCCTCAGCCCAGTCACGAGCGTTGCTCTTGTGTGATAAGTTGGGTGACGTCCCTGTTACCGTCACTCCCCACAGTAGCTTAAATATGGTCCAGGGGATTATTTACCATCGTGACCTCTTGTTACAATCCGATGACGAGCTGAGAGCCGACTTGGAACGACGTGGTGTGCATTTTGTCCGTCGTGTCCATCGAGGACCCAAGACAAACAGGGTGGCCACCGGTGCCTTTATCTTGGCCTTCGAGGGTGATGTCTTGCCCGAGAAGGTCAAGGTAATGGTTTACCGTTGCGACGTGAAGCCATACGTCCCTCCCCCGATGCGGTGCTTCCAGTGCTGGAAGTTTGGGCATATGTCCTCCCGTTGCCCATCCAGCGCTACATGTCGAGATTGCGGACGCCCCTCTCATCCCGATTCTCCATGTGCGCCCCCGCCTGTATGTGTCAACTGTGGGGAGCACCACTCTCCATGCTCGCCGGATTGCCCCGTTCTTCATAAGGAGCGGAAGATAATGGAATTTAAGACCCTGGACCGGCTTACTTATCGAGAGGCTAAACAGAAATATGAAAGGTTGTATCCTGCTTCCCTTCGAACATCTTATGCTGCAGCCACGTTATCGTCGCCCACGCGAGCGACGGTTGTCGCTTCATCTGTGCCGCCTTCAGTGGGCCCTCGGGGCCATGTATCTCTGTCTGCCCCCTTCGTGCCTGGGGGCAAGCCTTCCTCTATTGCCCCCTTAGCAGTTGGGGGCAAACCCTCTTCTGTCGCTCCCCCCAGGCTTACTTCGGGAGTGACATCTGCTCCACAACAGGGAGGCTCGATTCCTCCCCCTCCTTCTCCGGCGGCGTTGCCTCCGCCGGTTCCTCTCTCACGGAAGGGGTCCCTCGGGGCTCTCCCTTCCTCCGTTTCTTCTCCTTCCCAGCCAGATGTCAGCCAGTGGCTGAAGGTTCCGCCACCTGCTGGTCGTAGGGCTTCTGCGTCGTCGTCAGCCTCCGACGCTCCTTCAGAGAATCTCTCCCAGCCCTCTCACCCTAAGGGCCGACGTGAGAAGAAGGAACGGCATGTGTCCAAGAAGAAGGACGTTCCGGCGGTTTCAGCACCGCCTGCTGTCCATAGTCCTGGCTCCGTGGATGAGGTGGAGATCCTCGCCTCTGCCGCGGATCTCGCCCTCACGGAACCCTTGGGGGCCTCTCCTATGGACTCAGCTGACTCTCCCCCAGTGGTGGCAGTTGGCTCTGAAGCGCTGTCTGCCTCTTAGTCGCATTCACGCCCTCCCAGTCCCTTCCTGCTTCCATTCTCCAATGGAACTGCGGCGGTTATTTCCGCCACCTGCCTGAGCTCCGAATGCTTCTGCGTGATTCCCCTGTTCTCTGCATTGCTCTGCAGGAAACTTGGTTTCCTGCGCTACGGACCCCCGCCCTTCGCGGTTATCGGGGATTCTATAAGAACCGTGCCGCCTGTCAACGAGCGTCAGGTGGGGTTTGCCTCTTTGTTCACCACTCTGTCTGTAGCTCGCCAGTACTCCTTCAGGCGCCTTTAGAGGCAGTTGCTGCCAGGGTTGCGCTCTCGCCGGCTATTACTATTTGCTCTGTTTACATTCCTCCGGATGGGGAGCTCCCCCGACATGTCTTGGCTGCGCTGCTGGCTCAACTCCCGCCACCGTTGCTGCTTCTGGGCGATTTCAATGCCCACAACCCTCTATGGGGTGGGACTGTCTCTGATGACCGCGGTCGGGCCGTGGAGCATTTGTTGGCTCAGCTCGACCTTAGCCTCTTGAACACCGGTGCTCCCACGCATTTCAGTGTTGCCCATGGCTCGTTCTCGGCCATCGATCTCTCTCTTTGCAGCCCCGGACTTGTCCCATCCCTCCACTGGAGGGTGCACTCTGACCTGTGCGGTAGTGACCATTTTCCCATCTATTTGTCACTACCCCAGAGTCGTTCTTCTGGGCGCCTGCCCCGCTGGGCTCTCCACAGGGCAGACTGGCCGGCTTTTACTTCTGCTGCTGCCATTGAGTCTCCCCCACAGGGTGACATTGACGAGGTGGTCCGTGTTTTAACCACATCCATCATTTCAGCGGCCGAGGCTGCCATCCCCCGATCTTCTGGCCTCCCTCGGAGGAAGGCTGTGCCCTGGTGGTCGCTGGAGATTGCTGAGGCTGTTCGCGACCGTCGGCGGGCTCTCCAGCGGCATAGGCGGCACCTGTCTCTCGAGACACTCATCGCCTTTAAGAGGCTCCGTGCCTTGGCCCGTCGTCTTATTGCACGGCGTAAGCAGGAGTGCTGGGAGAGGTATGTCTCATCCTTGGGCTCCCATGTCTCCCCCTCACTCGTGTGGTCCCGGATCCGGTGGATTTATGGATACCAGACCCCTATGGGTGTCCCTGGGCTCTCCTTGGACGGCGCTGTCTGCACGGACGCTGCCGCCATTGCTGAACGGCTTGCCGCGCACTTTGCTCAGAGCTCTGCGACTGCATCCTATCCCCCCGCCTTTCGCTCTCTAAAGGAGCGAGCCGAGCGGACGCCGTTCTCATTCCACACGCGTCATTCTGAAAAATACAATGCTCCTTTCAGCGAGAGGGAATTCCTCGCTGCCCTCGCCGATTGCCCTGATACAGCACCAGGCCCAGACTGCATCCACACGCAGATGCTGAAGCATCTCTCCAGGGACTGCCAGAGACACATTCTCGCGGTATTTAACCACATTTGGAGCGAAGGCGTGTTCGCGTCGCAATGGCGAGAGGGTGTTATTGTCCCCATCTTGAAGCCCGGTGCGGACCCACTGGCGGTGGACAGCTATCGTCCCATTACCCTCACCAACGTTTTGTGCAAATTGCTCGAACGTATGGTGGGGCGGCGTTTGTGTTGGGTCCTTGAGTCGCGCGGTCTCCTTGCTCCATCCCATGGTGGCTTCCGTCGGGGCCGGTCTGCAGTGGACAAATTGGTGCGGCTGGAATCTGCTGTCCGTACGGCTTTTGCCCGACGTCAGCATCTCGTTGCTGCATTTTTCGATCTGCGGAAGGCGTATGACACCACATGGCGGCATCACATCCTCGCCACGTTGTATGGGTGGGGTCTTCGTGGTCGGCTCCCGGCTTTTCTTCAAACCTTTCCATTGCACCGCTCTTTCCGGGTGCAAGTCGGTGCCGCCTCTAGTTCTTCTTATACACAGGAAAATGGGGTCCCACAGGGCTCGGTGTTGAGTGTGTCCTTATTTCTAGTGGCCATTAATGGTCTGGCTGCAGCCGTGGGGTCGTCGGTGTCTCCTTCTTTGTATGCCGACGACTTCTGCATCTCATTTAGCTCCACGACTACGGGAGTCGCCGAACGCAGGCTGCAGGTAGCCGTTCGGAAGGTAGCATCATGGGCTCTGACTCACGGTTTTCAGTTCTCTGCAGCCAAGACTCGAGTTATGCACTTCTGCAGGCGTCGGACGGTCCACCCTCATCCTGAACTTTACCTCGACGGCCACCTGCTTGACGTGGTGGACACTTGCCGCTTCTTGGGACTTGTGTTTGATGCCCGGCTCACATGGGTTCCTCATGTTACTCAGCTGAAGCAAAAATGCTGGCGGCACCTCAACGCCCTCCGCTGCCTTAGCCACACGTCTTGGGGTGCAGATCGCTGCACGCTGCTGCGATTGTACAGAGCCCTTGTGCAGTCCCGGCTTGATTATGGGAGCCTGGCCTATGGGTCTGCGTCACCCTCAGTGTTGAAGTTGTTAGACCCCATACACCACTGTGGGGTTCGGCTTGCAACTGGCGCTTTTCGTACGAGCCCCGTGGATAGTCTACTGGTGGAGGCCGGGGTTCCCCCGCTGCGGATTCGCCGCCATCGGCTGCTCGCCGACTATGCTGTCCACGTGCATTGCTCGCCTGGCCATCCTAATCGTCGCCTGCTTTTCCCTGCCATGGTCCTCCATCTGCCCGAACGGCGACCTAGGTCTGGGCTTTCCGTCGCTGTCCGCGTTCAGTCCCTGCTGTCGGAATTGGGTTCATTCCCTCTTCCGCCTCCCTTCCGGGTCCGTGCACCTACGCCTCCCTGGTGTTTGTCCCGGCCGTCCGTCCGTCTGGACTTGGCACAGGGACCCAAGGACTCGGTTCCGCCTGTGGCCCTCCGTCGCCGTTTTCTTGCTCTCCTCGCCTCATTTTCGGACTGTGAGACTGTCTACACTGATGGTTCCCTGGTTGATGGTCGCACTGCCTACTCTTTTGCTCATGCTGCTCATGTTGAGCAGCGCTCCTTGTCGGCTGGCTGCAGTATTTTTACTGCAGAGCTGGTGGCCATATTGCGCGCTCTTGAGCATATGCGTTTCTGCTCAGGTAGGTCCGTCGTGATCTGCAGTGACTCCCTGAGCAGCCTTCAGGCCATCGACCGCTGCCATCCCTCCTCTCCTCTGGTGTCCTCCATTCAGGAGACTGTTTCCGCCATTGCCCGTTCTGGTCGTTCGGTGGTCTTGGTTTGGACGCCCGGTCATGTTGGCATCCCAGGGAACGAACGTGTAGACAGGCTGGCCAAAGGGGCGATCGACGCCCCGGCTTTGGAGGTCGGCCTTACGGCTCGCGACCAGCAGATGGTGTTGCGCCGTAAGCTGATTGGGATGTGGGCTGCTGAGTGGCGTGGCATGACAGCCCCGAATAAACTGCGGGCTGTCAAGGGGACGACCGATGTGTGGCGTTCCTCCCTGCGGGCTTCTCGCAGGGACTCGGTGGTCCTGTGTCGGCTGCGCATCGGCCATACATACCTGACACACGGCCATCTGTTGCGTCAGGAGGATCCCCCCTTGTGTCGGTATGGGTCCCGGCTGACGGTCGGCCACATTTTGCTGGAGTGTCCTCGACTGCGCACACTCCGGCAATCTTTTAATCTCCCGGGCACTTTGGCTTTGGTTTTATCCGACGATGCCTCCATGGCTGACAATGTTTTACATTTTATCCGTAGTAGTCGTTTTTATGGTTCGATTTAGGGAGGTCCTGCGCCTTTCCCTTTCTGTGTCTTTTGTCCTTGTGTCTGTTGCTGTTCTGGTGTGCCGTCAGATGGTTGACTCTTTCCCTTTTTTTCTCATGGTCAGTCAACCCGTCTCCGGCCATCCTCCTTTCTTCTGTTTCTTTCTGTCTGGTGTTCCTCTGTCCTGTTCTTGTCTGTAGTGTTTCTTGCTGCATTTGTGTTCTTTTAGCGCCTGGGGGGGACGTCTCCTCCCCCTTTGGTTTTTATCTGCTCCGTAGATTTTCGGCTCGCCTGATTTTGGAATGGGGGACTGATGACCTTCGCTGTTTAGTCCCCCTTAAACATCCCAACAACCACCACACTCTCTCCCACATTTCGCGATAATACAAAACGTGCTGCCTTTCTTTAAACTTATTCGATGTACTCCGTCAGTCCTACCTGGTAAGTTATATTATTTAAAACCGTCTCTGCTGTGTTATAATGACGTCATAAAGTCTGAGTGAAAACGTTTTGCTGCAATTGTTTGGTATTCTTTCATATAGTAGATCGTAAAGATGCCTACAAAATGTGTCCTGAAATCAGGAAACCAAACATGAGGTCCTGTTGCGATGGCACTGACCACACTACCTGCTTAGGAACGGAAAATTAGTCACTATGTAACACTCACACAAAAGTGAATGTAGTTCTGATGTAATATTTCTTTCTCACTTCAAAAGTCTTAACGTGGTAGCTCATGATATGTAGATTTCAAAACGTCTGGCTTCTACCAGTAATCATGGTTTGGTGAAAACAATTTAGGTTTGAGTGATCACATCATTCTCTATCCCCTACCCTACGCCTATGCGGTCCGAGATGTCACCATTAAGTGTCAATATGTGCTTTTAAGCAAAAATGTTTGTTGACGAGTGGGCTAGGAAATCGTAAGTTGAAGGGATGGTTCGGTGTTTGCAGTGAGCACATACGTCACCGTACATGATACGTATGTTTACCGTTAAACACAGCTTAGTCACCCTGGATACTGGGGTAAAAACATTTTATTCGTTACACATTTCTCATTTACGTCTAAAAATAATTGTCTGCTAAAGTGGCATTCACCTTTCTTCTCTAGAGTTTGCGGATCTATTCATCTTACCCGAGCTTTGCACAAGAAACACTGTAGCAGCAACAAAAACTATATGGCTCAAGAAAATATGCCTAACCTAAGTCAAGGTGCTCTTCTCCGAGGTGAAAAAGCGTCGTGTTTTGTGCAGTAACAATTGATATTCACTGGTGTGTTTTAAATGAAAATATTGGTCATAAATTTATTGTAGATCTTCACTTACTGGTAGACTGCTTCACATAGCGTTAGCAGAAGTTTCGTAGTGCATAGTACTGCTGCGCAATATTTCCATATACGGACTACTTCACAATTGCGTCTGTTCATAAACGCATCCAAACAGAACATGAGTTTCTGCCTCGATGCATCCAAGATCGTAGAAATGCTGTAAGTAACTGATTATCGGTTAGAATATGGTTTTCTTAAGCAGTGGTGAACAACGAACAGCTGCATTAAAAATAACTCAGATGTCAACAATTGCCATGGTTAATCATATATTTTTCTAGTGGTTATTAATTATAGTAATATCTTATTCTGTTTCGGATGTTAGAACACAGCTAATCTGATTGCGAAGTTTGACAACTAAAAATTTTAAATTGAGATTCTTTCAGGATAAGACTTTTCAGTGTTGTAAATAAATTGAAGGGTGTGATAAACAATAAAAAAGTTTGATGTTAAGGAGAATATGAATCAGTTGCCTTTTGAAGTTGCAAAAGACGACACAATTATAAAATTTACGTATTTCAATAACATCTCATCCCATTCGGTCTGACAAAATATGGAATTTGTACCACATTCTATGTTACCTAAGCTTCCTGATGAGATACAAATTCTTATAAAAGTAATTACTTTTTGTAACAGGTTAATTTGCAAATTATGTATGTTGTCAACTCAAGTTCTACTGCTGTTAAACAGTAATTTAGATGCTCATTTACGAGTTGTCATCATCACAGTAGAGTGAGTACTGCCGAGATGGAAGTCGCTTCGCAATTCATCTGGTTTGGTTACTCATATTTTCAAACATAGTAGTAAGATAAAAACTTTTTCGTGATGTGGGGCCACAGTCATAAGATATTTCTTTAGTCATTACTGTTGTTTATTTACAGTGTTACATTTACACTTACACCATCATGATTTCGGCTTCAAAGTGCCATTATCAAGTCTCTTAAGTGTTATAAATTTCCGAAGATGACATACTGTCGTATTAAAATACACTATTAGACACATTGTCTAAGAATCGATATATTTGGCAAAGCCTACTGCTTTGTTTCATTACTGAATTCACCATCTTGACTGAATAGCAGTTGGCACTGGCCAAATAATTCGCTCGAATTGTCGAGAATGTTCTTCAAACCAATCGCGAACAATTATGGCCCGCCGGCCGTGGTGGCCGAGCGGTTCTAGGCGCTTCAATCCGGAACCGCGCGACTGCTACGATCGCAGGCTCGAATCCTGCCTCGGCAACGGATGTGTGTAATGTCCTTAGATTAGTTAGGTTTAAGTAGTACTGCTCAGAGCCATTTGAACCATTGAATCATGGCCCTGTGAAATGGCACATTGTCATCCATAAAAATTCCACCGTTGCTTGGGAACGTGAAGCCCATGAATGGCTGAAAATGGTTCCAAGTAGCGGAAAAAACCCATTACAGTCACTAAACACATGGAATCTCCGCCAGTTTGCCCAGGGCACTGTTGGCATCAGGCGTCTATGACTTCGTGGGGTCTGCACCAAATTAGGTTCCTACCATCACCTCTTACCAACCGATATGGTTGTCTGTCCAGGACAAGCGCACCAGACAATGTCGTGCTGTTGGCAAAGCCACTCTCGTCCGTCGTTTGCTGCCATAGCTCATTAACCCCAGATTTCGCTGCACTGTCCTAACGAAGTTCATCGTACGCCGCGCATTGGTTTCTGCGATTGTTTCACACAGTGTTGTTTGTCTGTTGGCACTGACAGCTCTACGCAAACACCGCTGCTCTCGGTCGATAAGTGGAGACAGTCGATCACTGAGTTGTCTGTGGCGAAGTGTAATAACTTGAAATTTGGTATTTTCGGCACACTCTTGAAACTGTGGACCTCGGAATATTGAATTCCCTAACAATTTCCGAAAAGTAATATACCTTGCGTATAGCTCCAACTACCAATCCCCCTTCAAGGTCTATTAATTCCTATCGAGCGGCCGTGATCACGCCGAAAACCTTATCATATGGATCACCTGAATACAACTGACAGGTCTGCCAGCGAACTGTCCTTTTGTACCTTGTATGTGCGATGTTACCCTCATCTGTCTATGTTAGTATCTCTATCCCATGAGTTTTGTCACACCAGTGTATGTACCACTGATAGCACATAGAAGACTGTCATTTCAGTAATAAGTGTTTTTGGCTAAATTTGAAGGTAAAAATGTCAATTGAAGGGCACGATACCCAGCAAGTTGTAACATGTTGCTCGACAAATAAATCGACCGACACACAGCCTAAATTGTTACACTGCGTTTCTACCAATCCGAGCAAATGTTGGAATGATGCAGGTTTCGCCGTCGCCTTGTAACTGTCGCTTCCTCGTAAAGCTCTTATGGAGCTGCTGAATAGAACCACTCCAGTATCCTGCTGAGCGAGGTCCGTTGTAAAATCTTAAAAGGTGCATTAACTAGCAAGTCAGCTTCGACAAGCCGTTTGTAGAAGCTACTTCTACAAATTTTGTGGCTTGGAATCATCCTCTGTAAGTCGAGTTTGGAAGTTCATCAACTCCCAGATGCAGCTACCGTCCGTTAGTGTAATCCGATTTTTAAAGCTTGCTGCAGCTATTGACAGCGCTTACTAGTCGCTGGTAATTTTTTTCAAACTTACAGGAATTTAGTACGAAGATATATGTATCGAAATACTTTCGACCAGCCCTGGAGAAAAGCAGTTGTTAATTCAGAAAGTCGTATGCTCTCCTGTACTGTGGAGCACAGAACACGTGAATTTGAAAAATTTTATTGAAAAGCAGGACGCAATTTCAAATATTTTCGCACATTTTGAAACAGACGCGGAAAATTCGCTGTTTGCGGACTCAATATGGCCAGGAAATTAATAAAGCGAAAAAACGTGGGAATGGGCAAGGGAATGTCCATATTTGTACAAAAGCAATGTGGAAAATTTTGATTTCGTGAAATTTATATTTCGCTCCTACACCACCGAGGAAACAGAGGATAATTTGGTAAGTGAAATAAATTTAACGTTCTTCAAAGAATATTCTTTACTTTTATTACAAATTAAATTTAATGCAAACTGAATTTAAAATAACATGAAAAACCAGCTACAATTTAAAGACGTCTATATTTCCATTCTGCTTCCATTTCTGCCGTAAATGAATTTCGAACTCCTTGACAGATAGCTGTAAATTATGTATATTTAGACGTTGCGATGATACATCTTTTCGACTTTCTTCCTGAGTTTGTAAATCTTGAGATTAGAGAGTACTAAGCGGTGAATGACAGGAATTACTATTCTCTACTGGAGAGCCAAAATCGAGTTGACAGTTTTGCTCGATTTTTCTGGATTTAGAAGAATTGGAGTTCATAATACTCGAAATCTTTTGCTTATATATCCAAAACAGATTTCAGCCGTATTTCTAGCTCCATTGAGTCGATAATTGAACACCACATTCTGTTTTGGTCGAGATCTAAAGAAAGAGAGGTCTTCATAATACAGTTCTTAGAGCAAATGCGTCATCAGCATCAATGATTTATGGTGTCTGGAAAGTACTATCCGGTAAAGTTCGCGTAAATGGCAAATTCAAAATATCACGCTCATTACGTTCTGACAGTTATCAGAAACTACATCTTCGAATATTCTATCATTAGTGTCTACATCGAAGTATAGATTTCTATAGTCAGATCCAATCAGTGTTAACCGCATAATACTTTGTAATTGAAGTAAAACATTGGATTCTACCTTGGGAGCCTGTATAACTGCATGTTTACATCCAACACAGTTTGGAAAGTTCCACCCATTTGCGATTTGTAACAATGTTTCCTCTATTGAGGGCACCTAAAATTGTAGAATACAAAGATTATATCTGAAATTTATCCATTTCAAGATGCATTGTACATTAACACATTTTTTTAAGTATCAAGAAAGGAAGAGTAACTTGCGTGAGACAAGTTTCCTTATGGATAATACACTTACTGATACATGAGACAAAATAGATCTTGTCAAGCGAATGATAATAAGCGAGGAAAAAACAGGCACTATTCTTCAGCGAGCAATTGAAGCTACATAAAATTCAGCCATGAGTATCAGGTGTTTGGGGATTAAATAGCGTCTGATTTACAATTATCATCACATATTGCACCTCGTCCATTGAAGCTATTAATTTTTAAGTTCCACCGACGTACATTACCCACAAGTTGGTAGGATATCAACGTTCATGGATATTCTCCGGCCTGCAAAGTCTCTTCTCTGAATGGTTGATTCTCAGAGATATCAAGATAATTTCTTAAACATTCCTGAGTTTCTTTTAAAAAGAGGTGGAGCTCCTCCACGCCCACACCGGCATGATGGCCAACACAAAAGGTCTACTGCCATCTCTGCGTAAGGGTTAGTATTCACTAAAGTGAGGTGTCGCAGTATGTGGGTACTGCGATGTTTTCGTACGTCTGGTTAGGATTAACCATTAATACGCGCTCATCTGGAGATAGATTGGTCGAAATCTGACGAAGGGTAGCGGTTTGAAGGGCAGAGGAAAAAAAGTGCCAAGGCAAGGGCCAAGGGAAAAAAACCTCTGCGAAAGTTAGGTCGGGCGGCGAGAGCAGTAGCGCTTGTCTTGCTGCCTGCGATAGGTTGTGTAAGGATAGGCTTTGTTAGTAGTGGGTATCATGGATGTCGATACCTTGACATTGTGAGTTTGTGCTGCTCGGCGGCTGGCGCTGGGTGCTGGTACAGGGTCCTCGTTCAGCGTCAGCAACATGCAACAGTTAGGTTTGTTATCGATCTTGTGTCCGATAGGTCATATACCGGAGGCACAGTGTGAGGGTATGTTGGCAGATTGTTTGTGCGTCTGTGGGCGAGCTCGTCGGTGTCCCTGCTGTGGCCTGTTGGTCGGCACTAATAGCAGCTGGTAGTTGCCAGTCAGTGTTGCTGATATGCAGGGGCTTGCCGAAGTTTGTCGCTGTTTGCGTATGTTAGTTAACCATAGGTGGCTCTAACCTAGCTAGCAGTGTCTTTGGCCGCTTGTGTTTCCACCTGTGGTTGTGATCGTAGTTTCCCAGAGTGAGGATGAAAGGATTATTCGAGTGTCTCGAGTTCCTGTATAGTCGTGTGGCGTGTTTTTTGAATACTTCCTTGAGGGTATCAAGGCGATATTCATGGTGAAGATCCACGGTGCGTGTGTAGCGTGGAGCATTGCTAATGATTCGTAGCACCTTGTTCTGTATGATCTGCAGGCGGCACAGTCGTGTGGGAGCTGCATATCCCCAGACGGTAGCTGCGTACGTCATCTGAGGTCTAATCAGTGTCATGTATAAGGACCTCGACACCCTCCTATTCAGTGTGCTTTCCCTGTTGAGCATTGGGTAGAGCTGTTTGAGCCTCACGTGCGCTCGGTTGGCAACGTATTCGATGTGGTCCCCCCATGTAAGTTTCCGGTCCAGCCAGACACCAAGGTGCCTGACTTTCTCTCGGAAACGTATTGGGCGTGTATGTAGTGTTATTGGTCTACAGTGTTGGTGTTTGCGCAGTAGTTTCGGTCTGCGTGTGAACAGAACTGCTTCGCACTTGTCGACGTTTACTTTAATACGCCATCGCTCCAACCAAGGCTCAGCTGTTCTGAGTGGTCTTTATTCGTGAATTGATGTTCGACGGTTTCCAGTGTTGCGCGAGGATGGCTGTGTCATCCGCGTAGACGGCTAACGTCGTGTTTTGTGTCGCTGGGAAGTCATTAATGTACAGGTTAAACAAGATGGGCCCTAGGATGCTCCCTTGGGGTACTCCAGCTTGGATACCGTGTTGTGTTGATTGTTTATCCTGCACGTTATTGTTGAAGCATCTGTTCGTGAGAAATGAGTGTATGAGACGTACGAGTCCGTCTGGGAAACCAGCTTCACTTAGTTTGCGTATGAGTCCGTTGTGCCAGAGACGATCGAAAGCCTTTTCGATGTCTAGGAACACGGCCCCTGTGGCTTTGTTCATGTTGTAGCCGTGTGTTATATGTTCGACTACGCGGAGGAGTTGTTGTGTTGTCGAGTGGTGATTCCTAAAGCCGAATTGCTCCGGTCTTAGGGTGTCGTTGGCGATGCAATGCCTAGTGATACGTTCCAGTATTACCTTCTCAACAATCTTGCTGAGCGAACACAGCAGAGTGGTGGGTCGGTAATTTTGTGGGAGGGAGTGGTCTTTCCCTGGCTTCCTGAACATCAGGACCTTGGCCGCCTTCCAAAAGTCAGGGAAGTGTTGGTGTGTCAGGATGGCATTCGTTAAGTGTGTGAGGTATTCTACGGCTTTATCCGTGAACTCCTGGAGGACACGGTTTTGAATGCCATCAGGCCCAGGGGCTTTTCTAGCGTTGGTGTGCTTGATAGCCCATGTGATTTCATTTGTGCTAGTACGTCTTATTTCGTTGCGCGAGGGCTGGGCTACAAGTCGTGTAACCTCCTAGTCCGTTTCAAGTGTGAATGCTGGGTCTGAAGGAACCAGATTTGGCATGAAGGACGCTGCAAGTGTTGTGGCCATGAGCTCTGCCTTTTCCGTCGCGGAGTAGGCCGGGCCGTCTGGTCCTTGTAACGTGGGAATGTAATGTATCTCCCTGGTGAAGTGTCTGGCCAGCTGCCACACGCCAGGACGTGTGGTATCCAGCCCAGCGAGTTTGTCCCCATTGCTCGTTTCTGAATGTTTGTATTTTATTCCGTATTACAAGTTTCAGATATCAGACGCTTTATGTACTGTGATCTGCTGCCTAGTGGGTATAAGATACGGGAACAATGCTTCACGATGTTTACAAGGCCTTCACACGACTCTGGAACTGAATCAGTTCTAAACATGCTCGCATCTAGCGCAGAGGTGAATATCTCCCAGCCGTCTGCCATAAAATTATGCCTTCTTTGGAAACGATTTGTATTTGGTTGGACTGCAGAATATATCTGACATATAAGAGGACGCCGTTGAATGAATCAATGCGACATTTTTTACTCATCAAAATGAGAAGTTGACTAGCTTTATGCCTCCATCTTACACTACTGAATGATGCCGTAAGTTTGTTATCATGTAGTACCCTGAGATTACATAAACCTGCCCATTCTGCCACAGCTTTGACAATTGTCTGCATGTGGCTAGTCCCATAAACTATTACGGCATCTGAAGTCACCAACAAAAAACTTCATATGTTGGTGCACGAAGCTAGCAAGTTCCACAAATTCAAATTCAGTGCCTATGAGCTTATAAACAGACGTTATGGATCAACACTACAGTGAAAATTTCTGTATCGTCATCCACTGATATTTCCGTGGAGGAACCTGAATAGCGGCTTGTGGAGATGGCATTGCAGCCCTGTCGCTGAGGATAGTCAATCATTAGTCCTCCATCCTTTTGACTTTTTTGAGAACGAAGGTTGCAGCCTCTATGAGTTTTCTGGAAGAATATAGAATCACAATGCTGGTCTGACGCAAATGTCTTAGTAATTCTTACTTGTTGAATGTAAGACCTTCTATATTTATTTGAATGATGGCGAGTTTAGACCCTGTAAAGGAATGTTTTTGCTGAACATGTTGATCACTGAATTGCATGTGGTGTGCTGATGTTCAGTTCAGTGCCTGTCTTTCTAAACCAGATACGAGCAGGAATTAGCTCGGTTCAGATTGATAGAGGAGATACCTGTACATCTGAGTAAAGGCTCGAGGTTTGATAAGCGTTTGTGCTGTTAGCCAGCAAATAGGAAGAGATATACATATGAAACAACTAATGAAACTGCCCGTCAACTCGCAAATATTTGTAAACCGCACCATCCCAGATGTAAGTCTTACAAAACTGTATGGGCAAATGAACTAGAGACAAATGAACTTTTACAGCCTTTTCACATGGAAGAACTGAATGCAGCCTCTCAGAGTGGTAAGGCCAGCATGGTGGCAGAGGCAGGTGATATCAGAATGAGCAAATCAAGCACTTTGGTAATCAAGCTAGAAAGCGGATGTATAACAGCTTACATTTTCAAAATTTGGAGTAATTCCTGTCTTAAAACCTGGAAAATCGGCAGCTGAAGCATGAAACTACAGGTAAGCATCCTTGTTATGCTATCACCTCATACTTTGGAGCGAATGGTGCTGAATCGTTTGATTCACGTCATAGAGCCAGTTCTAACGCAAGAACATGCAGTCTTCGGACCGAGTTAAATCAGTACATCTGAGGTCCGAAATCTCACACAGCTATTGTGTATCAGTACCTTGAAAGCAGGAAAATTTTATCAATGATTTTCATCGGCCTGACGGTTCCTTGAGAGACTGCCAATCGCCGTGCATTGTCACTGCAGGTATACGGGATGAAGACAGATAATAGTTTCAACAAACTTATTCGAAGTTTACTTCCAAACTGGAAATTTTATATCGGGTTCCAGGGTCACTGTAATCGATGTAGATGTCAACGGAACGGCTTACCACGAGGAAGAGTTCTGTCACCAATGTTAATGAACATCTATACCAATGAGTAATGTCCTCCGGTGAACAGAAGTCGTTTCCCCTATGCCGATGATTTGTGTTAGCGAATCAAGAGAAACCTTTGAAAATGTTGAATCTCACCTGGCAGACGCATTTAGACAGTTAAGTGACTATTAACCTAAAAATCAACTTCGTCCAAATCCGTCTGAAACTCATCTGTGGATGTTTCGTCTTGAGCGCAAGCAAACACGTCGCAAAATTAACGTCACATGGGGAAAGGTAAAATTAGTAAATATGATTCATCCATAGTATCTGGGAGTCAGTCTGGTTCGTAGTTATAACTAGTAGTAGCAGCGCATGGATCTGAGAACGAAGGTGGATGCCTTCGCAAGATCGCTGGTAGTACGTAGTGCTCTCGACCGGAAACACTGAGAATGACGGCACAAGAAACATGCTACACATCTGCTGAGTACACATGCCCAGTGTTATACAAATCCAACCTCGCAAACATGGTGGACAAGGTGCTAAACGAAACGTGTAGACTTATTACTGGTTGTTTGATAGCAATATCATTTCAAAAATTCTACCAACTCGCTGTCATAGCGCCACCAGATACTGGTCGTGAAGCAGTTGGCAAGGCAGAGAGAAGGAACCAGGCACATCAGAAAAAAAAACTTCCACCACATGAGCCTATACCGGTAGACTGAAGACTGAGATTCAGAACAAGTTTCCACAAGACGTTTTCTGCCTTGCAAACAACAGCAGCTACGGCAAGAAATAAATTATATGTTTCTCGACTTGAGAATAACACAGCCTGACCTCACGCTTCTTAAATCCTACCACATTGGCATGAACAGGATTGGACCCTGTGGGGATCACTCAGTCGTCTTCTTTCTGGCGTTGGAAGATTCGGGAGTAATCTCCAGGAGCGCCACTTTCCTGTGTATACCAACTGTAACTGGAGAACCGCCGACTATGGAGAACCTACTGGATTGTCATCAATGAACCGCACCTTGCACGTAAAATGATTTTGTGCTTGCGTCTCCGAGGGCAACTGAAGTTGCAGTGTTTTGGCCAACAGCTGCGAACCTCGATAATTCCTTATTTCGATTGTTTTTAATCGAACTTACCATGTATTGTATTCATTTTTGACTCGACGAAAACATCGCAAGGCAGCCTGATCCAAATTTCCAGCTTAAGCGAATTATTTAAATGAGTTTAAGGAATATCAAAATAGTAACCATCAAGTATTCTCTTTTCAAAGATTAAAAAAAGAAACTGTATTGCATTGGAGAACGGTACGAGATCTCATATACTCGGACTCGGAAGGGATACGTGAGGGACTGGTAATAATCGCCTACAAAGAATTCAGCGTAATTAGTGAAAATGTAGTAATGGGCACTAAAAAGATATTTTACTCCCTGTTTAAATGTTTTATTCTCTTACCTATGGTTGAAAATCGAAAAGTATATAGCTTGCCACATTTTTGCATGCTAGTTTCGAAAACTCGATTATAAAATACGCAAGATAGATTCTAAACGTGCATGCGACAGTCAAAAAAAGTTATTAATCTGAGCAAAGCTCTCTGATTTCATTCAGTAGTGTTTCAAAAATTGAAATATGTACTCCTCTGTATCCTTTTAACCACACAAACACTCTTTTTACTAACATTTTGTGTTTCGTCGCAAATTTTCTTTACTTATAACTGAGAAGGTAGACAGTTAATTTATTTTGATGCCAGTGCTGCACAAGAAAAGCAGTTCAGGCTATACAAATTCATTGCCGTCAGGCTTTGCAACAACTACATAAAATTTAATAACGTCCGTCATGAGTACTTAAAGGAATCTATAAGAACATGCTTCAATGCTTCTAATTTGGAATAAAGGACTGACATCTGTGCAAAAGACTTGACGTGTAACTTGACAGTTAAACAGGCCGTACATATTAACTACAAAGTTTGAAATTTTCTCCTTAAAGGATGCAATAGATACACGACAGTAAAAATGTGAAACAGAATCATAGAAAATGCAGTAATTATGCTGATATCAAAGTATAATTAAAAGCAACACATAACGTAGGGTTAATGCCCATATATCACCTGTTTCTTAAACACAATTGCACTGATTTACAAATTCTTTTAACATTCTGGCAGGGTGGATGGTTGTAATTTCACAATGGAGCTCACAGGCAGAGCCAAATAGCATTGTCACAACAGTGAAGAAGCAAGTGGAGACCCGTGTGTTAGACAAAAGGTAATTAAAGATCGTCTTGTAAGAAGGATACACGAAAGTTACTCGCAGAAGCACAGATGCAGACTGCAAGCGTGTGTTCTGAGGGATTTGTCAACAGGTTAACTGTCTTCCGTGCTCCGCTGGCATTGGCGTGAACTAGATGGACAACAGGTAACTCCTGAGGGGTCACTGTCTCACAAGCTTCAGGCTACTATATGTAGCGCTGAATTCTTCTCAAAATGCAGTTCATCGAGTGCGTCTCCTCGAACGGTGTTAATCTAAACTGCGCGTCACACCCTAGGCATTGGGAGTGTCCGAGTGCTTTCTCTCACCGATTTCATTCACATTGACCGAGTGACAAGGGCATAACTAGGACTTCAACATGCGTAGATAGAAAGCCATAATTCTCAACCGTTTTCGAGAGAAAAGTTAGAAAATTGTAGGCGTGCTTGTATACCTTGTATGTTGGCTGGTATTCAGGGAGTCCATTGTCGAGCGAGTAAGCGCCTAGTTTCTTAAGCGTGAGGTCTCTGGATCGAATCTCACTGCTGGTACTTTTTTCATTACCACTTAATTCTAATAACAGATTTATTACGATTGTGCATATTGCCCTTGTCTAATGAATCATTTATAATTTACATAATCTTCAAACAGAAATATTGGATTCCCTCCAAAATTTTGAAAGTAGTTTTCCATTATAACCGATTTTCTGCAGCTACGGTACAACACAAATGGTTCAAGTGGCTCTGAGCACTATGGGACTTAACATCTGAGGTCATCAGTTCCCTATACTTAGAACTACTTAAACCTAACTAACCTAAGGAGATCACACTCACCAATGCCGAGGCAGGATTCGAACCTGCGACCGTAGCAGCAGCGCGGTTCCGGACTGAAGCGCCTAGAACCGCTCAGCCACAACGCCGGCGGTACGACTCACCATGAGTCCATTTTCCCGGTATACGTCCAAAAGTGAAACAATTTCCCCGTTGTTTTTGCAGCTAGTTTGAACAACAAGAAGAAGAAGCTACATTTGCGCAAACGGACTTCGGTTGGTAGAGTGAGAAACGGAACAGCTTTCATAAACCCGGAGCACCTTATTTCCTGAGTTAGTTACATGCAACGCTGGAAGATGTCCGATTTTCAGGGGTAAATGTAGTAATATGGCAGGTACTGTGAATGCAAGAGGAAGTTAACTTCATTGTGAAGCCGGACTGCTTTGCAATGAAGTTCCAAAAGTGCGACTGAAAAGGTTACTCGTGTATAGTGAACTATTCCTTCTTCAAAAGTATCTAATCTCTTCGAATTCTTCTTCAGTAATAATACAAGAAAGCATCGAAATTGAAGAAAAAATGTTTCGCAACTCTGTGCTAGCAGAGGAACAACTCGCGGTATAAGGCGAAGTACGGTAATTGTCCACCAAGAAATTTTGCACGGCCATTATAAATATGATTTTAGAATTGCATGGGAATGAAAGAGAAGAAAAGAACTACCGGCACCGAGGTTTGTTGCAGAGACCACGCTCGTGGCTGTAGGCTCTTTGAACAGTAGCAATCACACAAACTATCCATGTATGTCTAAAATTTTCAGACTTGATCTTTCTGAATATCTACATCTACATCTACATAAATACACTGCAAGCCACCCTACGGTCCGCAGCGGAGGGTATGCTGTACCATTGCTTGTCATTTCCTTTCCTGCTCCACTCGCAAACAGAATGAGAGAAAAGAACTGTATCTACGCATCCCTACGTGCCCTAATTTCTCGTAACTTCGTGTTCTTTACGCGCAATACACGTTGGGGGCAGTAGAATCGACCGCCAGTCAGCTTCAAATGCTAGTTCTCTCATGTTTCTCAATATTTTTTCTCTAAAAGTATGTCCCCTTCCCTCCAGGAATTTTCGTTTGAGTTCCCGGAGCATCTCCGTAACACTTACGTGGTATTCTAACCTACCGACAACAAATCTAGCAAACAGCCTCTGAAATGCTTTGATCTCTTCCTTCAGTTCGGCCTGGTACGGATCCCAAACACTCGATAAATAACAGGTCGCACCAGCCTCCAATATGTAGATGAATCACTCTTTCCTAAGATTCTCCGAATAAACCGAAGTCGACCATTCGCCTTCCCTATCACCGTTCTCACATGCTCGATCCACCTTATTTACATCTACATCTACATCTATACTCCGCGAGCCACCTTACGGTGTGTGGCGGAGGGTACTTATTGTACCACTATCTGATCCCCCCTTCCCTGTTCCATTCACGAATTGTGCGTGGGAAGAACGACTGCTTGTAAGTCTCCGTATTTGCTCTAATTTCTCGGATCTTTTCGTTGTGATCATTACGCGAGATATATGTGGGCGGGAGTAATATGTTGCCCATCTCTTCCCGGAATGTGCTCTCTCGTAATTTCGATAATAAACCTCTCCGTATTGCGTAACGCCTTTCTTGAAGTGTCCGCCACTGGAGCTTGTTCAGCATCTCCGTAACGCTCTCACGCTGACTAAATGTCCCCATGACGAATCGCGCTGCTTTTCACTGGATCATATCTATCTCTTCTATTAATCCAACCTGGTAAGGGTCCCATACTGATGAGCAATACTCAAGAATCGGACGAACAAGCGTTTTGTAAGCTACTTCTTTCGTCGATGAGTCACATTTTCTTAGAATTCTTCCTATGAATCTCAACCTGGCGCCTGCTTTTCCCACAATTTGTTTTATGTGATCATTCCACTTCAGATCGCTCCGGATAGTAACTCCTAAGTATTTTACGGTCGTTACCGCTTCCAATGATTTACCACCTATGGCATAATCGTACTGGAATGGATTTCTGCCCCTATGTATGCGCATTATATTACATTTATCTACGTTTAGGGAAAGCTGCCAGCTGTCGCACCATGCATTAATCCTCTGCAGGTCCTCCTGGAGTACGTACGAGTCTTCTGATGTTGCTACTTTCTTGTAGACAACCGTGTCATCTGCAAATAGCCTCACGGAGCTACCGATGTTGTCAACTAAGTCATTTATGTATATTGTAAACAATAAAGGTCCTATCACGCTTCCCTGCGGTACTCCCGAAATTACCTCTACATCTGCAGATTTTGAACCGTTAAGAATGACATGTTGTGTTCTTTCTTCTAGGAAATCTTGAATCCAATCACAAACCTGGTCCGATATTCCGTAAGCTCGTATTTTTTTCACTAAACGTAAGTGCGGAACCGTATCAAATGCCTTCCTGAAGTCCAGGAATACGGCATCAATCTGCTCGCCAGTGTCTACGGCACTGTGAATTTCTTGGGCAAATATGGCGAGCTGAGTTTCACATGATCTCTGTTTGCGGAATCCATGTTGGTTATGATGAAGGAGATTTGTATTATCTAAGAACGTCATAATACGAGAACACAAAACATGTTCCATTATTCTACAACAGATTGACGTAAGCGAAATAGGCCTATAATTATTCGCATCTGATTTATGACCCTTCTTGAAAATGGGAACGACCTGCGCTTTCTTCCAGTCGCTAGGTACTTTACGTTCTTCCAGCGATCTACGATAAATTGCTGATAGAAAGGCGGCAAGTTCTGTAGCATAATCACTGTAGAATCTTAAGGGTATCTCGTCTGGTCCGGATGCTTTTCCGCTACTAAGTGATAGCAGTTGTTTTTCAATTCCGATATCGTTTATTTCAATATTTTCCATTTTGGCGTCCGTGCGACGGCTGAAGTCAGGGACCGTGTTACGATTTTCCGCAGTGAAACAGTTTCGGAACACTGAATTCAGTATTTCTGCCTTTCTTCGGTCGTCCTCTGTTTCGGTGCCATCGTGGTCAACGAGTGACTGAATAGGGGATTTAGATCCGCTTACCGATTTTACATATGACCAAAACTTTTTAGCGTTCTTGTTTAGATTGTTTGCCAATGTTTTATGTTCGAATTCGTTGAATGCTTCTCTCATTGCTCTCTTTACGCTCTTTTTCGCTTCGTTCAGCTTTTCCTTATCAGCTATGATTCGACTACTCTTAAACCTATGATGAAGCTTTCTTTGTTTCCGTAGTACCTTTCGTACATGATTGTTATACCACGGTGGATCTTTCCCCTCGCTTTGGACCTTAGTCGGTACGAACTTATCTAAGGCGTACTGGACGATGTTTCTGAATTTTTTCCATTTTTGTTCCACATCCTCTTCCTCAGAAATGAACGTTTGATGGTGGTCACTCAGATATTCTGCGATTTGTGCCCTATCACTCTTGTTAAGCAAATATATTTTCCTTCCTTTCTTGGCATTTCTTATTACACTTGTAGTCATTGATGCAACCACTGACTTATGATCACTGATACCCTCTTCTACATTCACGGAGTCGAAAAGTTCCGGTCTATTTGTTGCTATGAGGTCTAAAACGTTAGCTTCACGAGTTGGTTCTCTAACCACCTGCTCGAAGTAATTCTCGGACAAGGCAGTCAGGATAATGTCACAAGAGTCTCTGTCCCTGGCTCCAGTTCTGATTGTGTGACTATCCCATTCTATACCTGGTAGATTGAAGTCTCCCCCTATTACAATAGTATGATCACGAAACTTCTTCACGACGTTCTGCAGGTTCTCTCTGAGGCGCTCAACTACTACGGTTGCTGATGCAGGTGGTCTATAGAAGCATCCGACTATCATATCTGACCCACCTTTGATACTTAACTTAACCCAGATTATTTCACATTCACATTCGCTAATAACTTCACTGGATATTATTGAATTCTTTACTGCTATAAATACTCCTCCACCATTGGCGTTTATCCTATCCTTGCGGTATATATTCCATTCTGTGTCTAGGATTTCGTTACTGTTCACTTCCGGTTTTAACCAACTTTCCGTTCCTAATACTATATGCGCACTATTTCCTTCAATGAGAGATACTAATTCAGGAACCTTGCCCTGGATACTCCTGCAGTTTACCAATATTACGTTAACTTTTCCTGTTTTCGGTCTCTGAGGACGGACGTTCTTTATCAACGATGATAATGTCCTCTCTGGTAAGCCGTCAGGTATTTTATCGTTTCGCCCAAGGGGGGGTCCCTCTAACCTAAAAAACCCCCGTGTGCACGCCACACGTACTCTGCTACCCTAGTAGCTGCTTCCGGTGTGTAGTGCACGCCTGATTTGTCTAGGGGGGGCCCTACAGTTCTCCACCCAATAACGGAGGTCGATGAATTTGCAACCATTATAGTCGCGGAGTCGTCTGAGCCTCTGGTTTAGACCCTCCACACGGCTCCAAACCAGAGGTCCGCGATCGACTCTGGGCACTATGCTGCAGATATTAAGCTCAGCTTGCACTCCGCATGCGATGCTGGTTGTCTTCACCAAATCAGCCAGCCGCCGGAAGGAACCAAGGATGGCCTCAGAACCCAAGCGGCAGGCGTCATTCGTTCCGACATGTGCTACTATCTGCAGCCGGTCACACCCAGTGCGTTCAATAGCTGCCGGAAGGGCCTCCTCCACATTACGGACGAGACCCCCCGGCAAGCACACCGAGTGCACACTGGCATTCTTCCCCGACCTACCCGCTATTTTCCTGAGGGGCTCCATAACCCGCCTAACGTTGGAGCTCCCTATAACTAATAGGCCCGCCCTCTGTGACTGTCGGGACCTTGCCGGAGAATCGGCCACTGGCCCAACAGGCGAGGCATCCTGTGGTGGCTCGGAAACGATGTCATCACCACTAGGAAGCACCCCGTACCTGTTGGAAAGGGGTAAGGCAGCTGCCACGCGGCCAGATCCCACCTTCGCCTTTCGGCCAGGCACGCGCGAGCCCACCACTGTCCGCCATTCACCCTGGAGTGATGGCTGACCGGTAAGATGCTCAATGCCGGAAGACGCAGCGACATCAGGGGTTCCATGTGATTCCAAGGCCACCGAAGTAGGCATAGGTCTCACCACAGTTGCCCTAACGCCACTACGAGCCGACGCCTGCGCCTCGAGCTCGATGAGCCTAACAGACAAAGCCTCCACCTGCCCCCGAAGAGTGGCCAATTCTCCTTGCGTCCGCTCACAACAACCACAGTCCCTACACATGACTATGTTTACCCTACTCTATACGGTGACAAATTCCCAAGATAATCTTCTGATGAGCTACTCTGATAATCAAGAAACACTCACTGAAACACGAGACGCGAAAACTACGCTAGGTTTTCCCAGAAAAACTATTTAAAAGCTAAGCGCAGCAAATAAGTACAAAAACGCTTTATACAAACAGTACTCGCTGCTGCTGGTGCTCTCGCTCTGGCTGTCACAAGACAACGTTATGCACAGATATTTAAAGGATTTGACTGTGTCAAACAGGACATTAGCAGTACTGTATCCTAACATTACAGGTTTCATTTTCATACTCATCCGCATTAATTTAAATTCTTCCACATTTAAGATTAGCTCCCATTCATCACACAAACTGGAAATGTGTGTCTAAGTCGTCTTGTATCTTTCTACAGTCACTCAACGTCGCTACTTTACCGTACACCACAGCATCAGCAGTTTACATCCGCAGATTCCTGCCCATTCTTGCAACCAAATAATTTATGTACACTACTGGCCATTAAAATTGCTATACCATGACTATGACGTGCTACTGACGCGAAATTTAACCGAGGGGAATAAGATGCTGTGATATGCAAATGATTAGCTTTTCAGAGGATTCACACAAGGTTGGCGCCGGTGGCGACACCTACAACGTGCTGACATCAGGAAAGTTTCCAACCAATTTCTCATGCACAAACAGCAGTTGACCGGCGTTGCCTGGTGAAACGTTGTTGTGATGCCTTGTGTAAGGAGGAGAAATGTGTACCATCACGTTCCCGAGTTTGATAAAGGTCGGATAGTAGCCTATCGCGATTGCGGTTTATCGTATCGCGACATTGCTGCTCGCGTTGGTCAAGTTCCAGTGAGTGTTAGCAGAATATGGAATCGGTGGGTTGAGGAGGGTAACACGGAACGCCGTGCTGGATCCCAATGGTCTCGTATCACTAGCAGTCGAGATGACAGGCATCTTATCCGCATGGCTGTAATGGATCGTGCAGCCACGTCACGATCCGTGAGTCAACAGATGGGGACGTTTGCAAGACATCACCCAGTGTGAAGGTATGGGGTGCCATTGGTTACACCTCTCGGTCACCTCTTGTTCCCATTGACGGCACTTTGAACAGTGGACGTTACATTTCAGATGTGTTACGACCCGTTGGTCTAGCCCTCATTCGATCCCTGCGAAACCCTACATTTAAGTAGGATAATGCACGAGTGCATGTTGTAGGTCCGGTACGGGCCTTTCTGGATACAGAAAATGTTAGACTGCTGCCCTGGTGAGCACATTCTCCAGATATCTCACCGTTTGAAAACATCTGGTCAACGGTGGCCGAGGATCTGTCTCGTCACAATACGCCACTCACTACTCTTGATGAAGTGTGGTATTGTGTTGGGAGCTGCATGGGCAGCTGTAGCTGTACACTCCATCCAAGCTCTGTTTAACTCAATGCCCAGGCGTATCAAGGTCGTTACTACGGCCAGAGGTGGTTGTTCTGGGTACTGATTTCTCAGGATCTATGCACCGAAATTGCTTCAAAATGTAATCACATGTCAGTTATAGTATAATATATTTGTCCAATAAATACCCGCTTATCAACTGCATTTCTTCTTGGTGTAGAAAATTTAACGGCCAGTAGTGTATATAGAGAACAACAGCGGTCCTACCACAATTCCCTGAGGAACTCTAACGATACCCTATTCGCTGTTGAACACTCCCCTTGATAACAACATATCGGGTGCAATTGTCACCGAGCCACTCTGAGATCTGTGGTCTTATTTTATATATTCGTACCTTTCAGAACAGCCTGCAGTGGGATACCGTGTCAAACACTTTCCGGAAATCTATAAATCTGGAAAGTGTCTTTAGCCCTTCATGCATAATAGCTCTGAGCAAGAGGAAAGGGCAGGCTGAGTTTCACACCAGCCAAGGTTCCTAATACCGTGCTCATACGTGTACATAAGCTTCTCAGGTTCAAGAAGGTTTGTTATATTCCAACTGACAATATGTTGAAGTTTTCTGTACCAAACAGAATTTAGCCATATTGATCTGTAATGCTGTGGGTCGGTACTTTTACCCTTAGTATATACTGGAGCCACCTGCGGTTTCTTCTAGTCACCCGAGGCTTTGCGCCGGGAGAGATATTCACGATAAATGCAAGATAGGTGGGGGGCCAATGCCATAGTGTAGTCTTTGTAAAACACAACTAGGATTCCATCCGGAAGTGGTAATTTATACGTTTTACAATCTTTCAGTTGTTTCTCTACGGTGATTTTTTTTTCCTCTATGTCTTCCATATGGGAGTCTGTCCGATGGTCAAATGTTCGTACGATTCTCCGGTGTGAACGATTGCTTGGACGTGAAATTTTAAACTTCAACTGCCACACCACAATGGTCATCAGGGGACTGAATGGAAGCCTTTGCCCTGCTTTGCGTTTTTACATACCACCAGAATTTTCTCTGGTTCTGTGCCAGATCTTTTGCTAAGATGTGACGTGGTAATTCTTTTTACAGAGATCTTTTCACAGAGGCATGAATCTTTACAGATCTTCGCTTGTCGTCATTTATGCGTTCCCTTTTGAACCAAGAGAGCAACAGACTCTGTTTCCTCAGCACTTTTGGGAATTGTGTTTCCCTCCTTACATTTGTAGAATCCCTAGTAGTGCCCTACATACACCTCCTTGTGTGTCCGAAACTGCTCACAGAGAACTCGCAAATAACCAGATAGACCCTGGTGCTCCCCCAGTGGGACACTATAAAGTTCGTTGCTACGTGACAACATCGATGTTGCTATAGTTGGAAGGCCTCTATCAATACGAGCCCATACATGGCTCAATAATAATCAAATAACACTGGCGGCTGCTCTAGTTTATAAGCACGGCGTTATAATGTTCCTCTCGCCTCCACTACGACATGACTCTGGTGGAAACACTTCCACAAGTACATGCTGCATGCTCCTGAAATTAAATATCCCAAGCGACTTGCAGAAGTACACTTGCCAAAGTTTTGGTTCTAATGAAAACACCCCAACAAGTACTTGCAGAAGTTAACCGCTAGTGGACACACGGAGTTGTTACGCTTCTCCGCCGACAACGCAAAATAAACAAAGCCGAACTTAATCAGGTTAAAGTCCGTTCTCAGTTCCCACAAAGACACCTACCCGTCGCACAGCTTTACAGCTTTATCAGCACAATATTTTACCTTTTTCGCCTGTCAGCAGACATGATTTTCGTTAAAGTACTTTTAGTTTAATATGATCTGAAGAACACCTCCACTATTTACTACTAGTGTGCTAATCTGCGCCAACTTTGTGGACTCAAATACAGTAGTCAGGAAGAGAAAAAGCAATATTTTGCTCTACAAAACAGAATAAAATTCTCAAATTTGGCGTTGGTATATGATATCCATTCCCTTAGTTGGCATCATCTCGAACTCTATGGAATGAAACAGCGGAAGGTGGAGTTGTACAGAAGAACTCAGGTTGCAGAGACAACGTCAGTCGTGGTTTATCGATAAGATATTAGAACAGTTCTAATGGCTAGTTTGAAGGTAGTTTTGCGAATATTCACATATCCATAAAATTAAATGCTAGCTTGAATTCTAGCTCACTTTACGCAAACGACCTGGAACTGTACATTTGAAACTTACTTTGTTCAGCTTCAGTTATGTCACTCAACGTAAGAAGCAGACGGCATGAGTCCAATAAGCATATTAACCTGACCACATGTAATGTTTTGTAAACAAAGTGCTGTAGCTAGCATGAAACCTGTGTGAGCAACTTTCTAAAAATTATTTTTGTTTTGCGACTTTGCAGAATATTAATAAACATTTCTTGCTGCCTTTTGTATCCGACAGGACAGTCTCTATCCCTCTGACTCATGTTCTTTTTCGAATTTTAAATTCTCGTATTAGCTAAATATCAGTGAAATATGAACAAAAATAAATTTTGTTAATATCTTCCGGATGTATTTCCTAGCTAGTTGTTTAGGTTTGCTCTAATCGTACTAGTAACTAAAAAAAGTCAGATCAGTAACTCAGGAAAGAGGAGGAACTATTAAAGTAAAATTATGTACGAACATGTAGTGAAGAGATAAGATCGTATATTAATTTCGAAATGATTTGCGTTCAGAAATATGATGAATGAACAACTATCAATCATTTAAGATACGATAATGTTAGTGTACCCGTATTTGAAGACAAATTTACGTCTTGATACATCTTCAAATTAACCGAAGCTGAAGAATCAAAACCCAAAATTTTATGAAGCCGCCCTCACTTTGATAAATGTTTGTGGACGCCATAAGAGCACATATTAAATTTCAAATGTTCTTGAGTCACACTAAATTGGGAGCCATTGTGTGCTAAGTGGTTCAAATGGCTCTGAGCACTATGGGACTTAACATCTAAGGTCATCAGTCCCCTAGAACTTAGAAGTACTTAAACCAAATTAACCTACGGACATCACACACATCCACGCCCGAGGCAGGATTCGAACCTGCGAACGTAGCGATCACTCGGATCCAACTGGAAGCGCCTAGAACCGCACGGCCACACGGGCCGGCCATTGTGTGCTGACAGCTTTCTAAATCTCACTAACACTGCAAACAGTTTTCTTACTTCTGATGTTTGCGAAATAATTTCGAGCGCTATATTTATCTAAATGGTTCCACAGTCTGTGCTCACTGTAAGTTTATGCTATGGCCATCGCTTCTGACTATTAAGACAAAATGTTACCGAAATTTAGTGTAACCTGATTTCTCAAGAAGTGAAGTTAATTATCAAAACCCAAAAGTTTCCGTTCCTTGAGACGCCATTACACTCACTGACGGTGCACAGTATCTCTAAGAACATCTAATTATAGAAGTTTTAACTTCTACAGACTGTATCCATTCAGGACTACACATCTGCATCCTATTGCAAATGTGGAATGGCTCTTAGTGAACGTTACAATGACTAGCTGCCGATGCACCGTATTTTGGTAGCTGGCTCCTCGATGACGCTTCCAAAACGGAAAACTAGCACTCAGTGGCCATGGTCACCACGACACCATAGCTGTTCTGTTGATCAAGGATATCACGTTAACTGTACACCACTCAGACAAGGTACGATCGAAATTGCAAAATCTGAGGCACCAGGACAAGTGTCTTATCCTGGCGTCTGCAGAAACGGGAATTATGACCAGAAATAGCTAATAAAGGAACACTCAGCTCTCACGCCGCTTTGATCGGTCACGTTATCACTGTTGAACAGTAATCTAGTAATATGCAGTCGTCATCTCTTGACTGGTTCGAGGCGACCTGCCACGAATTCCTCCCTTGTGCCATTCTCTTCATCTCAGAGTAGCGCTTGCACCCTACGTACTCAATTATACAGGGTGTTACGAAAAGGTACGGCCCAACTTTCAGGAAACATTCCTCACACACAAATAAAGAAAATATGTTATGTGGACGTGTGTCCGGAAACGCTTACTTTCCAGGTTAGAGCTCATTTTATTACATACCTTCAAATCGCATTAATCATGGGATGGAAACACACAGCAACAGAACGTACCAGCGTGACTTCAAACACTCTGTTACAGGAAATGTTCAAAATGTCCTCCGTTAGCGAGGACACATGCATCCACCCTCTGTCGCTTGGAATCCCTGATGCGCTGATGCAGCCCTGCAGAATGGCGTATTGTATCACAGCCGTCCACAATACGAGCTCGAAGAGTCTCTACGTTTGGTACCGGGGTTGCGTAGACAAGAGCTTTCAAATGCCCCCATAAATGAAAGTCAAGAGGGTTGAGGTCAGGAGAGCATGAAGGCCATAGAATTGGTCCGCCTCCACCAATCCATCGATCACCGAATCTGTTGTTGAGAAGCGTACGAACACTTCGACTGAAATGTGCAGGAGCTCCATCGTGCATGAACCACATGTTGTGTCGTACTTGTAAAGGCACATGTTCTAGCATCACAGGTAGTATTCCTGTATGAAAGCATAATAGCGTGCTCCATTGAGCGTAGGTGGTAGAACGAAACTAAAATGAGCTCTTACAAGGAAATTAAGCGTTTCCGGACACATGTCCACATAACATCGTTTCTTTATTTGTGTGTGAGGAATGTTTCCAGAAAGTTTGGCCGTACCTTTTTGTAACACTCTGTATATTGGACTGCTTTCAATCTCTGTCTTCCTCTTTAATTTTTACCTATATGGTTCACTCTGATACCATGGATGACGTAAGCTAATGTCATAATATATGTAGTATCATCCGGTCCCTCCTTCTTGTCAGTGTTTTCCATACGGTTCTTTCTTCGCAGAATCTGCGTAGAACCTACCTATACCTTATCAGATTGCTTCACCTAATTTCCAACATCTTTTTTCAGCACTGTCTCTCATATTCTTAGACTCTCCTCTTCTCCAGTTTCCTCAGAATCCATGATTCTGTACTATACAATGCTATGCTCGAAAAGCAAAGGCTCAGAAATTTCTTCATAAGACGAAGACCGACGTTTGATAATAGCAGACTTTTCTCGACCAAGAATGTTCTCTTTGCCTGTGCTAATGTGCATTTTATGTCCTCCTTATTACGCGCCATGGGATATTTTGCTTCCGAGGAACAAAATTACTTTACTTCAATTACTCAGATTTTGTTGTTCAGTGTTTCGGTAATCTTATTTCTGCTACTCCTCATTACTTTCAGATTTATTGGTTGAATCGTCAACCATGTTCTGTATTCATTAGACGCTCACTCCATCTTATGTAAGATAGTGTTTCACCTTGAATTTCAGTGCAACTCCAACATTACTTTTACTTCCGTTATATATTCGCTTCGTCATAGTGAATTTACTCGAGAGAGAAGAGCATTTTTAACTCCTTTTGCCATCACAGATTTTATTCCATTTCATCTGTTGGAGTTACATTTTGTTAATTCATTATTAAATTGATAGTGTTTCCTCTGAGCTGACATGGCCCCCAGTCGATTACTAAGTTACCATCTTCTCTGGCTTATTCATCACATGAGTGGTTTACCTCATAGTATTTAAGTACTAATGGTTTCTGTGTGTGTGTGTGTGTGTGTGTGTGTGTGTGTGTGTGTGTGTGTGTGTGTGTACGAGAGAGAGAGAGAGAGAGAGAGAGAGAGAGAGAGAGACAGACAGGGACAAAGAGACACAAAAATTCTTAATGAATTGGTCTTCAAAACAAATTATCGAAGGAGCTTGTTTCGTTCTTCTGCAATTATTGTGGCAGCCTGCGGCCATATGCTTCGTAAAAGATAAGGAATTTGATACACTGAAAAATGTGGTGTGATAATAACATTTCGGAGAATAATTTGTCTTTGCAAATTTAAGATTATGGTGTAGGGCATCAATCGTACTTGGTCAAAAAGTACGCCAGAGCGAAAGTGAGCTACAACTGAGCCAGCTGCAGGCAGCCAAGAGCGTTATGCGACTGCAAAGTAAAACACCCCCCCCCCCCAGGGGATCAACAACTCTTTTGTGGATACGTGCGTAGCGAGCACGGGACCCCGAGCTAATGTGGCCTTCCTTCCTTTTCCGCATCCTTCTCCATCCCCCATCTTCGTCCCCCCCCCCACCCCTCACCTCTGGCTCTTTCCTTCCCTTTCTCCCCCTCTGGGAGTATGGATTGTGCCTACGTCCAGAGACAGACGCTTGTAAATGTACCGCATTCTTCGCCTTCCATCTTTTTTCGTCCTTCTCTTTTCCTTACCTCTTCTCTTTACCTCTTCTCTTTACCCTTTTCTCCGCTGCGGCGTTTGTGACTTCTCTTCTTTCCTTTCCCTGTCTCTTTCTTCCTCCCTGTGCGTGTCTGAAGGCCGACCCACGCACTTCCATGCGTAGCCGGTGACGGGGTAACGCGTAATTCCCCGCCCCGGGTAGACAGGTAGGACATGTACGTACCCCCTGGTAACGGCCAGGCCCAGGGAGGGGTGATTACCCGAGCTGATACCTTCCGACAGTGCCGATTGGTCCCTCTGTCCGTTTGTCGGGAGGTGTGACCTGAGGTGTGAACCATCACCTAAGGTGGGAGTGCCCTCAGTGAGGGCCCCCACAAGGGAGGAGCGCGCCATCGGAGACGCCGGTAATCATAGGGGATTCTTCCCCAATGGTTTCCTCAACATCCACTATGTCTGCTCACAAACGTAAGTTCACTGAGTCTCAGCCACAGACAGTTCTTCCATCGTTGCCACAGTTCCTTGTTGTTTCTCGGTCTGACGAAGGTCACGACTTCTCCACGGTCAACCCTTTCATTATTCAGAAAGGTGTCGACGCAATTGCAGGTCCTGTAAAGTCTTGTTCCAGATTACGGAATGCCACCCTGTTGTTAGAAACAAACAGTGCCCTCCAGGCACAAAAATTGCTGCGTACTTCTCTGCTCCACACCTTCCCTGTCCGGGTGGAACCGCATCGTACCTTAAATTCCTCGCGTGGAGTCGTTTATACACGCTCCCTCGATGGATTGTCTGACGAAGAAATTCAGCACTACCTGTCTGACCAGGGCGTAACGGCTGTTCATAGAGTTATGAAAAGGGTTGACACGAACAGCATTCCAACCCGCTCTGTCTTCTTGAAATTTGACAAAGTTCAACTCCCATCGAAAATCAAAGCAGGCTATGAGATATTTTCCGATCGCTCTTACGTCCCAAAGCCTACGCATTGCTATCGATGTCAGCGGTTCAATCACACCAGCCAGTCCTGTTCCAATCTGGCCAAATGTGTTACATGTGGCAAGGATGTCCAGGAGGGTGCTTGTCCACCTCCATCCCCTCGCTGCATCAACTGTATGGGTGACCACGCTGCTTCCTCTCGGGATTGCCCCGTTTTTAAGGACGAAAAGCTCATCCAGGAAATTAGAGTGAAGGAAAAGGTGTCGACCTTTGCTGCTCGAAAATTATTCGCCAGTCGACAGCCCACCGTGCCTCAGAGAGGAAAATACAGCACTGTCCTTGCTTCTCCTCGGCCAACAAAGGAGGCGGCCACGCAGACTTGCGACCTCACCTTTAATGCCACAGTCGTCAGATCGGCCAGCGCAAAGATCGCCCGTTCAACCTCCCCACTTTCGCCTGCCCACTCTCTGGCTCACCCTTCGTTGGGTTCTGCTAAATCTCGAGCCCAAAAGTCAGACACCAAGTCTTCGAAAAAAGAGCATACTCGTGAAGAGTTTTTACCTACCACAACTTCACAACCATCGGTTCCTCCTTCATCTAAACATCATACTTCCAAGAAGGATACAAAGAAACCCAGTTCCTCTCCTTCTCCGCCAAGGCGTGTCCCATCTACAGCACCACCTGGCGGAAATCGCCCTCGGCCGTCTTCTGTGTCGCCGAGGCGCACTGCTGGTGGCCGGTCAACCGGCCGATCGCTGGGGGCAGGAGCTGCTCTTGACCAACCTATGGATCAGGATCTTCTGCCTTCGGCTGAATGCCATTCCATGCTGTCGGTCGCAAGCTCTGAGCAGTCGTTGAGTTGACAGCGACCTTGGCCACAGCCCTCAATTTTCTGTTCGCCCTATGTCCATTATCCACTGGAATATCCGCGGCATTCCAGCCAATCGGGATGAATTGTCGATCCACTTACGTTCCTACTCGCCGGTCATCTTCTGTCTTCAGGAAACAAAGCTGCGTCCCCATGACCGCTTTGTCCTCCCTCATTTTCAGTCCGTCCGATATGACCTCCCCTCTGTTGAAGGCACTCCAGCCCATGGAGGACTCATGATTCTTCTCCATGATACTCTCCATTACCACCCAATCCTCTTAAACAGTCCTTCCAAGCTGTCGCCGACCGTCTTTCCCTTTCCGGATACACGTTCTCTCTTTGTACTGTATACTTTCCATCGTCCACACCAATGGAATGAGCTGATCTCCTTCATCTTCTTGGTAAGCTTCCACCCCCCTATTTGCTGGTTGGGGACTTCAATGCCCACCACCCGCTTTGGGGATCTCCACATCCTTGTCCATGTGGCTCCCTATTGCTAGACGTCTTCCACCAAGCGGATCTAGTTTGCCTCAACACTGGGGTCCCCACATTTTTGTCTGCCTCCACGACAAATTTATCTCATTTGGATCTTGCCGTCGGTACTGTTCCGCTAGCTCGGCGCTTCGAATGGTTCGCCCTTGATGATACACACTCGAGTGACCACTTTCCTTGTGTCCTTAGACTGCAGCCTCAACTGCCATATATGCGCCCGCGACGCTGGAAGTTTGCCCAAGCCGATTGGACACTTTTTTCGTCTCTAGCGACAATCGATGACCGTTGCTTTCCCAGCGTCGACGATGAGGTCACACATAATACCGACGTTATTCTTACAGCTGCGGAACATTCAATACCACGCACCTCCGAATTGCCCCGGCGCCCCCCAGTTCCTTGGTGGAACGAGGCATGCCGTGACGCAATACGTGAGCGGCGACGTGCTCTTCGCATTTTCCGTCACCATCCAACTTTGGCCAACTGTATCCGCTATAAGCAGCTCCGTGCGCGATGCCGTCGCGTCATCCGCGATAGCAAGAAGGCAAGCTGGAAATTCTTTATTAGCTCATTTAACACCTTCACTCCCTCCTCGGAAGTTTGGAGTCGGCTTCGACGGTTCTCAGGCGCGCCTAATTTCTCCCCCGTCTCTGGGCTCACTGTCGCGCATGATACCTTAGTGGACCCCGTCGCAATTTCTAACCCATTGGGTCAGCACTTTGCTGAGATTTCGAGCTCTTCAAATTACCCGCCAGCATTTCTCCCGAAGAAACGTGCAGCGGAAGTGCGACATCTTGCTTTCTCCTCTCAAAATCACGAAAGGTACAATACTGTTTTCTCCATGCGGGAACTCCAACATGCCCTCTCTTCTTCTCGCTCCTCCGCCCCAGGACCGGATGGTATCCATGTCCAAATGTTGCTGCATTTATCCACCCATAGTCTGCGTTTCCTCCTTCGCCTTTATAATCGAATTTGGACCGGCAGTACTTTTCCCAGACGATGGCGTTAAGCTATCGTCGTTCCTGTTCCGAAACCTGGAAAGGACAAACATCTCCCCTCTAGCTATCGTCCCATTTCTCTCACGAGTAGTGTCTGTTAGGTTCTGGAGCGTATGGTGAATTACCGTTTAGCTTGGTGGCTGGAATCCCGCAGTCATTTAACACCTGCCCAATGCGGATTCCGAAAGCATCGTTCTGCAGTTGACCATATTGTTGCTCTCTCCACTTATATCATGAACAATTTTCTCCGGAAACGCCAAACGGTAGCAATATTTTTTGATCTGGAGTGAGCATACGTTACCTGCTGGAGGACAGGCATCCTCCGCACACTGTTCTCTTGGGGCTTTCGAGGCCGGCTGCCCCTTTTTCTTCGCGAATTTATGGCAGAGCGCACATTTAGGGTGCGGGTGAACACTACTCTCTCCCGTACTTTCTCCCAAGAAAACGGGGTACCCCATGGCTCCGTGCTCAGTGTTGTACTTATTGCAATCGCCATAAATCCAATTATGGATTGTCTCCTTCCTGATGTCTCGGGCTCCCTCTTTGTGGACGATTTTGCGATCTACTACAGCTCTCAACGGACAAGCCTTCTTGAACGACGTCTTCAAGGATGCCTCGATCGCCTCCACTCTTGGAGCATCGAAACCGGCTTCCGTTTTTCTCCCAGTAAGACCGTTTGTGTTAATTTTTGGCGACGAAAGGAGTTTCTTCCACCCTCCTTACATCTAGGACCTATCAACCTTCCGTTTTCAGACGTCGCTAAATTCTTGAGTCTTATGCTTGACAGAAAACTGTGCTGGTCCTCCCACGTTTCCTTTGTTTCGGCTCGCTGTCTGCGATCCCTCAACACCCTGCGTGTCTTGAATGGTACCTCCTGGGGAGCGGACCGAGTGGTCCTCCTCCGCCTTTATCGCGCCTTAGTGCGCTCGAAATTGGACTATGGTAGCATAGTCTACTCCTCTGCTCGGCCGTCTATTCTTCGGCGTCTCGACTCTATCCACCATCGTGGATTACGCTTAGTGTCTGGAGCTTTTCACACCAGCCCTGTGGAAAGCCTTTATGCTGAAACTGCTGAACCTCCGCTGTCCAATCGGCGAGCAGTCCTTCTGAGTCGTTATGCTAGCCATCTGTCTTCCATGCCTGCTAATCCAGCCCATGACATTTTTTTCGACGCCTCCTTTGATGTAGGGTATGCAGGCCGCCCCTCCTCCCTACTACCACCGGGAGCCCGCTTCCGTCAACTGCTCCATTCTCTTTCCTTCCGCTTTCCTAAAACCTTCTTGACAACTTGGGGTACAGCACCGCCTTGGCTCCGTCCCCGGATATGCCTGCTCCGAGACCTTTGTCGATTTCCCAAAGATGGTACCCATTCACTTGTTTATCGTCGGGTATTTGCTGCTCCATGTGCACAAATGACGGACGCCACATTTATTTACACCGACGGCTCGAAAACATCGTTAGGTGTAGGGAGTGCCTATATTGTTGGCGACACCCCAAATCACTTTCGGCTTCCCGACCAGTGTTCGGTTTATTCTGCGGAGCTTTAAGCTGTTCTCCAGGCTGTCCACTACATCCGCCGCCATCAGCGGATGCAGTATGTTATCCGCTCAGATTCTCTCAGCTCTCTCCTCAGTCTCCAAGCTCTTTACCCTGTGCACCCTCTGGTCCACCGGATTCAGGACTGTCTGCGCTTGCTCCACCTGGGGGGGCGTCTCGGTGGCGTTCCTCTGGCTCCCGGGACACGCTGGTATCTGTGGGAATGAGGCGGCCGATATAGCGGCCAAGGCTGCAGCCTCTCTTCCTCGGCCAGGTATTCAGTCGATTCCCTTCACCGATCTACGGAGCGTTTTATGTTGCAGAGTTGTTCGTTTATGCCACGCGCATTGGTCGACACTTACCCATATTAAATTGCGGGACGTGAAAGCTCTTCCTTGTGCTTTGACCTCTTCCTCCCGAACGCGTCGTCGGGAGGAGATAATTTTAACTAGACTTCGGATAGGGCACTGTCTTTTTAGCCATCGACATCTTTTAAGCGGCGATCCTCCCCCACTCAGTCCCCACTGCTCTCAGCTGTGGACGGTAAGATACCTTTTAATTGAGTGTCCCTATTTTAATCCGTTACGCTCCCGTCTACAGCTATCGCCTGATATATCGTCGATTTTAGCAGATGACACGCGCTCAGCCGATCGCGTTCTCGAATTTATTAGTGCCAGTGAAATGACGTCAGTCATTTGAAGCTTTTTTTGGGGACAACCAACCCCTTTCTGTAGTGGATTTTTAAGCCTTCCTTCTGCTTTTAGTTTCTCAAATTTTATGACTTTCGTTCCCATTGCTGCTGGTTTCCATTTCCGGTATTTTATTGTTTCCTAAGTCACGGACCGGGCGCTAGTGACCATAACAGTTTTGCGCCCTAAAGCCAAACAAAAAAAAAAAAAATAGTAAAACACAAGAGACTAGCATTGCGCAGTAAAGCAACAGACGATTTTGCAATACGGTAGCAGAAAGACATAAACTTTTCCACATTTGCATCATGAAAGTGTTCAGAGTACATGCCTTAAACCCTAAACAAAAATAGTCTGGTGCATATAAGTTCTCAGCCATTCGTATACTAAAATGCTCTTGTATCGGTATCACAGCTAACGCTACGAGCCTGTGAGACACGAAGCAACATCGTGGACTCCAGTACAGGGTCCACTGTTCGACTACGAGACAAGGCAGTCTGCCCGGATTCACAAAAGCACCCGCTGCCAGAGCAGAGAGCTACCCGCTCGCTGGAGGCAGGTCACTGTCGGCCCCGCAGAACTGTCACGCTGGAAACTTGGTCACCGCTGGAGTTGTCGCTGACAGTGGCGTTCTAGTGACACCACATTCGGCCCCACTCTTTGTGCTGTTTGGGATGCCAGACGTGTATTGTTTCGCAGAGAGCCAACTGGACGCCTCCATTATGCTGTTACTGATGTACTACGGCCAGGGCCAGAATGAAGAAGGTAACTAATCAAATCTACTGTCGTCCTGACACCTCCACTCTCCACAGGCGGGTATGGAAGTGTCTTCTCATACTCGTGTCAAATCATTGACATCGCCTTCTTACAAAAACGATGAATTACAGCCTATGGTACAGTGAGTTCTAAAATTTTGATTCAATTTTGGTCATGGAGGAAAGATTTGATGATCGTGTATTTTGTAAAGTAGATTTTATGCTAAGTGGAGACACAGTTGATTTGTATAATTTTGGAGGTAATGGATATCATGATTGATTTGTCCCGTTAGGTGTGCACAGTGTAACCTTGAGGGCCACTCAGTGCCACGAAATCAGTTCCTGTAAAATTTGATATACGTAATCGTTGTAGGTATGTGGCTAGGCAATGCTGGGAGTAAAGATGGCTGATGATTAGAGGTAAGAATTAAGTTAATGTGTTTTCTTGTCTTGTGAGTGTTCATTCCTAAAACGTCTGTTGTCAAGGACAAAGCTTCGACAGGACCGGATACGCAAGGCATGTCAGACCTGGAAGCAGTACACATATTGTTAGTAACTGCGTTGGTTCGTAGAATCGTGATTGACAGAATGCTGTGTAGATTTGTCAGTCGCAAGTTTAATTGCTCTTTTTCCGGTATGGCAACCGAGGATATGCAGGCCTTTGTGCAAGACTTTGAAAAGCTGGCCGAGACGGAAGGTTGGTCTCTTAAGGAATTGTTGAGTGTTACAAATCTAACACCAACAGGAGAGGATAAAACTTAGGTAGGATAAACAGAAGCTCTTAAGGAAGCCAATCGTTCAATGAAGTTAAAGAAGGGAAATAGTGCCAGACACTAAAGGAACAATTATGGCTAATAACTAAGATAAATGTTTGAAAATGAGGAACAATTTATGAATAGGATAAAGAAAATTGATGTGCCTATGAATTAGCACAGGATGCTGCAGTCAACGAAATTATTTTGCAAGACGCTGAGCAGAGGGCACTCAATACTTTTTTAAGACGATGCTTGTGGAAATATCAAGACATGTACGGACAGGGGTCCGCTGTGTTTGCGCACAGCAACTGCTAGTGTGCTAGTTAGATATGGAGTGTGAGGAGATCGATTTGTCGCCTGGAACGCAGGGTTAACAGTGTTTGCAGCTAGCACAAAATGTCGTACGTGTGGACGAATGGAGCATGTAAGGCGGCAGCATCGCCAGCCAGGTATTTGCCCAATCACTCATTACCTATTAGGTACATCACGTACGTAGATTGTGGACAGCTGGGAATGTGGGTCTCACGGAAAGCGTGCAAGGGATAAGTCCGTGCACTCGCGCTGTACACCTGTGTCCTCGCTGGCTCAGATGGGTAGATCGTTGTCACGTAAGCAGGAAATCCTGGGTTCGAGTCCCGATCGGGGCACACATTTTCAGCAGTCCTCATCCAGGTATACCAACTACACCTGTCAGCATCTGAGGGTTTCAATTAATTATTATTTATTCTAGAGAAGCTGCACGGTCATCAGTGGTATCTGTTCTTTCGAGAGCAGTTACCATCTTCATATACAGGGCGGTCCATTGATCGTGACCGGGGCAAATATCTCACGAAATAAGCGTCAAACGAAAACACTACAAAGAACGATACTTGTCTAGTTTGAAGGGGGAATCCAGATGGTGTTATGGTTGGCGCTGCCATAGGTGAAACGGATATCAACTGCCTTTTTTTGTTAAAAAAGGAACCCCCATTCTTTTTACAACTTCGTGTAGTACGCATGGATGTTTAGTTGGACCAAGTTGTTCAAAAAATATTCAAATGTGTGTGAATTCCTAAGGGGCCAAACTGCTGAGGTCATCGGTCCCTATTCTTACACACTACTTAAACTAACTTAACGCTAAGGACAACACTCACACCCATGCCCGACGGATTACTTGAACTTCCGGCGGGAGGGGCCGTACCATTAGTGACATGGCGCCTGTACCCACGCGGCCACTCCGCACGGCCCAGTTTTTTCGCTTTGCGATAGATGGCGCTGTAATAGTCACAAACATATGGCTCACTGTTTTACATGAACAGTAGGTAGCAGGTAGGTTTTTTAAATTAAAATACAGAAGGTAGGTGCGTTTGAAAATCGTATTTCGGTTGTTCCAATGTGATACATGTACCTTTGTGAACATATCATTTCTGAGAACGCATGCTGTTACAGCGCGATTACCTGTAAATACCAAATAAATGCAGTAAATGTTCAAAGTAATGTCCGTCAACCTCAATGCATTTGGCAATATGTGTAACGACATTCCTCTCAGCAGCGCGTAGTTCGCCTTGCGTAATGTTCGCACATGCATTGACAATGCGCTGACGCATATTGTCGGGCGTTGTCGGTGGATCACGATAGCAAATATCCTTCAACTTTCCCCACTGGAAGAAATCCGGGGACGTCAGATCCGGTGAACGTGCGTGCCATGGTATGGTGCTTCGACGACCAATCCACCTGTCATGAAATATGCTATTCAATACCACTTCAACCGCACTCTACCTATGTGCCGCACATCCATCATTTCGGAAGTACGTCACCATTCTGTCATGCAGTGAAACATCTTGTAGTATCATCGGTAGAACATTACGTAGGAGATCAGCGTACATTGCACCATTTAGGCTGCCATCGATAAAATGGGGGCCAATTATAAGTCCTCCCATAATGCCACACCATGGATTAATCCGCCAAGGTCGCTGATGTTCCACTTGTTGCAGCCATCGTGGATTTTCCGTTGCCCAATAGTGCATATGATGCCGGTTTACGTTACCGACGTTGGTGAATGACGCTTCGTCGCTAAATAGAACGCGTGCAGAAAATCTGTCATCGTCCCGTAATTTCTCTTGTGCCCAGTGGCAGAACTGTACACGACGTTCAAAATCGTCGCCACGAAATTCCTGGTCCACAGAAATATGGTACGGGTGCAATCGATGTTGATGTAGCATTCTCAACATCGACGTTTTTGAAATTCCCGATTCTCGCGCAATTTGTCTGCTACTGATGTGCGAATTAGCCCCGACAGCAGCTAGAACAGCTACTTGGGCATCATCATTTGTTGCAGGTCATAGTTGACGTTTGACATGTGTGCTGAATGTTGTGGACTGGCAAGACAGCCAATCCACAATGACGGGTAGCCGAAAGGCAAGCGTTTAAGTTCACGCAGGATGGCGTGAGGTCTGGAACAGGTCAGGGGTATGAGACTAGCAAAAATAGTACGTATCTGTTGGAATACTTAACTTTAATCCATAATTGGCGAACATCGGTCTGACAGTACATGCATCACAAGATAAATAGCAGTTGATAATGGCGCCATGCTAGGTCGTAGCAAATGACGTAGCTGAAGGCTATGCTAACTATCGTCTCGGCAAATGAGAGCGTGATTTGTCAGTGAACCATCGCTAGCAAAGTCGACTGTACTACTGGGGCGAGTGCTAGAAAGTCTCTCTAGACCTGCCGTGTGGCGGCGCTCGGTCTGCAATCACTGACAGTGGCGACACGCGGGTCCGACATATACCAACGGACTGCGGCCGATTTAAAGGCTACCATCTAGCAAGTGTGGTGTCTGGCGGTGACACCACACTGAACACTTGATGTTTCCTTAAATAACGTAACTATCCGGCGAACGGTCCGGACACCTGGATGATGCCGTCCAGGATACCGAGCAGCCCGTTGGGCATTTTGATCACAATAGCCATACATCAACACGATATCGACCTTTTCCGCGATTGGTAAACGGTCTATTTTAACACGGGTAATGTATCAGGAGGCAAATACCGTCCGCACTGGCGGAATGTTACCTGATACTACGTACTTATACGTTTGTGATTATTACAGCGCCATCCATCACAAAGCGAAGAGAGTGGTCCAATTGAAACATTTATATTTTTTTACGTACTACACGAATATGTAATAAAAATGGGGGTTCCTATTTTTAAAAAAACGGAGCTGATATCGGTTTGACCTATAGCAGCGCCATCTAGCGGGCCAACCATAGCGCCATCTGGTTTCCCCCTTCAAGCTAGACGAGTTTCGTTGTTTGTAGTTCTTTCGTTTGATGCTTATTTCGTGAGATATTTGGACCAGTCACTATCAATGGACCACCCTGGATGCTTGTCACATGCGCTGTGGAGGTTAGCTGAAATGTGCAGCCCGACATCTTACCACTTTAGCGGTTCTTACTCGACTGATACAAAACTATTTTAAACCACCATTAATATATACAAGGATCAGCCAGAACCTTATGACCACTTAACTAATAGGGGGTATGTCCACCTTTGCTACAAATAATAGCGGCGATACGTCGTGCTACGGAAGCACTCAGGATTGTCAATGATGGCTGGTACCACACGTGCAAACATAAGTCACCTGAATCTCGAAGATTCTGGGGAGAGTGGCCGTCAGCTCTGAAGCCACGTTCAATCACATCGGAGATGTGTTCGATCAGGTTCATATCTGGCGAGCTAGGAGCAGCACATCGACTGGAACTCGCAACTGTGTTTCCCCGCCACTCCATCACAGTCCTGGCTTTGTGACAAGACGCAGTGTCTTGTTGAAAAATGCCACTGCCGTCGGGAAAGCTGATCGTCATGAAAGGGCGTATGTGATCTGCAATTAGTGTTCGATACTCCTTGGCCATCACAGTGCGTTGCACAAGCTCCACTGGGTACACGTATACCCACGTTAATGTTGCCCAAGGAGGTGTCAAGGAGCTATTCCCCTGGGACGGTTTCGGGCCCACCCAAGGTCATGATGAACAAGATATCGCGGCATTCATCAGACCATGCAACGCTCTACCACTCCGCTAACGTCCAGTGACGTTGGTCACATGCCCGGAAAGTCGTGTGGTTTCGGAAATGCTCTTGCTGAGCCTCCAGGCCATCACAATCTGCCCTCCGTGAGACTAACATTGATCGTGCAACTTCCCTATCCTACACACGGACAGCACGTTCACGAATACAGCATGCAACGTCCATGTGCCTGACTAGCAGTCATTCATTGCCAGGTGACACTGTTATCGGCTGGACAGGTTTAAATCGATAGTAGGTCGGTGACCACAACTTTCTGTGTGATCAATCTATAACATCCGCGGCAGTGTATGAAACATTAATAAAACGAAGCAAACTTTGTATGTATCTTCTTTGGTTTCAATCATATAAGAAGAATCACGCAGAAAGCGCTACGGTGAGTCCATCGTACGTCGTCGCAGGCAACCATTAAGACGCTGTTAATGGAGAATGACGACTGCCGAAAACTGGTGTTCTCGGGGGATCTTCTAAATCCAGCCACCCTAAATATTCTGGCCCAAACTATACTGGAATAAATAATGATACAGCAGCTGTAAGACTATGTATTCAACGAGATGGAGAATGTTGACGCATATTCTACTTTCAAATGGCTCAAATCTAAAAGTGTATATAAGGTGATATAAGAAACTTATGTACGAGTGTTTTAATTTGAATGGGGTGGATTATTACTTGTTTCCTAGGGAACTGACACCTGGTTTATGTACCATTACTCACACAGATTCCACAAGCTACTGCCAGTGATTCAGAGTGACAAGCTTATATGCAAGTACAGCTATTGTAACAAGCAGTTTAAGTAGCATGTAGATTGCGAGTTTGATGGTCCACCTGCTTTTAAACTGGGATGGATGGTTATAAAAAAGGATCGTATGAAAAATAAATATTTTTTAAAAATTGCTACACTACGAAGATGACGTGCTACAGACGCGAAATTTACCCGACAGGAAGAAGATGCTGTCATATGCAAACGATTAGCTTTTCAGAGCATTCACACAAGTTTGGCGCCGGTGGCGACACCTGCACGGTGCTGACATTAGGAAAGTTTCAAACCGGTTTCTCATACACAAACAGCAGTTGACCGGCGTTGCCTGGTGAAACGTTCTTGTGATGCCTCGTGTAAGGAGGAGAAATGCGGACCATCACGTTTCCGACTTCGATAAAGGTCGGATTGTAGCCTATCGCGATTGCGATTTCTCGTATCGCGACATTACTGCTCGCGTTGGTTGAGATCCAATGACTTTTAGCAGAATATGGAATTGATGGGTTCAGGAGGGTAATACGGAACGCCGTGCTGGATCCCAACGGCCTCGTATCACTAGCAGTCGAGATGACAGGCATCTTATCCGCATGGTTGTAACGGACTGTACAGCCACGTCTCGATCCCTGAGACAACAGGTGGGGACGTTTGCAAGACAACAACCATCTGCACGAACAGTTCGACGACGTTTGCAGCAGCATGGACTATCAGCTCGGAGACCATGGCTGCGGTTACTCCTGACGCTGCATCGCAAACAGGAGCGCCTGCGATGGTGTACTCAGCGACGAACCTGGGTGCACGAATGGCAAAACGTCATTTTTTCCGATGAATCCAGGTTCTGTTTACAGCATCACGATGGTCGCATAGAGTTTGGCGACATCGCGGTGAACGCACATTGGAAGCTTCTATTCGTCATCGCCATACTGGCGTATCCCCCGGCGTGATGGTATGGAGTGCCATTGGTTACCCGACTGTCACCTCTTGTTCGCATTGACGGCACTTTGAACAGTGGACGTTACATTTCAGATGTGTTACGATCCGTGGCTCTACCCTTCATTCGATCCCTGCGAAGCCCTACATTTCAGCAGGAAAACGCACGACAGCATGTTGCAGGACCTGTACGGGCCTTTCTGGATACAGAAAAAGTTCGACCGCTGCCCTGGCCAGCACATTCTCCAGACGTCTCACCAATTGAAAACGTCTGGTCAATGGTGGCCGGGCAACTGGCTCGTCACAATACACCAGTCACTTCTCTTAATTAACTGTGGTATCGTGTTGAAGCTGCATGGGCAGCTGTAGCTGTACACACCTTCCAAGCTCTGTCTGACTCAATGCCCAGGCGTATCAAGGCCGTTATTACGGCCAAAGCGGGTTGTTCTGGGTACTAATTTCTCAGAGTCTATGCACCCAAATTGCGTGAAAATGTAATCAGATGTCAGTCCTAGTATAATATATCTGTCCAATGAATACCCGTTTATCATCTGAATTTCTTCCTGGTGTAGCAATTTTAATGGCCAGTAGTGTATTAGTTTACTGAATTGTTGAGTTTGATAACTATATTCTTCATATTATAGAACCGGAGAGTATTCCTTTCCGGTGCAGTGTGACGTTACCTGGACATTTTTTTGCTTGACTGTATGTTATGTAGTGTGATGTTTGTTGTAGAAGAGCATTATGTTAGTGCACTGTGGTTTTAAGTTGCAAAACTGTTTCTTTTTGAGAAAATAGTATTAGGGCACTTTATCATGTTGGAAATTGAATTCTGGTCGTGGTGGCATAAGTGATTCTCGAATCTCGGATATGCTAAGGAGTACTGGGGTCAGTGGCTGTGATAGGGAAACGAGCAATAGCAACAGAGTGGCGGTGGTGGGGACATTAGTTTTTTTGGGTCATAAATTAGCATAATTGAAAATGACATTTAACACTTTAAGCTGAAAGCATTGAACACTTGACTGAGTGCGATGGCTAGGTGCTGGCCGCGGTGGTCTAGCGGTTCTGGCGCTGCAGTCCGGAACCGCGGGACTGCTACGGTCGCAGGTTCGAATCCTGCCTCGGGCATGTGTGTGTGTGATGTCCTTAGGTTAGTTAGGTTTAAGTAGTTCTAAGTTCTAGGGGACTTATGACCAAAGGTGTTGAGTCCCATAGTGCTCAGAGCCATTTGAACCATTTGATAGCTAGGTCGTCATCTTGCCCATAAATTATGGTAATTTCCATGGCAGTTATTGACCCTTATTTGCCATTATAATGATAGTAACTGCCCATTCATCATGGCATGAATAAACAAAACATGTATCCAAGGGAACATTTTGTTTACACAAAGGTCATTAAATTAGGCTAGCGCAAGTGGTTTGTTTGTCAATGCCCCACATCGTCCCAGTATGTCGACAGTCCACTAACTTCCATCATGTTAAGCAAGTGCTCGGCTCGAGACAAAATTAAAACTACGTGGAAAATTGTCCTGTAATTGCTCACAGTGTGTTACGATGTTTCAGATGTAGTTAGGTGAAGGATAGTAGAACAAGCAGTATTCATTATTTCAGTGAAGTCAGTATCAATATCCAATGAGCACTTTTCGTTTAAGAATGGTAAAAATATTGCTTTGTCAGTTTTGTTTTTGATTTTTGTGTATCTTTAGTCGATTTTACTGATTAAAATTATGCTGATTAAATCTTTTTCCATTGACATAAAACATTCCAACCATATTCAGAAGGAGTATTCAGTCTTAATCCGCTGTAATGTTAAAGTGCTAACCAGATGTTCTTGAAATTTCAGTATTAAATGGTTCAAATTGCTCTGGGCACTATGGGACTTATAATCTGAGGTCATCAGTCCCCTAGAACTTAGAACTACTTAAACCTAACTAACCTAAAGACATCACACACATCCATGCCCGAGGCAGAATTCGAACCTGAGACCGTAGCAGTCACGCAGTTCCGGACTGAAGCGCCTAGAATCGCTTGGCCACCGCGGTCGGTTTTCAGTATTAATTGGATACACTTAAATAATCAATATTAGTTAGATGTGCGTCATTCTTAGAGGTCAGTCTGGTGCAAATTTACAATTACAACAGTAAGGTCCACCTTGAACATTGTGTCATTATTTGCCTAGTGGCTGAAAAGTGGAATGTTGGTTTGTATATCTTCACGCCATTCGATCTTAGCAACTAACTCTACTGGGTAATGTTTGTGGTGTGAAGCAGCTCGCCAGGAATTTACCTTTAGTGTCCGCTTGCATAGCTGGGTGGTAACGTGCCCGCCTCCCAAGCAAGCGGGCTCGTGTTCGATTCCTGGCTGGGTTGGAGATTTTCTCCGCTCCGGGACTGGGTGATGTGTTATGCTCATCATCATTTCATCCTCACCATCGGCGCGCAAGTCGCCCAATGTGGCGTCGAATGAAATAAGATTTGCACTTGGCGGCCGAACTTCCCCGAATAGGTGCCTCCCGGCCAGCGATGCAGTACGCTCGTTTCCATTTTTTCCTCTCTAGTGTCAGCCTCTTCAATTCAGAGTAGCGTCTCCACCTTACATCATCAGTTATTTGTTGGATGTATTCCAATCTCTGATTTCCTCTACAGCTCCATCTAGTACCATGTACATTTCCTAATGTCTTAACAAATGCCCTACAACCTCCCCCTTCTTATTGCCAACGTTTTCCTTTCTTCGCCGATTCTGCGGAGAACCTCCTCATTCCTTACCTTACCACTCCATCTAATTTTTAACATACTTCTGTAGCGGTGCATGTTAAATGCTTAGATTCTCTTCTGTTCCAACTTTTCAACAGCCCATGATTCATTTCCACACAGTGCTGTGCTCCAAACGTACATTTTCAGAAATTTCTTCCTCAAATCGACGCCTATTCTGTATACTAGCAGACTTCTTTTGGACCCGAATGACATCTTTGGGTGTGCTACTCTGCTTTTATCTCCTCCTTGCTTCGTCCGTCTTGGATGATTTTGCTTCGAAGTTAGCAGAATTCTTTAATTTTCTTCATAATCACCAAATTTGATGTCAAGCTTCTCGCTATTCTCAGTCTGAATTCATCCCATTCAACAGATCCTGTAATTCTTCCTGCCATGTCCGGGGATAGCCGTGTCATCAGAAAATCCTATCATTGATTTCACCATAAACTTCAATCCCACATTTGAATCTTCCTTTTATTTCCAGAGTTGCTGGCTCGACGTACACATCGAACAGCAGAGGCGACAGTCTGCATTTCTGCCCTAAACCATTTTTAATCCGAACACTTCTTTCTTCCAGTCTTACAGTTTCCTCTTGGTTCTTTCACCTAGCGCCCATTACCCGTCTTTACCTGTAGCTTACTTCTATTTTTCTCAGAATGTCAAACACTGTACGCCATTTTACATTGTCGAATACTTTTCCTTGGTCGAAAGTGCTTAGAACGTATGTTGGTTTTTGTTCAGTCCTCCTTCCACTATCAAGCACAATGTCAGGAGAGCCTCTCTGGTGCGTTTATCCATCCTAAAGCTAAACTAATCGTCGCCTAGGAGATCCGCAATTTTATATTGATATGGATTAATTACTACATCTAAATAACCGTTGCAGTATTCGACATCTTTCTTGTAAATGTTAGAGTTTGGAAAGCAGCGATATTATTCATGTTCTGTACTGATCCGTACTCGCATAGGGTTGATCCGAACCATACTAGCTGATAAAGGTGATGTCTACACCTGCCGTGGCTGAAGTGGATGCGAAACATTATGTCGAACTAAGGAAGATGCTACTAGATTTCTTTCGTATCCAGGTAGAACAAGTAGTCGATTATCTTGGACTATACATAGATCGTTATCAGAAGAAACAAAACTGGCATTCTACAGATCGGAACGTGAAATGTCAGATCCCTTATCGGGCAAGAAGGTTAGAAAATCTGAAAAAGGGAGTGAATAGGTTAAAGTTATATATAGTGGGACATAGTGAAGTTCGGTGAATAACGGTAATGCAGGAGTAGGTTCAATAATGAATAATAAAACGCATTGGCTACTACGACCAGCATAGTGAACGCATTATTGTAGCCAAGATAGGCACGAAGCCAACGCCTACCACGGTAGTACAATTTTATGTGTGAATTAGCTGTGCAGATGATGAAGAGATTGAAGAAATGTATGGTGCCATAAAAGAAATTATTCAGATAATTAAGGAAGACGATAGTTTAATAGTCGTGCAGGAATTAGACAGTAGAAAAAGGAAGAAAAGGAAAAGTAGCAGGTGACTATGGACTGGGGTAAGGAATGACAGAGGAAGCCGCCTAAAATAATTTTGCACAAAGCATAACTTAATCATAACTGACACGTGATTTAAGAATCACGAAAGAAGGTTGAAAACATGGAAGAGGCCTGGAGACACTGGAAGGATTCAGACGGATTATACAATGATAAGGCAGAGATTTAGGATGCAGGTTTTAAATTGTAAAACATTTCCAGGGGCAGATGTAGACTCTGAGCACAATTTGTCGGTTATGAACTCTGGATTAAACCTGAAGGAATTGCAAAAAGCTACGAATTTAATTAGATGGGACAAGATAATCTGAGAGAATCAAAGGCTGTAGAAAGCTTCAGAGAGAGCATTAGGGAACGTTTGACAGGAACAGGGGAAAGAAATACAGTAGAAGAAGAAGGAAAAGCTTTGAGAGATGAAATAGTGAAGGCAGCAGAGGATGAAGCAGGTAAATAGACGAGGGCTACTTGAAATCCATGGGTAACACAAGAGATACTGAATTTAATTGATGAAAGGATAGAAACGAAAGTAAATGAAGCAGGGGAAGGGAACAGAAACGTCTCAAAAATGTGATCGACAGGAAGAGCAAAATGGCTAAGCAGGGATGGCTAGGGGACAGATATAAGGATGTAGAAGCATATATCACTAGGGGTAAGGTATATATTGTCTACCGGATAATTAAAGAGACCTTTGGAGAAAAGGGAACCACCTGTATGAATATCAAGAGCTCAGATGAGAAACCAATCCTAAGCAAAGAAGGGAAAGTAGAAAGGTGGAAGGAGTATATACAGGGTCTACACATGGGCGACGTATTTGAAGGCAATATTATGGAATTGGAAGAGGACTTAGATGAACATGAGACGGAAGATATGATACAGTGTGAATAATTTGACAGAATACTGAAAGACCTAAGTCGAAACAAGGCCCCATGAGTTGATAACATTCCATTAGATCTACTGATAGGCTGGGGAGATCCAGTCATGACAAAACTCTTCCATTAGATGAGTAAGATGTATGAGACAGGCGAAATATCTTCGCACTTCAAGAAGAATATAATAATTCAAATCCTAAAGAAAGCAGGTATTGGCAGGTGTGAAAATTGCAGAACTGTCATTTTAGTAAGCCATAGTTGAAAAACATTAACAAGAATTCTTTACATAAGAATGAAAAAAGTGCTAGAAGCCGACCTCGTGGAATATCAGTTTGGATTCCGTAGATTTGTTGGAACACGCGAAGCAATACTGACCCTACGACTTATCTTAGAAGATAGGTTAAGGAAAGGCTAAGGTACGTTTCTGGCATTTGTAGACTTAGAGAAAGCTTTTGACAATGTTGACTGGAATACTGGAATTTGTACAGAAACCAGATGGCAGTTATAATAGTCGAGGGGCATGAAAGGGAAGCAGTGGTTGAGAAGGGAATGGACAGAGTTGTTTTCTATCCCCAATGTTATTCAATCTGTATACTGAGCAAGCAGTAAAGGAAACAAAAGAAACATTTGGATTAGGAAATAAAGTCCATGAAGAACAAATATAAACTTTGACGTTTGCCGACCAAATTGTAATTCTGTCAGAGACAGCAGAGGACCTGGACGAGTAGTTGACCGGAATGGACGGTGTCTTCAAAGGAGGATATAAGATGAACATCACCAAAAGCAAAACGATAATAATGGCATTTACTCGAATTAAATCAGTTGATGCTGATGGAGTTAGATTAGAACATGAGACGCTTAAAGTAGCAAATGAGTTTTGCTTCTTGGGAAGTAAAATAACCAATGGTGGTCGAAGTAGAGAGGATAAAAATGTATACTGGCTATGGCAAGTTTATTTTCTAAACGCAGAAGAGAAATTTGTTCACATGGAGTATAGATTTAGGTGTCAGTAAGTTGTTTCTGAATGTATTTGTATGGAGTGTAGCCATGTATCGAAGTGAAACATGAACGATAAATTGTGTAGACAAGAAGAGATTAGAAGCTTTCGTAATGTGGTGTTACAGAAGAATGCTGAAGATTAGATGTGTAGATCATGTAACTAATGAGGAAGTTCTGAATAGAATTGAGGAGAAGAGAAATTTGTGGCACAACTTGACTAGAAGAAGGTATCGGTTGCTACGACACGTTCTGAGGCATCAGGGGATCACCATTTTAGTATTGGAGGGCAGCGTGGAGGGTAAAAACCGTAGAGGGAGACCAAGAGATCAATACCCTAACCAGATTCAGAAGGATGTAAATTGCATTAATTATTCGGAGAGGAAAAGGCTTGCACAGGATAAGGTAGCATAGAGAACTGCATTAAACTAGTCTCTGGACTGAAGACCACAACGACAACAACATAGATCTGAAAGTAGCATTGTGTTCTGATTTCAAATCTAAAATGAAATTGGAATCGCAAGCATACCATTTGCGTTTTTGTGAATGTTGACGTGAAACAGGCGCAAAAGCATGAACAACATTGCAGGCGGTTGTTACAATCCATGTATTGATTACAAATGGCTCTTCTTTGTCACGTCTTTGACTAATTACAACATATTCGGGAAAGAAGTCAGCAAAAATTTTTGGCGGCCATATGGATGTACAAAGATTACCTCGAACCCTTCTCCCCTCGTAGAATCTAACGAGGCGCACACTGGTTTCAGGTACGCCAAAAAATAACACAGTTCATAGTACACAGATTTGTTATTGAAAATCCGTTGTGAAAAATACTTTTACTGGTACAAAATGGGTCTGTTGTAGATCTGCAGTTTGCAGTACGAAATCAAACTTACAATGACACTCGCATTCGAGCAGAGCCTTCTGATTTATAAGTTGCCTTTGTTGTCTTTGATCACTTTTCGATGATCATGTTGATCACATTACATGCATGCAAAGCTCATTATGTACCCCGTTCCCGTTGCGACTCTAGCAGGCATGGTAGATGATTATAATTTTTTCTTTCCTTTCAGACATTGCGACACTAGGATATTCCGGAGGTATTATACGTCACCAGTGAATAGCTCCATAATGCCTTCGGATATTTAGTACGTCCGCAATATACGAGACCTCAGGATTTGCTGGGGGAAAATTCATATTACGATCCGGTCGTTTGTCTGCGTCCTGGGGCAATATTTATGACTCTCCCCAGGAAGTCCTAAGCCCGAGAATATAAATCCCCTGCTGCATTCAGCTCTGACTCAGGGCGAGATTCATACTTAACGAAGATGAAGCGAAGTACTACTACCGCAACGGTGTCAAGTCACACGCGAGCCGCCTCTGTGTCGCAGCTGATTTAGCGGGCTGACTCCTATTCACATTCTGTTTTTAATGTACTGCGTACGAAAATAAATCGTGCTTCGTACATTCGTAATTTTAAATTAGGAGGTATTTGTACTCCAATTACATGTTGGAAGGACGAGTAAGAAATCATCCGAAAATTCTTTACCGAATTGTGAAGCACTGTCTGTGGTATAATTCATCAACTGCTGTTGAATTTGGGTGAAGTAAGCTCTTCACTGGCTAGTGAACTTTGCTAATTCCAGTAGGCATTCCCATCTGGGGCACCGTCTTCTTAATTTTAGTTGTGTTTTATATTTAAGATGCTACGGACTTAGCTCTTTGCAGAGCTCATATCTGCCAAGAATCTCTCATGCAGTGAATAGACCTGGTATACAGGAAAGCGAAAGCGATTGTAGTTTGCAAAAAATGTAATAGGTGGATGCACAGAATTACAGAGCCGTAGCGCTGACGTCCACCCGTTGAAGGATCCTAGATCATATTCTGAGCTCAAACATTATGACGATCCTAGCCTCAGTCAGCATGTATTCAGGAAATGTCACTCTTGTTAGGCACAGCTTACTTCCTGCGTTGAAGACCTCATACAAACTGTTGAAGCAGATTCACAGGAAATGATACTGGTTTTGTTTAGATGGAGTGAACTGGGTCCTTTAGTCCAACTGAGCCGATCATTGGCTGTAATTGTTAAGTTCGGCTACCTAGAGACCATTTGCAGCCAATTTTTATGGATGACAATGCGCCATGTCACCGGGCCACAATTTTTCGCGATTGATTTGAAGAACATTCTGGACAGCTGGAGCGAATGACGTGGCCATCCAGACGGCCCAACATGAATCTCTTCGTACATTTATGGGACATAATGGAGAGGTAAGGTCGTGCACGAAAACCTGCACCGGCAACACATTCGTAGTTACAGACGGCTCTAAAGGTAGCGTGGCTCAGTATTTCTGCAGAGGACTTTCAACGACTTGTTGTGTCGATGCCATGTAGAGTTGCTGCATTACGCGGGGCAAAAAGAGGTCCGACACGATACTAGGAGATATCCCATGACATTTGTCACCTCAGCTAAGGTATTGACAATAACGAAAAGAAAGTCCCTGGTAGTATCTCACTGCAATACCTACGCTGAAGATCCTACGCACATGACGTCGTATAAGTATTTAGGGATAATTCTAACATGCGATACAAAATGGGATCATCAATAATATTAACATCGACGGTGAATTGAAGACTAGGAAGAGTTACTTGCAAACACAAAATGTATCGAAAGGAAATGGAATGCATTACGCTGTTGAGAGGAATTTCGTTACACGTATTGCCAAATGCATTGGGTTGACGGACATCATTTTGAGCATTTATTGCATTAATGTGGTACTTACAGGTAATCACGCTATAACAGTATGCGTTCTCAGAAATGATAAGTTTCCAAGGTACATGTGTCATATTGGAACAATCGTAGTCAAATGTTCAAACGTACCTACGTTCTGTATTTTAATTTAAAAAAAACCTACCTGTTACCAACTGTTCGTCTAAAATTGTGAGCCATATGTTTGTGACTATTACAGCGCCATCTATCACAAAGCGAAGTAAGTGTTCCAACAAAAACACTCATATTTCTTTACGTACTATACGAATATGTAATAAAAATAGGGATTCCTATTAAAAAAAAAACCCAGTTGATATCCGTTTGACCTATGGCAGCTCCATCTAACGGGCCAACGATAGCGCCATCTGGTTTCCCCCTTCAAGCTAGACGAGTTTGTTCTTTGAAGTTTTTTCGTTTGATGCTTATTTCGTGAGATGTTTGGCCCGGTCACTATCAATGGACCACCCTGTATAGATAAACACATTTGCCATACTTAAACGCCAATGGCATGGGAAAGAAAATGGTAATATTGGCACGAATTACCGTCAGCCATGCACAGTGATTTTCTTTCCTCCTGTACAGGGTGAGCCAGAACAACATAGACAAACATTTCAAGGATCTTCGCGTTACACAATGGTAGTACAAGTAATTTAAACTGTTTGTCGCCGTATTCATCTATGTCTCTGTGAAAATACCTTCACAACAATGAAGAAGCGTAACAGTCAAAACGTACAACATACAACGCAGAGTAATCAGTTATCCGCAGACGGATGGTGTGGCTGCCGTCGGCGCAGGAGCAGATGGCCATACCGTTGGCGTCTCGCCCTTCTGTTGCACTGAGTGGACCACTGCACGAGCTGTGTACCTGTCAACTCTTCATCGCTGCACCTATCCATACAGCTGTGTGTCGCTGTTAACGTAAAGCTACACGCTGTCGCCAAAACAGAAAAAAAAATCAATTGTGTGTGAAGTCCTGTGGGACCAAACTGCGGAGATCATCAGTCTCTAGACTTACACTCTATTTATACTAACTTACACTAACTTATGCTAAGAACAACACACACAACCTTGCCCGAGGGTGGACTCGAACCTCCGGTGGGAGTCGCCCCGCAATCTGGACATGACCCCTCTAACCGCGCGGCCACTCCGCGCGGCACACATACCGTCATTTGCACTGTTGTGCACTATTTTCATTGTAACAGAGATAGGAAGCTAACTGGAGCTAGGAACAAAACGAAATGAAATAACTTTGTAACGAGCTGCCGGAGACCGTGGGGAACACGCTGAAATACTCAGAAGACACCCCTGAACAACATCTGAAACTCTGTAGTGGAGTTACGGTTCGAAAGAAATCTTCTGCACATGTTACCGGTGTAACATCGATAGACTCATTCAGTTTATCATTAGGGACGAATTCTACCTCCTGCCCCTGCTGTTCAATGGCAGTAGTATATTCGTACAGATTTTGATATATCTTGTAGTTACCGTCTAAATGTCATTTCTTCCATCTCATGCTGATCTACAAGCGTGTCTAAACTTATCCCATTCGAAATATTTATTTCAGAACTCAAATGGTGGTCAAGCCACTGTCACTAAAGGTTCGTAAGTAGTTTGAACGCTCTGAGCCGTCATTTTCAAATGTGATCCCATCCTCGAAAACTGCAGTAATAACTGGAAACGCACTTCCTTCAAATACTACGAAAAATACACTAAAATCAGTAAACTGTAGCAAGGGTAGCAGATACGGGCCACAAGACGCCATGACAGTTACTGGTTGATCAGTCATTTTACACCTTAATGCAGTGTAGATTAAAACTGCATCTGGATGAAAGGTATTACATACCCTGGCATTACGTCCTGCAGTGACTCAAAGATCATTTTGCAAACACGTTGTGTGGTGTCACCGCCAGACACCACACTTGCTAGGTGGTAGCCTCTAAATCGGCCGCGGCCCGGTAGTATACGTCGGACCCTCGTGTCGCCACTGTCAGTGATTGCAGACCGAGCGCCGCCACACGGCAGGTCTAGAGAGACTTCCTAGCACTCGCCCCAGTTGTACAGCCGACTTTGCTAGCGATGGTTCACTGACAAATTACGCTCTCATTTGCCGAGACGATAGTTAGCATAGCTTTCAGCTACGTCATTTGCTACGACCTAGCAAGGCGCCATTATCAATTGGTATTTATCTTGTGATGCATGTACCGTCAGACCGATGTTCACCAATTACGGATTAAAGTTAAGTATTCCAGAAGCTACGTACCATTTTTACTAGACTCAACTCCTTTAACTGTTCCAGACCTCACGTCAGCCTGCGTGAGCTTAAACGCGTGCCTTTCGGCTACCTCACAGTGGCTTGGCTGTCTTGCCAAGTCATAACACGTTGTAATCTTATTATAACGTGCAGCAAGCACAAAACCAGAACACAGTATGCTATCGTTGTATGTTGTGCTAATGAAACATTACAAAGACGATGTGCTTCCATTTGAGGCTAACACATGACTCGTGTCTGTAGAATTTTATTAACAGAACACCGTACGATTGCGTGAAGTGTTCTAGTTTTGGGCTTGCTGCACTAAGATTACGATGTGTGAGCTTTTGTTTGGAAAATGATCGTTGCGTCACTGCAGGACGCAATGCAAGACTATATAACATTTTTCATCCAGATGTAGATTTCACCTTCACTGCATTAAGGTGTGAAAGACTGATCATTCAATAATCGCCATAAGGTTATATGACCCGTTTCTGCTACCTTTGCTTCAGTTTACTATTTTTAGTGTACTTTTGGTGATATTTGAATTATTGTTTGGAATTATTACTGCAATTTTCCAAGTTTGTGGTTAAATTTGTAAATGAGGACTCATGCGTCGAAACTAGTTATGTAACACTTTCAAAAAATTTCATTGTTTTCGCGACCATAGCTGTACGACCGTTCGTGGTGCTAAATTTCATTCTCACATTTCTTTACGAGGGTTATGTCGAAACACAAAATCATTCCGTTCGATTTGATGCAGTGTTGTGCAAGCGGCATTTTCTAATTTCCTACACGTCTTTCAGTCAACTTACCTCTCTCTATTTACTTTCAATGCGTTAATTCTTTTCCTCCTATAACACTAAACTGTCATGAGTTTACTTGGTTGCGTTCACCCTTTCTACATATTCTCACTGTCTTTGCAGAAATTGCATTGAAATGATAACACAGACCGACCAGCCAGGTGCTACTGACTGTAGTTGCTTCAATATTTTGGAAACATTTTCGTTAACTCGTAAGAGATCTTCGCTCTTGCTAAATGTATATAGCAGAGCAAAATCCCCTAAACAGCTTCTTAATGACTGAAAATTTCTCCAAACAATGTCTGTCCCGAGCAGTAGTATGAGTGTTGCTCAAATTAGTTTCATTTATTACTTCCCAGCTCCTAAATATACCTCTATCTGTGGGTAGGATGTAATTTGTTCAATCCTTTGCACATCGATGACGACGCTTGTTTGTTTTGTAATCATCTATTCTTCTTGTAGCGAAAATAAATTTGTGTTCGCTGTGAACAGTGAAGGCAGCATCTAATACGAACACTTGGTGTAAATCATAATTTTCAGTCGCTTACAGAGAATTTTTTCTCTTGGTTTGAGGAAATTCTGTCACAACTTGTGTTTATTTCTGATTTTGTACCACATATGAAATATATCTAAATATGTAGTCTGTGAAAATGTTTTATAGTTTTCTGATCCATGTATAGGGTCGACAGACTTGTAACGATATTCTGAGACGAGCTGGTGAGAAATCACAAAGAGGTAAAACCGTGGAAATGGAAAATGTGAAAGGCCCGTTGACAGCGCTCCAACCGTGGACAAAGAACCAGTCTTTAGTCTGCCAACATAGCGAGCATATCTCGGGAAGTACAAGAGCATAAAATCTACATTGATATGTTACCTCGGACGGTCGCTGGTTCCGATGGTAGAGCCATGGGTGACTCTCGTGAATGAGTACCATACTGTAGGTTTAAGCTCTATTGAGGATAACACAATAGGAACATTTTAGAGCACTATAAAAGCGGCGCCACACAATACTCGTTCACAGAACACCTCGTTAAAAACAACCAGCCCCCGACCCCTCCTACCCTTGCCACCAGTGGCACCCAAACAGACGTTCAGATCGTAAGGACAGCAATCATCTCGACCAATTTTTAACAGTAAAAGAAAATTACAATATTCTGAAAACAATCACAAAAGGAATCACAAAAGGAAGAACAGGCGAAACCATTCAGATTCCGCGGCAGTCAATAGATAATAAAACGGTGAAACAAACGACTGTCAAGTGTGAATCACAGACATAAACTGGGTATGAAACATGTGTCCAAGTCGAAGCGGTACGACAAGACGTGGAATTCACCAATAAGGAGGAAAAAAAGTGAATAAGCGCTGTTAAATTACGAAATATAATCCATTTATAGCAACTTATTCCAAACAGTTTTCCATACCAAAGCCTCACAAATTTTTTTTTCCGATAAAAGCTGGTCGTTCTAACCACGCAAACAACAATCAAACAGGTTTGGCAGAGAAAGAAAAACCAGCCACGGATCAGGAAAGCCAAATACAGCAATGGTAAGCCTAAAAATCGTTACACGGCTAGTTTTTACCGGAACACACAATTTGAGGGTTGTATTTTAACCGAAGAAGGGAAATTGGTTAACATCGAGTATAGATTTAGGTGTCAGGAAGTCTTTTCTTAAAGTATTTGTATGGAGCGTAGCCATGAATTGAAGTGAAACATGGACGATAAACACTTTAGACAAGTGGAGAATTGAAGCTTTCGAAATGTGGTGCTACAGGATAATACTGAAGATTAGATGGGTAGATCACGCAACTAATCAGGAGGTACTGAATAGAATTGGGTAGAAGAGAAATTTGTGGCACAACTTAACTAGAAGAAGGGACTGGTCGGTGGGACACGTTCTGAGACATCAAGGGATCACCAGTTTAATATCACAGGGAAGCGTAAAAGGTAAAAATCTCAGACGGAGACGACGAGATGAATACAGTAAACAGATAAGCAGATTCAGAAGGATGTTGATTCGAGTAGTTACTCAGAGATAAAGAAACTTGCACAGGATAGAGTAGCATGGAGAGCTGCTTCAAACCAGTCTTTGCACTGAAGACCACAACAACACCACTCTAAACGAAAATTCAGTTCAAAGGATGCCTGACATCCCTATGTTAGCAGATGACATAGTGTGACAATTAAGATCTGTGGCAGCCACAAGACGAATGATAAACTACATACGTAATTTAAACAAAAAAATCCGATGTAACGTATTTTCTAATCTAAATAAAATATCTATGTACAGAAGTGGACAAAACGAGCGAGAGCCCTCGCCTTTTCGTTATGCTGATCCGCACAGCTTTATAGTCTGCTCCACAGCATAACAGGCAAGGCGACGAAGTGCTACCAACATACTATGCACAAGTGTGAAATTGAAAAACTATCCGAAGTTTGTCAGACTGTTTTCAATCATGTGTAAGACTATATTAATGCTGATTTTTGTGTTAAACATAACACTTAAATGTAAGATATAAACGAAATAAGAAACGCTAATTAGTATGAACTGGACTAATAAAAAGGGATTTCATCTTATCGAGATAACATAACTGTTGTAGTAAGACAAAGTACCCAAGATAGTTACGAATTAGCAAAATATTACGCGCATTCGGGTGCGAAACGGTCTGTGTGAGTGTTCAGACCAGTCATACTAGATTACGGTTGCTGACCTACCATGAAAGTGTGCAAATTTAGCAATACGTGAAGATTCATTACGAAATGCAGTTAAAAATCATTCAGTGCCTCACTTAAGTCAATTCAATTATTGAATGAAGCGGAAAAATTAGGCAGTAACAAGTATGAAATTCTGCAAGAGTTTCATACGGACATCCACAGGGCGCTGGTACAGAATGAAGGCAGCAATAAAACGTACTGGAGGTGCGGGAATTGCTTAAAATTGCTTTACTGATAGTCTATTTGCCTTGATCGAAATTAGAACCGAAAACAAACCAGACCTCCCTTGCACTAGCAAACACCTTCCAGCCCTCTATTATTACCCTAGACGTGAATAAGCCGGCAATTTCGCAATGAAAATGGCAAAATGATCCGCAGTTTCTGTTGCATTGAGCTTTCTGGACTCAAAAACATGAATTTTCTACCTTTATGTAACCGCTTATGTGACAATAATTCGGGATGTTTATCGAAATAACAAAATACTGTTATTAGCGAGTAAATTTAGTAGGATAATTCAGCACCACACCGGGAAATAAACGGCGACATAGCTGCCAAACGTATTCTACAATGTTTGGAATTCTCCTTTAGACTCGCCACAGGCAGAAAACGTTCATTAGTCGAAGTGGGAATGCTCGCACTTCTAAAACGCGATGGCATTAATACTGGGATCTGAATTACCACGTTAATAGGCAAATGGATTATATTTGCATTCCTATAAACGTGATTTAGATTGAAAGCGTAGCTACGATTAATATGCTGATGTAGCGACTGCAACTAGAACATTTCGAATAAAGAGTAGAGGGAATTATTGTGCAACCCTCATCTTAAGTAACTGTAACAGCTGTTTTCGTTGTTAGGATTTCGTTACCTAAATCGTTAAAAATGGAACCCTACCAGTCTCACTTTATTAAACGTCTACCTGTCTACCTAACCCCTAAAACCCGTTTACCTCGAGTACGGCTAGACATAATAAGCGGAAATGTATCGCACTTCTAGCGGTATACCATCTCTTGGTAGTATAAAAAAGTGAACTAGTATGTCAACGCAATCTAAAGATACAGCCGTTTACGTAAAAAAAAAAAAAAAAAAAAAAAAAATAATAATAATAATAATGCGGAAGGTCAAAAAATGGCTCTAAGAACTATGCGACAAAACTGATTAGGTCATCAGAACTGATTAAACCTACCTAACCTAAGGACATCCAACCTGCGACTGAAGCAGCCTCGCGGTTCGTGACTGAAACGCATAGAACCGTTCGGCTACAGCACCCGGCGAAACCCTTTTCACCCCCTGTACAAAGATAATATAAACTGCCTAGTGAGGATAAACTGTATTCGCCAGCAACTCAGATCGTTTGATCACGGGACTTTTACGAAGCTACATTCAAATTTTGTTCGAAGTCTTCTGCAATAGCCACTTATAAACACCCTAGGAACGCCGTATGCGATATTCACTTCTGAAGACGCTGGCAGATACTGCAGTACCATAAAAAGTAGTTAAGAATTTGTTGTTATTGGTCCATACGTGACACTTTATTTCAATATCAATTTGTCTATAGCTGAACATAATTAACAAAGAATAAATAAATAGCAATGAACTTCGATGTTCAAATCAAATGTAACTCACATGTCGCAATTACAACATAATTTCGTTGTTACATCTACATAACTACATCTACAGGATTTCTTTGCAATCCAGACTTACGTGTACGTATCAGAGGGTTCATCGAACCACCTACGGACTATTTCTCTACAGTCCCACTCCTTAAAAGAGTGCGGGAGAAAGGACCACTAAAACATTTTCATACAAGCCCTGAATTACATTATTACTATGGTCATTTCTTCCTGTGTAAGTTCCCGAGAAAATAAGGTTTTGGAATTCAGAACAGAAGTTGGTTATCGAAATTTCGTGAAAAGATCTCGTGGCAACGAAAAACGCTTTTGTTTTCATGAATGTCACCCCAACTCGCTTATCAAATCTGGGACTCTCTCTCTCCTATTTCGTGACATTACAAATCGTGTTACCGTTCCTTGGACGTTTTTGGCGTTCACCGTCAATGACGTCTGGCAAGGATCCCATACTGTGCATGAATACTATAGCAGTGGACGGACAGTGTTTTCAGTAGACCTGTTGAGTATTCTTCGTTTGCGGCCAATAAAACGCAGTCTTTGGTTTGCCTTCCCCGCAAAAGTATGTTTGCGATCGTCCCAGTATAGGTTTAACTGGGTGCTGAGATGAATTCCCAGTATTTAGACTTGTGTTCTGTCATGTAACCGAAAGTTAATTATTGCTACTGGACGCAGCTTTCGTGTTTAATGTATTCCTCATTCACTCCTCGTGCACCACACGTAACTGTTTCGAAGTATTAAACTGTTACTGATGTTACCAAGTTGCAATGGTCATCCAAACTTGCCGTTTTGAAACAAAGGAAAATATTATAGCGAAATATATATGGCAACTAAGAAGCGGACAACCCAAATAAACAAACATTTCCGGTTCAACTTTTTGCAGTAGGTCTACCACACAGTAACGTAAATTAGGAGAAAAGTCATTTAGTAGACCGTTATCAGGAAAACTAGCCCTCATAGTACAAACTGCCATTACAAGAACGAAAGTTTCTAAACATGTCAACGAGTAGTCGAGGAAAGTGGACGCATTCTGTCTACTGAATATCAACGCACGCTACTTACGAGGGGACCCCCCAAGTGTCATACCACGATCTTGCTGAAACTTTGCTCAGTGAAAGAGGGGACAAAATAAGCGGCTCGACTGCATACACTCGACCGCTTCTGAGAAAACGACGTTCAAATTTTTCAATGCGCTGTTGCTATAGTGTAGATACCTTAGCTTCTAAGGATTCAATTGAAGCGGTGGCTCGCCGGCTACCGTCGCGAATTCAGAAAATTGCGCTGCGAGTTCGAAACCTGGTTGTTCCTCCCCCCCCCCCCGCCCCCCTCACTCATTAACTTTTCTACGAATGTTTATTCCAACAATTTTGTCGTTATTCGTCTGTTAATTTACTGTGTAATGAAAGAAGTTAAAAAAAGTAAACGAATGAAAAAATGATGTGCATTATTTTTGAATGTCCTAGCAACCTTACAGGTTGTAAGGAGGTTCAAAAATATTTCACCTTATTTTCACTTTCCTTTATTATTTTTTAAATTCATTAATTACACAGAAATTTAATTGACGAATAACGACAACATTATTTCAACATAAGGTGGAAAAAACATTCGTAGATAATTCTCGGAAACGATCAAGTGTTTGCAGATAAGCCGAAGCACATGTTAGCTTATTTATACCCTCCTTCACTGAGCAACGTTTCCGGACAATCAGCGTATGGCATCTGTCGATTTCCCCTATGTACGTCTCAGAGTAAACTGCGCCACTTGGAAACACGGCTAGCGAGGATAAACACGTTTTCGTTCTCATAAGGCAATATTCTACAGCTAAAATTCACTGAGTCTTCACGAATCGACGGTGGCCATGTGGATTAGATGAAAGGAAGAGGGTGGTAACCTGAATGGAAGCCCTCGTGGCTGTCGCCGCTAGACAACAGCAGCACAGGATCGGCATATATGCCGTTTCAGTGAGAATCATCGATCTGTCAAAGCACAGCAATTTAAGCAGACGTCATCCAAGATCGCGGCCATGACGTCAGCTGATGATGTGAGCGACATCATCCAACATGGCGGTTTTACGCGGGAAAGTGCCACGCGCCCTTGCCACGCCCACCTGGCGGGAAGTTTGAATTTCTGCGGGAAATTGAATTACGTTTTTGCATCATGGTGCGGGAATTTTGGAGGGAATTTCGCTCTAAGATCTTACTCCTGCAGCTGAAGGGAGTTAGTATGGTGTTGCCTCCACTAGAGGCTGCTCATGAGTCCATTCAGTTCGAATGTAATTTGTTTAAACTTTTTAAATTCGTGTAAATTTGTATCAATTTATATAAATTTGTTTAAATTTATTATCTAGCTACAGCAGTAGTGGCTTAGCTTGGTGTTACCACCACAAGATGCTGAGATATCAGTGCTTGTTCAATTAGCGAAATGTTGGTGGCAGACAGGGGGAGTTTTAACAGCTGTAATACACGCACTCATTCACGTGAGGAGTGCATCCACAGCTCTCTGCATGAAGAATGGAAGCGATCATTAATGCTTGAACATATGCAATGGAAGTATACGGTCCTGCAAATACACGCTTTGCATTAAAGAAGCATTACACAATGCATGGAAACATCTATCTCTTCTGGAATTGTCTGTCATCTCTAAAACGTACACTACTGGCCATTAAAATTGCTACACCACGAAGAAGACGTGCTACAGACGCGAAATTTAACAGACAGGAAGAAGATGCTGTGATATGCAAATGATCAGCTTTCAGAGCATTCACACAAGGTTGGCGCGGGTGGCGACACCTCCAACGTGCTGACATGAGGAAAGTTTCCAACCGATTTCTCATACACAAACAGCAGTTGACCGGCGTTGCCTGCTGAAAGGTTGTTGTGATGCCTTGTGCAAGGAGAAGAAACGCGTACCATCACGTTTACGACTTTGATAAAGGTCGGATTGTAGCCTATCGCGATTGCGTTTTATCGTATCGCGACATTGCTGCTTCCGTGATCGAGACCCAATGACTGTTAGCAGAATATGGAGTCGGTGAGTTCAGGAGGGTAATACGGAAAGCCGTGCTGGATCCCAACGGTCTTGTATCCCTAGCAGTCGAGATGACAGACATCTTATCCGCATGGCTCTAACGGATCGTGCAGCCACGTCTCGGACACTGAGTCAACAGATGTGGACATTTCCGAGACAACAACCATCTGCACGAACAGGTCGACGACGTTTGCAGCAGCATGGACTATCAGCTCGGGGACCATGGCTCCGGTTACCTTTGACGTGGCATCACAGAGAGGAGTGCCTGTGATGGTGTACTCAACGACGAACCTGGGTGCACGAATGGCAAAACGTAATTTTTTCTGATGCATCCAGGTCCATTTACAGCATCATGATGGTCGCATCCGTGTTTGGCGACATCGCGGTGAACGCACGTTGGAAGAGTGAATTCGTCGTCGCCATACTGGCGTATCACCCGGCGTGATGTTATGGGGTGCCATTGGTTACACGTCTGTCACCTCTTGTTGGCATTGACGGCACTTTGAACAGTGGACGTTACTTTAGAGATGTGTTGGCGACCCGTGGCTCTACCCATCAAAAAAAAAAAAAAAAAAATGGTTCAAATGGCTCTAAGCACTATGGGACTCAACTGCTGAGGTCATTAGTCCCCTAGAACTTAGAACTAGTTAAACCTAACTAGCCTAAGGACATCACAAACATCCATGCCCGAGGCAGGATTCGAATCTGCGACCGTAGCGGTCTTGCGGTTCCAGACTGCAGCGCCTTTAACCGCACGGCCACTTCGGCCGGCCTCTGCCCTTCATTCGATCCCTGCGAAGCCCTACAATTCAGCAGGATAATGCACGACCGCATGCTGCAGGTCCTGCACGGGCCTTTATGGATACTTCTGCCCTGGCCAGCACATTCTCCAGATATCTCACCAATTGAAAACGTCTGATCAATGATGGCCGAGTAACTGGCTCGTCACAATACGCCAGTCACTACTCTTGATGAACTGTGGTATCAAAGCCGTTATTACAGCCAGAGGCGGTTGTTCTGAGTACTGATTTCTCAAGATCTATGCTCCCAAATTGCGTGAAAATGTAAGCAGGTGTCAGTTGTCCAATGAATACGCGTTTACCATCTGCATATCTTCTTGGTGTAGCAATTTTAATGGCCAGTAGTGCAGATATAAGCTCCCACCACACAAGAGACTACTGCTGTAGGTAGATAATAAATTTTACAAATTTGAACAAATATATACAAATTTATACGAATTTAAACAAATTGAAACAAATTATATTCGAAACGAATGAATTCATGAGCACCCTCTAGTTGAGCTAACACCATACTAACGCCCCCTCCCATTTTCCGAGAGTATGACACACCATCATGCAAAAAGCAGGAAAGGGGGAGCAGGAGGCCCGTAGAAGCACATAATTCAATGTACCCCCCCCAAAATTCAAACTTCCCCCCAAGGGGACATGGCAGGGAGGCGTGGCTCTTTCCTGTGAAAAGCTGCCATCTGGGATGAAGTCACTCGCATCATCAGCTGACGTCACGGCCGCCATCTTGGATGACGTCAATGCGGTGGCACCGCCCTAGTCCCACTACTACTGGCATCACCATGTGAATGCTACGAAAATGTTCCACACATTATGACGCTCCCTTCTCCGGCACGGACCCTTCCGACAATTGTTGTGGGATGTTGGCTTTCAGACGTTCCATACTGTACACAACAACGTCCATTTGTCCGATGGAACATAACATGTGATTTATCGGAAAAGGCCAACTGTTGCCACTCAGTGCATGACCACTTGCGACTGTGGCGTGCAAATTCCAGGATTCATCACCGATGAACAGCAGTGAGCATGAGTGCATGAACTAGGTGTCTGCTGCGGATTTCCATACACAGGAACATTTGCTGAACAGTCATTGAGGGGGCTCTCATGAGAGCCCCATGGCTCCTCTGGGTGACTAGTTCCTCACCGTTTGAACTTGTATTCTCCGGTACACATCCCCACAGCCTCAGTCACTCCAGTCGTCCGGTCCGCGGTGCAGCACACATATCCATCTCCTGTTCTAAGGGCGTGATTGTTGAGTACCTCTAACGATGCGACTGCCATAAATTAGGTTGTGGATTGGTGAAGGCTGGATCAGCTAGTAAACAAATAATACTTTGAAATACATTTATTACTGGCAAAATATTCCACAGGATAATCAATAGCCGGCCGTGGTGGCCGAGCGATTCTAGGCCCTACAGTCTGGAACCGCGCGACCGGTACGGTTGCAGATTCGAATCCTGTCTCGGGCATGGATGTGTGTGATGTCCTTAGGTTAGTTAAGTAGTTCTAAGTTCTAGGGGACTGATGACCATTGATGTTAAGCCCCATACGACGTTCAAATTTTTCAATGCCCTGTTGCTATAGTGTAGATACCTTAGCTTCTAAGGATTCAATTGAAGCGGTGGCTCGCCGGCTACCGTCGAGAGCGAGCAAGGAATGGCGCCATTCCTCATCACCAAAACCAAAGAAGTTTCGAACAGAACCATCAGCAGGGAAGGTTATGCTGACTCTCTTTTGGGACGAGCACTTTCGAGCATTACATGCCTAGGCGGACCACTGTCACCAGCACATCATACACAGATCTCCTAAAAATATCATAGTGCGTAGAGGCATTTGAACCATTTGATAATCAGTAACCTAATTACACCATTAAGTGATCGCGTCCACAGTAGACACAAACACGCAAACGTTACAGAAGCAAACTCAATCGCAGCATTTATTTAAACCTCCAGACACTTGGTTAACCTTAAACTGTAGAAAATTACAGTGGCTACAAAACAAAGAATTCTTACAGTGACAAAGTTGATCAAAGTACAACTGCAAGACAAAAATAAAGTTAGAAACCAGTTACAGGCTTCCACAGCATTCCAATAAATGAATTACTTTCTGAGCCACTTACAGAATACAATTTTACATATCAGTAAGACTGCACGATGTCTGCCGGCCAGTGTGGCCGAGCGGTTCTAGGCGCTTCAGTCTGGCACCGTGCGACCGCTATGGTCGCAGTTTCGAATCCTGCCTCGGGCATGGATGCGTGTGATGTCCTTAGGTTCGTTAGGTTTAAGTAGTTCTCAGGTCTAGGGCACTGATGACCTCAGATGTTAAGTCGCATAGTGCTCAAAGCCATTTTTTGCACATTGTATCACGCATTACAGTAATAACAGACTCTGGCATAACACCAGAACGGAAGGGTATAGTTACAGGCATCAGGTAGCGGTATGAACGGTCCGCGAAGTAATGACGCAAGTTACAGTTATTAAGCTACCTGGAACACGAAATAAATATAAGCACAGTCTCAGAACAAGTGAAAAGCTATAGTTCTAAAAGAATTCCAGATTTACGCAAATGAACGAAATTAAAAACCTTGGACTTTAGGAACCACTGTGCTGATTTAGGAACTGACTCAGAATAACCATTTAAATGTAGGAACATCTGCTACCAATGCCTCACAGAATTAGGTAATTATTTAACCAACGTGACCCTCTCAGTCATCAAACTTGCCCGCGCCCAGCCCACTTAAATTACTCCACAAGTGTGAGGATTAATTTTATCACAGCCCGGATAACTACACTCAACTCGTTCCCGGATTCTCTTCCCATTTTATTTTAACCTCACAGTGACACACAACGAGAGTGCGGTAAGGCAGGGTAGGTTTCCTCGTAAGAATAACAATTCCCCAAGGAAATTTATCTGAGCTCACAATTAAACAAAGGAAGACTCTGCAACAAGGGAAAAAGTGAAGCCGCGTCCACGTGACGTTCACGACCCAGCTGAGAATTACTGCCGTATGACAGCAGCTGTGGCTCCTGCCATAGCCTGCTGCAGACGTTACAGACCACTGTTCCGACAGTCCATATAAACCCTCTCTCTGCTACGCTCTTCAAAACAGCACGACGATACCGGGAGCTCAATCCGTTCGGCACTCAACTACCACTACTAGCGCACCAGACATCACGCCGTCTCAACAAACGCCATTCAGGCTTTTGATCTCCCTGGCGGTCGGTCACCAAGCCAGCAATTCTGAGAATCCGCGTCCCTCAGTCTTACCCTCTGGTCGCAATCAGTGTGCCACTATCGATATACGAGGGTGAGTCAAATGAAAACCTTAAATTTGTAATAACAAATCGAAATTTCGCGCCGTTATCCAGTAAGTTGGTAAGCGTGCTACAAGCAGAATGGCCTGTAGGTGGCAGCATAGTGCAGATGCACACATACCTTCTCAGTATCAGTATAAAGATGGCCGCCCCACTTGCGACTTGCACCAGGGAATAAAAGCTTTCTGTTATTCGGTTTTCGCGCATTGAAGGTTTTAAACCTATTGTAATTCATCGACGAATCAAGGTTCAGTACGGTGATGCATGTTTGTCACAGCAGCAGGTCTACGAATGGAGTAGGTAGTTCGCAAATGGTATGGCTTCAGTGGAAGATGCTCCTCGTCCAGGTCAGGCGCAACGAGTTGTGACTCTACATGACATTGCAGCAGTTGAAGCCATAGTGAAGGAAAACCACCGAGTGACACTGAATGACATTGCAGCATGTTTACAGATTAGTCACGGGTCAGCACACCACATTGTGCATGATGTGCTCCAGTTTCAAAAAATGTCTCCAAGATGGGTGCAACGGCAGCTGACTCCTGAAATGAGAGAACGACGTGTTGATGCTTGTGAAGAATTTCTTCGGTGCTTTGAACGCGAAGGTGATGGCCTCTTTGCAAGAATCGTTACTGGGGACGAAACCTGAGTTCACTTCCACCAACGGGAAACGAAGAGAGCGAGCAAGGAATGGCGCCATTCCTCATCACCAAAACCAAAGAAGTTTCGAACAGAACCATCAGCAGGGAAGGCTATGCTGACTCTCTTTTGGGAAGAAAACGGGGTCATTTTCGAGCATTACATGCCTAGACGGACCACTGTCACCAGCACATCATACACAGATCTCCTAAAAATATCATCTGCGGCCTGCAATCAAATCAAAGCGACGTGGATTGCTGTCAGCAGATGTCCTCTTGCAACATGACAATGCAAGGACTCACACTGCCCGTACAACAGTTGCAACAATCACAGACTTGCATTTTGAGTGTCTTCCTCATCCACCATACTCACCAGGCCTTGCCCCAAGTAATTTCCATATGTTTGGACCATTCAAAGATGCAATGGGAGGAAAGAAGTTCCTTTCTGATGAAGAGGTACCCCACGCGGTGCATGCGTGGTTGCGCGGACTATCAAAGGAATTTTTGTCTAAAGGAATTTATGCACTTCGTAAGCGCTGGGGGACTTGCATTGAGCATGGGGAATATTAAGTTGAAAAGTGATACAGCTTTGTACCACTTCTCCATATTAAATAATATTTAAAAAATATTTAAAGTTTTCATTTGATTCAGCCTCGTATGAGGCAAAGAGGATATTTGCGCAAAGGTAAATCGGTGTGGCGCGCCACGGCTCAATGCTGTACACGCACTGTCCAGTTACAGTAATGTGACCTGACAGAAGCCTGAATAACCGTCGTCTGCAGAGCAGGCCGCTGTCAGGCGTGGAGGAAGAGAGTCAGTGCTGGTACCGACAAGGGTGTGGAGTCGCGCCGTCTCCACTGCGCTAGGATTTTCGGTTGAGGAATCATGGCACATATGAACCAATTGAGATAGGCCCACAGATTCACGACTGGCACTAAACCCGGGGACATTGGGGGGAAAAGGGAGTACGGTAAACTCATCCTGGTGCTCTTCGGACCATGCATCTACATCTACATTTACATGGGTACTTTGCAATTCAAACTGCCTGGCAGAGGATTCATCGAACCATTTTCATACTACTTCTCCACCATTTTACTCTCAAATGCGCGTGGGAAAAAGGAACACCTAAATCTTTCCTTTCGAGCTCTGATTTCTCCTATTTTGTGAAGCAGGCGACGAAAGCGAACTCCAGGAGGTAACAGGGCAGAGACATACAGCCCGTATTGGCGGTCGAGAGAGTCGTCAAAGAAAGAGAAATATGACGGGTGGTCGGACATTGACATCAGTCGGCAGGTGTACCGACAAAGCAACATATCGCGCCGGTAGTTTAGCGGTAATTCGGCAGCTTCGGCATACAGACTCTCAACAGGGCTGGTGTAGAATGCTCCAGTCGCGAGACGTAACCCTCGATGGTGGATAGAGTTTAGACGGTGTAAGATGGATGGCCGGTCAGAAGAGTAGACAAAGCTCCAATAATTCAGCTTTGACCGGACAATGGACCGACATAAGCGAAGCAGGACCATTCGATCTGCTACCCTTGACGTACCTCTGAGAACACGGAGGACATTTAGGGAACGGGTACAACCAGCAGCCAAGTAAGACACATGTGGAGACCAGCAAAGTTTCCTGTCAAATGTAAGACCTAAAAATTTTGTTTCTCCATGAGTGGGAGAGCAACGGGACCGAGATGTATTGATAGGAAGTGCTTTTTGCGACATTCTGTTCTGGAGGTGGATTATTTTATTTGTGACGGCTAACTTAAACTACCATCCCGGCACTTTTATTTGTGACGGCTAACTTAAACTACCATCCCGGCACTTAAAAGCGAAATACGATTGTATTTCTTAGTGGCTATTGTTAAATGCGATATTGAAGAGCATTTCATACCGAGAAAAAGTCTATGTTGAGTCTGAAGCTGAAGACTGAAATGCTTGTAATGATAAATCGTTACTTTATGACGACGGTCAGTCCTGACCTCAAAAGACACAATAAAATATTTGTTAAACAAGTGGTTTCCATTTAGATGGTATATCATGTCATGTCGTGTACGAACTGTACTGCCTGTTTGTAGGTAGCACACACTTATATTCCGAAGCTAATTCTTTAATTAATACTCCATTTCGGGCACAGAATCGTACACACTCTATAATCACCACGCTTTTGTGAAAATTCCTCTAAGATTAAGGCTGCGCACTAGATTGGAACCATGCAAGAATCGCAGTTCGAGCACTGCTGGTGCACACCGTTTTGGTTTGGCAAAACTTTTGAATCGTGTTCGCTTTGAAAGTAGTTTTTCTGTTACATCCTGGTCTCTACCAACAAGGGCGGGGAATGAGCTGGTACCGGTATCCAGGACAGTATTGTTTACCGAAAAACATTTTAAAGAATAAAATTGTCTCAATGTGGTCACCTTAAGGAATGAAGCACTACAGTTGACACATCGCCCAGATTGGAAATGGAAACGCCGTGTGGGTAGGGCATCCCGTCCTGTAGACCGTTCGCCTCGTGTAAGTCTTTCGAGTTGACGCCACTTCGGCGACTTCCGTGTCGATGGGGATGAAATGATGATTATAAGGACAACACAATACCCAGTCCCCGAGCTAAGAAAATCTCCGACCCAGCCGGGAATCGAACCCGGGCTGTTAGGTACGACAGTCCGTCGCGCTGACCACTCAGCTACCAGGGGCGAACGTAACCCAGATTTATTGTCTCTAACATCACCATTGGAACTATAGTTGTACACATATTTAAATAATTCTTTATCAGTTTGTAAGCACAAACAGATTTATGTTAATAACAGTAACTTGAATGTCTGCACAGTCATCGCTTTGCCCCAAGAGCCTGGGTTATGTGGTCCCTTGGTGAAAAAAATGCCAATACTATTAAATAATTGCTTGTGCACTTAAAGGAAACCATAATATATAGACTATACATGCCTGTAAAAAAGTTAGTAAATAAAATGGAAACATTATCACAAAGAAATTTGAAATTAAATTTTTGAATTTAAATTTAACATTTTCACACAACAGTTTCTTATGGAAAAGCAGTAATCATTGCATGAGTTTACTTCCTACACTTGTTTGTACAAAAATCACAAGTGGCATTGTCGGAGAAATCGTCAACTCTAGCACACTACCAATGAGACCATTTGTGGTGTCACCGCCAGACACCACACTTGCTAGGTGGTAGCCTTTAAATCGGCCGCGGTCCATTAGTATACGTCGGACCAGCGTGTCGCCACTGTCAGTGATTGCATACCGAGCGCCACCACACGGCAGGTCTAAAGAGTCGTCCTAGCACTCGCCCCAGTTGTACAGCCGACTTAGCCAGAGATGGATCAATGACAACTACGCTCTCAGTTGCCGAGACGATAGTTAGCATAGCCTTCAGCTACGTCATTTGCTACGATCTAGCAAGGCGCCATAGCATTTGATATTATTTTATATTGTGGTTATAACATGTACCGTCAAGAGAGATGTTCTACAATTGTGGATTAAAGTTAAGCATTACATCAACTACGTACTTTATTTGCTACTATTAATTCCTTTAACTGTTCCAGACCTCACGCCAATCTGCGTGCCTTTCGGCTTCCTCTCATAGTGACTTGGCTGTCTTGCCAAGTCACAACACCATTCACGACAAGATGAACAACATATCAATCCTTCAGAGCTTGTGGACCATTTATCCTTACAGAACATGCATTTAGCGTCATTACCTTCATTTCCATCCTCGCTGCTTTTATCCTCCAGAACAGAAGCTTTCCTCCTCTTGTTGTTGGTCTCCCTTTTGGTTATCTGAAGCAGCAACTTTCCTCCGGGCTCTGTTTGTCGTGTTCTGCAGATTCTTCGTCATTTAGTTCTAATTTTGTTTGCTGGTTTCAAATTTGTCTCTTCAGTAAGCTGTTGCTTGTTAGGTTGGCAGCTGAGCCACTTTTCCTCTTCTGCGAACGAACTTGTACGGATATGGGTGGCTGCCTGATATCTTAGAGAGTAATCGCAAAAGAGGGACTAGGGTGCAGTGACAGTGAGGCTGGAATATGTGATACATTGTTAGAGGATCTAGATGGAAGTTTTTCAGTTTGCAGGGTTTCTGAATTGAAAAAAGGACAAATGCCACCTTTTTTAAATCCATTAAGGGCTGTTATAGGTGTTGCAGCCCTCAGATATGCTTCTCCGAAGAATCTGAAGCTTTGTTTTGAATCAGTGCTCGTTCAGGCCGTTTTTTCTGACGTACTTCTTGTGGTGTCACCGCCAGACACCACACTTGCTAGGTGCTAGCCTTTAAATCGGCCGCGGTCCGTTAGTATACGTCGGACCCGCGTGTCGCCACTATCAGTGATTGCACACCGAGCGCCGCCACACGGCAGGTCTAGTCTAGAGACACTCCCTACCACTCGCTCCAGTTGTACAGCCGACTTTGCTAGCGATGGATCACTGTCTACATTCGCTCTCATTTGCAGAGACGACAGTTTAGCATAGCCTTCAGCTACGTCATTTCCTACGACCTAGCAAGGCACCATATTCTTCAAGAATGTATTCTGAACAGATAATATTGTGACTCATGTACCGTCAAGAGCGACGTTCATCGTTAATGGATTAAAGTTAAGTATCAAACTAATTACGTCTGCTTTCTGAATTCTAATTCCTTGTCATGTTCCAGACCTCACGTCAGTACGGTCCTTCCCTCCTCACGCCGGCCTGAGTGAGCTAAAACGCGTGCATTTCGGCCTCCAGTTGTTAATTGTCGCTGTCCCGAGTGCACGCCTGAAAGATGACGGAACATATGAAGAAAAAGTTTCCAATTGCATATAATCTGAAGTATTACCATAAGATAATGTTCTTGGTGGAACATCATCAATCATCTCGGCTTTCGTCCAGATGCGAGGAAAAATAATCATCAGCGGGATGAAGTGGACATAAAAATGCCTGTTATGGGCGGAATTCACGTTCCATGGAAGTAATAATCCCTACTTGCTTCTTTCCTTGCAAAGCGAGGACCTTACTCGATGTTGTTTGGATAGTAGTTACACCAGTTTCATCGACGTTAAAAATTCCATGAGGCGGAAACTGTTTTTCACCCAAAAGCGTTTTTAATATGGATAAAAATTTATCTACATTAGGCTTTTCAATGGACTGAGATCTAGCGATAGATGCCGCTTCAGGCGATCACAACGTCACTTCTGGCAGACGACTCTTGAGTCCGTAGAACCATTCCTCTCCAGCAACATCTGACTCTTTACTGAAAGCAAAAAATGGCTCTGAGCACTATGGGACTCAACTGCTGAGGTCATTAGTCCCCTAGAACTTAGAACTAGTTAAACCTAACTAACCTAAGGACATCACACACATCCATGCCCTAGGCAGGATTCGAACCTGCGACCGTAGCGGTCTTGCGGTTCCAGACTGCAGCGCCTTTAACCGCACGGCCACGTCGGCCGGCTTACTGAAAGCATGTTTAATTTTTTTCAGCCAATTGAAAAGCAAGACTTCAGACATCTCCCTCCTTAAAATCAAAGGAAAATTTTTCTCAATTTTCTAAATATAGTGTTTTAATTCCTTCTTTTGTTCAGGAGTGAAAACAGGTCGCTTTTAATCAAGGATATTTTGATCTTTGGTTGCGTCTTGATTTAAGCTGTTCACTCATCTCTCCAGTGTCATTTTGGGTATATTAAATATTTACTTCATTTATTGCAGCCCATTTCGCCACTTCTGAGAGCTTTAATAACCTGCTGCACTTTATTTGTACTCCAGCATTGTTGTGAAGTCTTTCGAGGTCCATTTGTAGCCGTATAAGGATTATCTGCAAAAAAAAAACCTCGAGTCATACGTTTGAATATATTTGGGGCAAAAAATGTCCCCTTGAAGAAAAGTTGGACCATCTTGCGCCAGACGCTCTCAGGCTAGAAGAAGAAGGCTTCAAGATGTCTAAAGAATTTTACAATCTCGAAACGTAGAGCTGCCGTAAGTTAAAGACCCAGCTAACCAAAATACTAACTGTAAATAATAGTTCTAGCAAGTGAATCGCATTTAGTGATAGAATGCAATTGACCCTACCTCAGTTAATCAAAAATCGATTTTTTCCGTTAGCGTCAAAACCACAACAAATCACCTCACAAGACATTCAGCTAACGCTTGGAACGTAGGTATGACATAGTGTATGACAAAAATAGCACCACCGATCGGCAAGGAATTACAGGGATACCATACTAAACCGAGAGAACGCTGCACACAGGTCTTCCCTACGTTGGTGTTATTTTTTCAGTTTATTAGCGAAGTGCAGGAGTTTAACAACAATAAAAGACCCGTTCAACGCTGCATAAAACCCCCAATAAGAAATATGTGCTGCTAGTAATTCTTACCGTACTACAGACTAAAATTGTAAATGCATAGAGAAATTGGACGCTACTATAATCCGTTCTCCTTGACATTCAAGACCTGTTTCACAACAAGTTTTCTTACAAGCAACGTATCTGTTGGCGTCAACATGTCAGGGTTTGCTGTTATCTGCGATACGTACCGTATTCGAATCATGCATTTCGGGGCCGCTAGTGCCCCTCCAGCTTAACGTCCCAAGCGAAGGCTTTGGTCGCTTGGGTCTTAAACCGGCCCTGATGATATTAACTCATTCAGTGAAGTAAATCTGAAACTTTGGGCGTTCTTCAAGACAAAAGTAGCATTTTTGCTTGTTTAATGTTGAACTAAACGAAAACTTCCGACGTAATAATTATTCATGAGAAGGCCCAGAGGGAGGAGAAGAGAGAGAGAGGAAGAGAGAGTTTTCTTCAGAATATTCGAGACGTTCTGATATATGCTAACACCAGTTTAACTTTACGCGTTCACCAGAATAACATTATTTCTCAATCTCTGTTGCAGCTAAAAGTTTTGTCCCAACATTCTGCATGAGATGGCGATCGAGGACACCAATAATAAAAATAAGTGTGTGCGATCCAAAAATCCCACGCTTCTCTGATTTCTTCAGTGTTGGTCACTCTGCGGAAATGTCAGCAGAAGGCGGAAGTGGGACAAGTGGAAGAAGAGAAAACAATTATTTCTTCACACAGTCAAAGTCGATAATTCTCGTCTTCAGTTTGTTCAGTACTGTGTAGTTGCGTCCAGTATTTGTTTCGCGTGGAACAGAGACACATTTCCTTCAGAACACCGTCTGTTTGTCAGGTATCGGGGTCTTCGCATCCTGTTCTTCTTCCGTCAGTGCAGATATATATTTCTCGTGGTTTCTAGACGTCTCTTAAGGCGAAAGCTAAATGGCTCGTTTGAAAAGTTCTCTGCCGATGATGTTCTCCGTCGTTGCTCAAAAGATGCTGAACATATCAAAACGTTACTGATACTAACCATCAAGCTGCAGTAACCTACTGGAAACAACACCGTAACATACTTAAAAAAGCCATTAATAATGCGAAAAATATGCCACATGCAAATAGAGTCGCAAATTCTCAGGATACAATTAACGCCATATCCTCAGTCGTAAAGAGAGTGTCTGCCATCAGGGCAACGAAGATATGAAGTCAGTAACAATGATTTTTTTTTTTTTTTTGGTACCAATGAGAGAGATATACATGGTCTGGGTACATTAATGTGACCACTGCCTGTGTTCAAAGTCAACGGACAACAACCACTCACAGATCGCAGGTGACAACACTAGCAATGGAGGGTGTATTAATGGTGTCGGGACAAAGCGGAATCTCTGGAGTCGTCATAATGCGATTTGCCTGACGTCGAAAAGCACATGGTCAGAAGCGTTTTGCAAACGGCTAAGTTTGTAAATTGTTTGCGTGCCGCCGTGGTTAAAGAACTGCTGTAATGCACCGCGGGCCTTAGATGACAGTTGTGCCTGCGGAGGTGTGTACGGCCGAATAAGCTTGCAGCTGTTGAGCGACTGACCGCCCAGTTGATCCAAGAGGCTACCAACAGAGTCTGCTGAACGACCGGTTAGCGAACGTTGCTGCGTATGGGTCTCTACAGCAGGTGTGTGATTCACGCACGCAAGCTGACTGATACACTACTAGCCATTAAAACTGCTACACCAAAAAGAAATGCAGATGGTAAACGGGTACTCATTGGACAAATATATTATACTAGAACTGACATGTGATCACATTTTCACGCGATTTGGGTGCATAGATCCTGAGAAATCAGTACTCAGGACAACCACCTCTGGCCGTAATAACGGCCTTGATACGCCTGGGCATTGAGTCAGAGCTTGGATGGTGTGTACAGGTACAGCTCCCCATGCAGCTTCAACACGATGCCACAGTTCATGAAGAGTAGTGAGTGGCGTATTGTGACGAGCCAGTTGCTTGGCCACCATTGACCAGACGTTTTCAATTGGTGAGAGATCTGGAGAATGTGCTGGCCGGGGCAGTAGTCGAACATTTTCTGTATCCAGAAAGGCTCGTACAGGACCTGCAACATGCGGTCGTGCATTATCCTGCTGAAATGTAGGGTTTCACAGGGATCGAATGCAGGGTAGAGCCACGGGTCGTAACACATCTGAAATGTAACGTCCACTGTTCAAAGTGCCGTCAATGCGAAAAAGAGGTGACCGAGAGGTGTATCCAATGGCAACCCATACTGGGTGACACGCCAGTATGGCGATGACGAATACACGCTTCCAATGCGCGTTCACCGCGATGTTGCCAAACACGGATGTGACCATCATGACGCTGTAAACTGAAAGTAGATTCACCCGAAAAAAATTACGTTTTGCGATTCGTGCACCCAGGTTCGTCATTGAGTACACCATCGCAGACGCTCCTGTCTGTGATGCAGCGTCAAGGGTAATCGCAGCCATGGTCTCCCAGCAGTTAGTCCATGCTGCTGCAAACGTCGTCGAACTGTTCGTGCAGACGGCTGTTGTCTAGCAAACGTCCCCATCTGTTGACTCACGGATCGAGAGGTGGCTGCACGATCCGTTAGAGCCATGCGGATAGGATGCCTGTCATCTCTACTGCTAGTGATATGTGGCCGTTGGCATCCAGCACAACGTTCCGTATTACCCTCCTGAACCCATATTCTGCTAACAGTCATTGGATCTCGATCAACGCGAGCAGCAATGTCCCGATACGATAAACTGCAATCGCGATAGGCTACAATCCGACCATTATCAAAGTCGGAAACGTGATGGTACGCATTTCTCCTCCTTACACGAGGCATCACAACAACGTTTCAGCAGGCAACGACGTCAACTGCTGTTTGTGTACGATAAGTCGGTTTGAAACTTTCGCCATGTCAGCACGTTGTAGGTTTCGCCACCGGCGCCAGTCTTATGTGAATGCACTGAAAAGCTATTCATTTCCATATCACAGCATCTTCTTCCTGTCGGTTAAATTTTGCGTCTGTAGCAGGTCATCTTCGTGGTGTAGCAACTTTAATGGCCAGTAGTGTATATATCGACGGCGGCACCTGGAATTTGCATCCCTGTATCGCAGCTAGATGTCGATTGTATGGCGGCAAGTGGCCTTCTCAGGTGGCACAAGTTTTATACACCACACGTCAGATACCCTTTGTCGTGTACGTCTTGAATCGACTGAAAGGAAACACCCTGCAGCAATGGTCGGAAGGGTCCATGCCGGAGAAGCGGATGTTATTGTCTGGGGAGTGTTTTCGAGGCATTCCCTGTGTGATCTCGTCACTCTTTAAGGCACATCGCATCAGCAAAAGTACCCATCTATTCTTGCGGGCCGTATATTCAGCTTGGTTTTCGTCGGCACGATGGCATCTACCAGCAGGGCAATGCAACGTGTCACAAAGCTGGCAGTGTAAGTGACTGATTCGAAGAGCACTAGCATGAGTTTAACCTACGTGGAACCACTCTGATCGGGCAGTTCGCGCTGTGCATCCTCAACCTAGAGTCCTCGCGCCACTGGCAGGACTCCACACTTCTGTCGGCACATGCCAGTGGTCCGTGCTGCAAAACGTGGTTTGTGAGACTTTTGACAGGAGGTCAAATAAATGTTACTGAATAACATATATACAGTACCAGAATGAAAAGCACTACCATCGTATCACAAAAATGAATGCTATACCCTGGGCAGAGCTATGGATGTAAAAAAAAGGCAACTGGACTTTCTTATCTGGCGGCTTCAAGTACATACTTCTTAGTATTGGTACTATGCCATGTAACATAATTCATCGTGTCAAGAAAAGTAATAACAACAAGGTGTTTGCCATGTACGTCAATATGACATAATGTGTCATAAAGTTTAGGATGCATGCATTCAAACTCTGGGTACTTCCTATTATAGATCCACCACCACTCACGGATACTTTCGATTGTATTCGTAGATGCATCCTACTCTCTTCGCCCTTCGCCTTATACGTAACAGGATGTGAGTCTAAGGGAGCACACTGTGAAGGGGAGCCAGGGCTCTCGTAAAAAAGAGCGAATACATAAAGATGCTTTGATTTGAATGCCGCTGAAGCTGACAGATAAGTCGAAAACTACTTCCCTTCTTTAGATCCCTAACTGTGTTCAGGAGATATTCGCCTTTTATGTGGTACGATACGAGACGATATCATTCTGGTTCCCATTCTGTTGCCCTACCATAATTTTGACATTGGACCGCCGTAGCACGGCAACCGGCCCATGTTTTTGTTGATTCAGGTGACGACTGATCCGGCATAGGGTATTATACTGTGTTTCGAACCATGTTCCTCGAATCGTGGGAAGAGGATAATTCACAAAACAACAGGACGGCCATTAATTTGTCTACTATCTTAAAATATTTGAACAGACCTGCACAAGTCTGAAAAGTCGTTTTTGCGCGTGAAATCCGAATTAAGTTAGATTTTGCTATTCACAATCTATATAAGTGACCTTGTGGATAACACCGGAAGATCACTGAGGCTTTTTGCGGATAATGCTGTAGTATATCGAGAGGTTGTAACAATGGAAAATTATACTGAAATGCAGGAGGATCTGCAACGAATTGACGCATGTTGCAGGTAATCGCAATTGTATCTCAACGTAGACAAGTGTAATGTGCTGCGAATACATAGAAAGAAAGATACCTTATCATTTACCCACAATACAGCAGGTCAGCAACTGAAAGCAGTTAATTCCGTAAATTATTTGGGAGTAGGCATTAGGAGTGATTTAAAATTGAATGACCATATAAAATTAATCGTCGGTAAAGCAGATGCCAGACTGAGATTCATTGGAAGATTCCTAAGGAAATGCAGTCCGAAAACAAAGGAAGTAGGTTACAGTACACTTGTTCGCCCACTGCATGAATACTGCTCACCGGTGTGGGATACGTACCAGATGGGGTTCATAGAAGAGATAGAGAAAATCCAACGGAGAGCAGCGCGCTTCGTTACAGGATCATTTAGCAATCGCGACAGTGTTACGAAGATGGTAGATAAACTCCAGTGGAAGACTGCAAGAGAGACGCTCAGTAACACAGTACGGGTTTTTGTTGAAGTTTGGAGAACACATCTTCATCGAGGAGTCAAGCAGTATATTGCTGCCTCCTACGTATAACTCGCGGAGAGACCATGGGGATAAAATCAGAAAGATTAGAGCCCACACATAGTCATACCGAGAATCTTTCTTTCCACGAACAATACGCGACTGGAATAGAAGGGGAACCGACAGAGGTACTCAAGGTACCCTGCGCCACACACCGTCAGGTGGCTTGCGGAGTATGGATATAGATGTAGATATCGTTCACAGGCTTCGTTACACAGTTCACGTACAAATGTTGTGGTTGGGTCGTGATAAGTTTTGTTCTTGCAAATTAGATGATGAAAGCCGTGAATCTAGTTACGACACGTCGAAGTTCGAAATTTGGTGCTGTCCATGAGCGGGTCGTCATTGATTTGGTGCCATAGAACTATGGCCGTACATTTTCTCGTTCATCCTCCATGATCTTCGGTTGGTTTCTGGAAGCTGTGGTGTGTGGCATCTTATTCGATAAGTCGACTTTACCTTTTCTAGTGTTTCAACACTACTGGCCATTAAAATTGCTACACCAAGAAGAAATGCAGATGAGAAAGAGTATTCAATTGACGCTAGAACTGACATGTGATCAAATTTCCACGCAATTTGGGAGCATAGATCCTGAGAAATCAGTACTCAGAACAACCACCTCTGGCCGTAATAACGGCCTTGATACGCCTGGGCATCGAGTCAGAGCTTGGATGGCGTTTAAATGTACAGCTGCCCATGCAGCTTCAACACTATACCACAGTTGATCTAGAATAGTAACTGGCGTATTGTGACGAGCCAGTTGCTTGGCCACCACTGCCAGACGTTTTCAATTGGTGAGAGATCTGGAGAATGTGATGGCCAGGGCAGCAGTGGAACATTTTATGTATCCAGAAAGTCCTGCAACATGCAGTAACGCATTATCCTGCTGAAATGTAGGGCTTCGCAGGGATCGAATGAAGGGTAGAGCCAAGGATCGTAACAGATCTGAAATGTAACATCCACTGTTCAAAGTGCCGTCAAAGGCAACAATTTGTGACGGAGACGTGTAACCAATGGCACCCCATACCATCAAGCCGGGTGATACGCCAGTATGACGATAACGAATACACGCTTCCAATGTGCGTTCACCGCGATGTCGCCAAACACGGATACGACCATCATGGTGCCTCTTACACGAGGCATCACAACAACATTTCACCAGGGAACGCCGGTCAACTGCTGTTTGTGTATGAGAAATCCGTTGGAAACTTTCCTCATGTCAGCACGCTGTAGCTGTCGCCACTGGCGCCAACCTTGTGTGAATGCTCTGAAGAGCTAATCATTTGCATGTCACAACATCTCCTTGCTGTCGGATAAATTTCGCGTCTGCAGCACGTCATATTTGTGGTGTAGCAATTTTAGTGGCCTGTAGTGTTGTCGCGTCCCAAGCGTGGGTATTGCGAGGGATTGGGCGACACGGTTCGTGGATGGGATTCTAGCCGGTTGACCGTAATGAGAGGGAGACTTTTGATCTGGCTAAGATGTAAAAATCCCTGGTTTTCACAAGGCTAGGAAGGTGATAGAAATTAAAGTCGTGATAACTTTAATAAATTGCAGTTTATTCTAAGTGAATACAAATCGCCCTATCTGACGGTGGTTGCACTCACAGGAAGGCCAAGTCTAATACGGAGACGGTGACTGACTCCACCGTTCCGACTGCCTACTAGAAGGTCTGCAATGTTTCCTAACACCCTACGTTAGAGTCCCGCGGCTACGCCCTGACGCGCTCCAGCGACTATCTCCGGCTGCCTGCCTACAGCCCGTCCCTCAGCCCATGTCGGCTGCTGCTATCACGCTCTAACTCTTCGCCCTCACCAGACAAGACCCGACACGACAAGACCTCAGAGCGGCGTGCTCTCGGGTTTTGTTAGCGTTTCCCCTTCGACCCCGCCAGCGCTTGGCCTGACGTAGCGTCGAAGGCAACGTGCCCTTATTTGGTATCGTTAAAACATTGTTGTTGCTATTGTTCTTCAGAGGCTGAGTGGAGGGGCAGAGGCGCCTCTCCCTATATGGTCACGCACTGCGTCCTGAGCCCTTCATTGGCTCCTCATGACGTAGCGCTGTCCCCACCAAGGGCCCTCTTTCTTTCTCTCTCCACTCCCAGACCTCTCTCTCTAGCCAGGAATGCTTACTGTTGATATTCTTAATTGAATGCTTATCATGAGTCCCTGCACAGACCTTCGTTTGTATCTACCGGCTGTTTACTTTCTTATCAAAGCACCCAGCTGCCCTGCAGCTCGAGTGCCGCCTCGGCTGACCCTTCTGCCACGCCTGGCGTCCAGCGCTACAGTTTTAACTTCGTCCTACGTACTATTCTTAAGGTACTGCAATTAGACTTGGCTTGTTCCTGCGGTTACAACACCTCCCCCGCCAGGGAAATTGGCGTTACTCCTCAGAGTACCGTCAATTGTGATTCTCTCATTTTATTTGATTACATTTTCTTTGTTACATCAACACTTCATATGTTTCTTTATCTTTCGTATACACTTAATTCCATTAAGTTCTTTGTGAGACACAATCATTTTATACATACATTTATCAAGATACATTTTTTTGAATTCATTGCTACAACAATTATTTATCAAACATATATTTATCAAGGTATAGTTTTCTTCTCTCTCTTTTTTTTTCAATTCATTGCTACAACAATTATTTATCAAACATACATTTATCAAGGTACACATTTTTTTTTTCAGTCATTGATACAATTACAATCAAGGTACATTTTTTTTTTACACATTGATACAAAATACCATTTTCATTCAACAAATACATAGTTTCAAAAATGGACAAAACACTAAAATTGATTACACCTTTTCATAAGACACCTCTAATATTTTTTACCTTTTGATTTGACTTAACGCCTGTTTCTGAACAGAACTGAATCTTCGTGGTTTTTCCCACATCTTTCGTATGTTACTACTTCTTCAGTGTCTTTATTAGCTTGCCTTCTGCTTAAGCTAGTCTCTGGATATTGATTTACTATAGTGTTTCTTATACATACTTTTCCACAACAGTTACTATCGTCAAAGTACTTCCATAAACTTTTGAAGCATTCCTTACAGCATTTACAATTTTTACAACAACATGTTATTACAATAACAATGACTATTGCTATAGCTATGTATGTAGTTACTGAGTAATGGGTAAAGTATCTGGAGTATTTTAGTTCCTCCTCCTGCCTTTCGGCCATCCGCTGGACGTCGTCCAACCTTTTCCCAGCGACTTTCAAGTCGTCTAATTGTGTCACTACCTGCTCTAGTGGTAAATCTAACGTTAACATTGATACATTCTTCTTTTCTTCGTTTACTACACAACAGTCAAATTCTAAATTAATTTGAGGTATTATATCCTTCTTTGTTACGTTACTATGAATTACTCTATCTGTTTGTATGAACACTCTCGTTCCATACCCTTTACATTTGCTATAAAAACTTATCTTTCCTACCCCTTTCATTAATAAATCCTTCGGGGGTTCTTTTCTACATAATACTGTCAGTCCTTCTACCTTAGGAGCTACATATAGCCATTCGTTACTGTTTAGATGGGTCCAAAGGCTCTGATTCAGTGCGACTATTTTTCGCACACAATCTTCCGGAATTTCTCTTACCGGTTGTAATAACTTGGCTTCGCATTCCTCATGGTCGAATGTCGATAGCAATGCGAACGACTGTCTGCACAGTCTTTTGTTCTTACTCAATTCTTTACATTTTAAATCATCCGCAGAAAGTTTCGCGTACTGCCTTTTGGATTCATCTATCAGTAGAAATTCTTTCTCTGGCTGTATGTATATGTACCTCCCTTTCATATTTGGAATCTCCTTTGGTAATGGACGAACTCTGTACTAATTGAAATTATTATTGTCTATTAAAGGGATATTAATTACGTACCCTAGTATGCTACCGGAAATGAAAACATCTAGATCGATTATTCTTAACAAGAGGTAGCCTGATGACTCCGCGAGAGGAACAGGGAACTTCACGTCCTTTAATTCATCTCGGATTAAACTTAGATACTTCACAATTTGTACTGGATTAATGATGTGAGGCTGAAGTATTCCCTTTTGAGCATTTACAATGGCGTTTATCATTTGCTCGTACTCTTCTTCGATTTGGCCAAACACTGCCGCTAATTGTAATACTTGTTCCGTTACAGTGGCAAAAGTTGCTACTCGTTTGAAACCCATATCTGTCTCCTTTACGTATTCCTTCATGAACCTTTCTAGTCTCTGCATGCCTGTTCTTAGAATGTGTTCGCTTGATTCTAGTGTATATACTGTTCTGTTTACTCCTGCTAATGTGGCCCTTACCACTGCCACCTGTTCCTTAGTTAACCTCAGCAACCCTTCAGAGTTCTTTTCCATAGCATCTATTCTTTCCTTATAGTATGCTGCGTCTGCTTCATCCAATGTCCCGAACAGTATCTTACTTACCTGTCCGACGAAGTTGAATACTCCTCTCTTTCTTCTGGTTTCGTGTTTTGTGAGTTGCTGTACGAGTTGCTGTAACCCTGTAATCTTTTCTACGTGATGTGTAACTTGCTGATCTAATACTCTACATTCTATTAATCCAACGTTTAGTTGTTTCAATGTGTCACGGCACCTCTGTACCGCTGCCTTACCGTACCTCTCTGCTTTTTGAAATCTTTCTGTTATTACATCTAAGTTAACATATGTGACTATTCTCCATGTGGTACTGTATATCTTTAGTTGTCCTACATGATCGTAATACAGTCCTGATGAACTTGGTATTGAGGTTACTTTGAATTCGTTCGTTTCGTATCCTGATGCAGCGAAGCTGTATGTTGCTACCACTATGATGAGTTGCATCACTTGCCACTTGAATGCCATACCTGAAATTTTAAAAGAACTGTTTCAGCCTGTTGGCATGTACTTTTGTTTCCTTATTTCTCTTAACTCTTATGACTACGTTAGGACCTTCCACTTTTAACACTTCAAATGGACCTCTCCATTGCGAATCTAGTTTCCGAGATCTACCACGTCTCACTGATTCGTCGTGTAATAACACCTTGTCCCCTACATTAAATTCTTTTGGATTCTGTTTCAAATCATACTGTCCCTTACTGATTATCTTACTCCTTATAATAGAATCTTCAGCCACTCTATGGGCTTCCTGCATTCGTGCTCTTAGCTTATTTACATACGAATCATAATCGTAACTTACCTGCGGTGTTTCTTGCTGCAGTACTCCTGGTATGTTAACCTTTCTTCCGTACATTAACTCGAATGGTGTATAACCTGTGCTACTGTGTGGTGTAGTGTTGAACACAAAAATTGCATACGGCACCCATTTGTCCCATGAACTTTGATCTCCTGTTACAAAGTGTCTGAGATATTCTACAATCGTTCTATGGCTCCTTTCTAGAGCACCATTTGACTCAGGGTGGTACGCTGTAGTATTTATACGTTTTACCTTCAACAATTTACATACACTTTTAAACACATCACTCAGAAAATTTGATCCTTGATCTGTTAACAAAACTGATGGAATCCCATACCTTAATACTATATTTTCTACAAATGCTTCTGCTACAGTTTCAGCGTCTTGCTTGTCAATAGGGACTGCTACTGTGAATTTACTCAGATCGTCTTGGAATGTTAGCATGTACTTTTTCCCTGTACTAGATACATCTAGTGGACCCACTATATCCATTGCACATTTTTCAAATACTGTTTCAGCTGCGTCTGTAATTTCTAAAGGCATCCTTGTTTTCATTTGTGTGTTTTTGTTCTTTTGACATGATGGACAGTTCCTAATATAGTTTTTAATGTCCCGCTTCATTCCGCGCCACTGCTTGTACGCTTTTATTCTCTCGAATGTCCTATGCATTCCCTGGTGCCCTCCCAAGGGATTATCGTGCATCTCCTTTAATATATTTTCCTTTTCTTCGGGGCTAATTTCCTCATTACTATTTGTTTCCTGGTCTATTTCACCTGACACTTGCGCTTGCCGCACGTTTACGGAACTCTGTTCCGCCTTTGCTTGTGCTACGGAGGTTCTTTCTGCCTCCACATTTCGCTTTGAACTTATCTCTTCCTTTCCTTCATGCCTTATCCGGCTTAACGCGTCTGCATTACTGTTTAGCCTTCCTGGCTTATATACTACCTCGTAGTCGTACTCTTCGAGCTTCAGTCTCCACTTTAGGAGCCTCGAACTCGGATCCTTCACACTAAATATCCATGTTAGTGGCTTACGGTCTGTCACCACTGTGAATTTTCGCCCATACACGTATGGTCTAAACTGTTTTACCGTGTACACTATGGCCAACAACTCTTTTTCCGTTGTGCTATAGTTCAGTTCGGCTTTGTTCAGTGCTCTGGATGCATATGCAATCGGCAAGTCTTCGCCAATCTTTTTCCCTTGCGATAACACGGCTCCCAACGCTGCGTTACTCGCATCCGTTGTGATTATAAACGGTTTCGTAAAGTCGGGATACTGAAGTAACGGAGGATTCACTAATTTCTCTTTCAGTTCCTCGAACGCATTCTTCTGTCGTTCTCCCCATTGGTATTTTTATTTATGTCGCGTCCCAAGCGTGGGTATTGCGAGGGATTGGGCGACACGGTTCGTGGATGGGATTCTAGCCGGTTGACCGTAATGAGAGGGAGACTTTTGATCTGGCTAAGATGTAAAAATCCCTGGTTTTCACAAGGCTAGGAAGGTGATAGAAATTAAAGTCGTGATAACTTTAATAAATTGCAGTTTATTCTAAGTGAATACAAATCGCCCTATCTGACGGTGGTTGCACTCACAGGAAGGCCAAGTCTAATACGGAGACGGTGACTGACTCCACCGTTCCGACTGCCTACTAGAAGGTCTGCAATGTTTCCTAACACCCTACGTTAGAGTCCCGCGGCTACGCCCTGACGCGCTCCAGCGACTATCTCCGGCTGCCTGCCTACAGCCCGTCCCTCAGCCCATGTCGGCTGCTGCTATCACGCTCTAACTCTTCGCCCTCACCAGACAAGACCCGACACGACAAGACCTCAGAGCGGCGTGCTCTCGGGTTTTGTTAGCGTTTCCCCTTCGACCCCGCCAGCGCTTGGCCTGACGTAGCGTCGAAGGCAACGTGCCCTTATTTGGTATCGTTAAAACATTGTTGTTGCTATTGTTCTTCAGAGGCTGAGTGGAGGGGCAGAGGCGCCTCTCCCTATATGGTCACGCACTGCGTCCTGAGCCCTTCATTGGCTCCTCATGACGTAGCGCTGTCCCCACCAAGGGCCCTCTTTCTTTCTCTCTCCACTCCCAGACCTCTCTCTCTAGCCAGGAATGCTTACTGTTGATATTCTTAATTGAATGCTTATCATGAGTCCCTGCACAGACCTTCGTTTGTATCTACCGGCTGTTTACTTTCTTATCAAAGCACCCAGCTGCCCTGCAGCTCGAGTGCCGCCTCGGCTGACCCTTCTGCCACGCCTGGCATCCAGCGATACAGTTTTAACTTCGTCCTACGTACTATTCTTAAGGTACTGCAATTAGACTTGGCTTGTTCCTGCGGTTACAACAGTGTATATGTTTTTTCTGTTAGGTGGTCCTATATAACCTCTACTCCATATGCCAGGATTGGCAAGATTTTTGCGTTGAATAATTTCATGGCCTTTTCTAGACTAAGTAGGCGGATGTTTCTGATGTCCTGTTGTTGTGTACATAGTTCCGCGAAGTCAGCGCCTACACAACTTTCCCACTAGAGCGCGCCCCGCTAAGCACAACAGCGCAGGCACAGCACTCGTCCGTCTCCGCACTACGAGATGGCGCTGTCTTAGAGACGGACCAAGTTCTGCTTCCGCCGATCCGCATATTAATATGTAATGCAGCCAATGAGATTGCTGCTAACGTAGAACCTTTCCTCCTCGGGGATCACACTCGTGCAGTGATACCTGAACGCTCGAGGTATTATAACGAGTGTACAGATCACTGACTAGACAGTCTGCATTAATCTGCATTAGTCTATAGTCAAGTTTCAATCTGCGCCTAATAAGATTACCATATTCCTGTACATAGCCATGAAGAGAAATGTATAGACACTTTGTCAAGTATCAGAGATGTGTGAGAATAAGATTAACGTACCAAGACCAAAGGAACTTCAGATTGTCAATTGTAAATAGCATCCAGAATCAAGTTAAGTAAGATCTATGATTTTTACTATTTTAATAAATGTGTGTGAAAATTATGAAGTTCTGTTTCAAGTTGGTCACCGTCAATCTGCTACTCTAAGCGTGCAAGCGGCATTTCTATCGTCTGACCTAACGGCACAAGATAAACACGCCACGATAAGACCACGAGACATATTGCTGACACTCGCCTACTTCGCTAGAGCGACAAGTCAATTAATCTGATGGTGTGTGTACCGATAGTCTTACAGTACATACACCACACCTGTATTGCTATTATTGATTGGACTGCGCACTCTGTTGTATGTTTTGTAAAGCATTTGGCTGTTGGTTGCATTGTCATCCCTAGGTATTTAAGGTCTGATGACATTTTTATTTTTTGTTCAAAATGGTTCAAATGGCTCTGAGCACAATGGGACTCAACATCCGAGGTCATTACTCCCCTAGAACTTAGAACTATTTAAACCTAACTAACCTAAGGACATCACACACATCCATGCCCGATGGAGGATTCGAACCTGCGACAGTAGCGGTCGCGCAGTTCCAGACTGAAATGCCTAGAACCGCTAGGCCACACTTATTTTTTGTCCTCTGATGTTGATTTCCGCATTCTTGGGTGTTTTACCTCCTTTTCTGAAAATCACCATTTCTGTCTTTGTTATGTTTATGTACAGTTCACTGCACCTTTATCTATTTTCTCAATGATTTTTTGCAGGCTCTGTATATCTGTTGATCCTACGGCTGCGTCGTCATCGTATTCATATATGTATACATCTTCTTCATTTTCTCCAATTCGCTGTACTTCTTCAGTGGCAAGAATGTACAGCAAAGGGCTCATTGGGTCACCCTGTAAGACTCCGTTCGATTGCAGAATGAGGTTTGAAAAAGAGAGGTTGTCTGATATAGTGATTAAGTGAGATTCAAGGACTGACTTGATTATTCTTGCCCATACGCTGTTATCTCCCATTGTTTTTTTCCAGTTTTCGGACTATGAGATGTCTTTCTAGTAGGTAAAAGGCTTTGTTAAAGTCTACGAACACTGTGTAGAACATATGTTTGTTTTGTAGCGCTTCGTCGATGTTGTTTAGAAGACGCCTGACTGCCGTAAGTGTTGATCTTTCAGATCTGAAGTCCATTTGTCATTCTGGGGGGGGGGGTGAGTGTCCACACAGGCTTTGATTGTTTGCGTAATTATCTTTGAAAACATCTTGAACTGAGTATTTTCCAGCTTCAAGGTGTATTAGATTTATGTAGAAAGAATTTTACACGCTACATTTGAACCATATTATCTCGATTAAGCATAAAGGATTTTTTGATAAGAAAATTCGTTTTGACTTTTATCTTTTATCTACCTTCTTGCAAAATTTTAACGCATTACTTCAAGTTTGAAAGTATAGAATTATCGCACTTCAAGAGCCTTCCAGAATCCAAACAGTCCAAAATTTTCTCAAACAGCTGAAAATCACCTTAGATCAAGGTCCGATACACCGGTAGACCAAATTTGAAGTATCATTCTCGTTACAGTCCAGAGTAATTTAAGGGTGACTGTTTCTGCACTTGAAATACGAACGAGGCTGACTGCTTTTGCACGTAAAATCCCAATAGTGTACATACAAATGGTGGCACAGAGTGAGAATTTACTTCAGCCCAAGTAAAATCTTTTGCAAAAACAGTTAAATAATTCCCACAATTTGCCTAGACGCCAGCTTCTGTCCGTTGTTCAAACCTTGTTTAATGTGCTGAAACACAGCCTGGTCTGGGCTTTAAACCAAAAGCTTTTTACCCCAAGTTCCTTGCTCCTTGCTCAAATAGGAACAACAAGATAGTCCTCTTCCCCCCCCCCCCCTCCCCCCGCTCCGCACATCAAACTTTACCCCCGTTCTCTGCGCGACGTTTACAGACTTATTTGTCACTTTCACCTAATGCTAATGGCTCTAAGCACTATGGGACTTTACATCTGAGGTCATCAGTCCCCTAGACTTCACACTACTTAAACCTAACTAACCTAAGGACATCACACACATCCATGCCCGAGTTAGAATTCGAACCTGGGACCGTAGCAGCAGCGCGGTTCAGGACGGAAGCGCCCATAGCCGCTCAGCCACAACGGCCGGCCCACTTTCACCTTTTAACGATTTAATCATCACTTCCTGAACACAGAAGCCGAATTAAATAAAACTTAGTTTCTACAGGAAATAGGAGAACTCTGTTAAAAAATGGTTTTCCAAGACTTGTGTGTGACATACATCCCTGTGATATTGAGAAGGGAGAGCTTCGGTCAATAGCCAAATTGCCGGAGATTAAGGATGTGATGGGGTATCTAGCAGGATACTGAAGTACTGTGCTCTATACGATAGCGTACTACTTAACCACATTTGTAATTTGTTCTTCAGGAGTTGCCATTTTGCTAAAAGATTGAAGTACCATTTAGTAAACCCTCTTTATAATAAGGAGGATAGGATAATGTAGACGATTTTAGATCTATTTCTGTGTTACTTGCAAAAGTTATTGAGAAGGCCGTCTACATAAACGTAATTGACGATTGCAGTTCACATAATGTGCTGTCAAACGTACAGAAGAGGCTTAACATCTGCAAGCAATATCTTCTCTTTTCTTGGGGCGGTAGCATACTGATTAAACAAAAGATTGCGACCATTCGATACCTTCATTGAATTAATTAAGTCGTTTGATTGTGTGGATCACAAAATATTGCTTCTGGAGGTGGACCATTATGGAATAAGAGGAGAAGCTCAAAACTTGTTCCTTTCATACTTGAAGTACAGAGGAGCGAAGCGTCATTCTCAACAGCGAGGAGAGCGGACATGAGGTCGCTTCTGGCTGGGATACTCTGAAGTCGGGGGCAGAGTGCGTCAGCGGTCGGTGTTCGGATCTTCTTATAATATGCCCTCTAATACGACAGCTGATTCGGAGTTACTCCTGTCTGTTGATAACACTAGCTTGGTAGTTGACTGCAACACACGCAACGTATCAAATGTAACAGTACAAGACATAAGTTCATGGCTTGTAGAAAAATAAGTCGATGCTAAATCACACTAAGCTTCAGTTCCTAAAGTATGCAACACACCTCAACTGAAACTAACATTTTGATTATACAGATTTGGCCTCTGATTAATGGATCTCATCAGTTTACATTTGTAGGTGTTCAGATAGATACTAAACTGTCATGGAAAGTCAATGTTTAGGATCTCTTTCAAAAGCGGAATGTTGCTACGTTTAGCATTACAACGATATTTCCAACAATTGAGGGTCCAACACGAAAATATCTCTACTTTGCCTGTTCTCACTCTCTAGTTACATACGGCATTTTTTCTGGGTTAACACTTCCCATCCACAAAGTATTTTTTTTTGGGTCAGACGCGGGGAGTTAGAGCAGTATGGAGTGCAACTTTGAGGACCTCCTGTCGACCTTTGTTCAGGAAAGGTATCCTGACACTGGCCTCTGAGTGCATATTTTCTTTAATGGCATTAGTTGTTGACAGTATGGACTTATTATCAAGAATCAGCAGTTTCACTCAGTTACTACAGGGCAGAAATCCAGGCAGCGTTTCAATCGCATTGCCTTGATTCTTGTGCAGAAATGAATGCAATATTCTGATGCATCCCTTTTCAAAAGGCTACCACTGGAATAAAAAAAAATTGCAGTAGTTCTCTTACACTGAAGTTTAAACAAAGAAATTTCCTGGTGGTAGAGTCCTTCTATTTCAGCGGAGCGATGCTGGAAAAATTTAGGAAGTTCCTGAAGGTGATATACACTTGCAGCTTGTCATCTACACGGGATGCGTGTATATTTCATTTTTCTTAAGAACTGACTCGTTCCGTGAGCACGGAAGTTTGCACCCCAGCTTGGTCCTATGGTACTAGGCGTGTAAAATAAAATAAAATAGCTCTTGGCCGTCGACCATCCTTCGATGTTTCAGCCAAGACTTTAAGCTGGAACTTAAGTCATATATCGCACACGCTACTCCCTAGGTTGTGCTGAAGTTTGAAACCAAAATGCAAATCACTTCGCATCATTTGTAACACACATCAAGTTTTGATTTTAAATACAGAGCTACCTTTTGTGTTGCTATTATGCATGTGCAACTGCAGTTCGCGTAACTTCTGCAAAATTCCGAATGATTATTATTTTAACATTGTCCAAGTGCAAGCTTGACAATTACGAACCTTGTGTTCGCTCTGCGAATACATTTTACAAGCGCCGGAATAACATTTTCGTCAGCGAATTTCTAAAATGATTAAAAAAAAGATGTCGTTCAGTACACCTCTTCCGTGACATTGCAAGACCAAACATGAGCTTTCCATTAAGCGCTTGGGTTCCGCAGGATTCCTCAAAAATACATGGGACAGGATATTTTTATACTGTTACCAGAAATTCAGTTTTGTTACTCGCTTCAAATTATTTCAAAAGATAATCGTTCAGGTTTTACGTTTGTTAATACAGTTTAGCTACCAAAAAAATGAAGACATGAAATGCAGAATACCGAGAATACTGTTGCAGAGAGTCAGAGAACATTAGCAGTAATCTACGTAATTTGTGTTAATGTTTTAGTTAGTTACATATTCTATAGATCTTGATGTGGAATGACTTCATGTACAGGATGCGTGTATGTGATCATTACCAACGTTGATAAACATGTTTTTAGCACTACTCATTAAAATAAAAATTCGTCCATGGAATAGAATAAATTGTTGTGACTTGGCAAGACAGTCAAGCCACTAGGAGGTGAAGCCGAAAGGCACGCGTTTAAGCTCACGCAGGCTGGCGTGAGGTCTGGAACAGTGAAAGAAGGTGAGACTAGAAAAAAAAAAAAAAGGTACGTGGCTTCTGGAATATTTAACTTTAATCCATAATTGGTGAACATCGGTCTGACGGTACATGCATCACAAGATAAATAGCAAATGGTAAAGGCGCCTTGCTAGGTCGTAGCAAATGACGTAGCTGAAGGCTATGCTAACTATCGTCTCGGCAAATGAGAGCGTAATTTGTCAGTGAACCATCGCTAGCAAAGTCGGCTGTACAACTGAGGCGAGTGCTAGGAAGTCTCTCTAGACCTGCCGTGTGGCGGCGCTCGGTCTGCAATCACTGACAGTGGCGACACGCGGGTCCGACGTAGACTACCGGACCGCAGACGATTTAAAGGCTACTACCTAGCAAGTGTGGTGTCTGGCGACGACAACACATAAATTGTCTAGAAGAAATGACATTACCTTTGGTTAATACTGAATTTTATGCCTCCCAGACATTCATGTAGCTGTCCAAATGATAAAAAAATTTTCCTGCTGCATAACGAACCCCTTTCTGAGACAATGACTGATTTAATAAAGGCTGGTAAATGTCATTGTTTCTTCTAGTGTTTAAGGCTTGGGCATCAATGTTTTTCTCAAATAGCAACGGTTATTAGTGACGTATTTCATTAGTGAACGCACGGGGTTGACATAGATACGTGAACACAGATACATAATATATTAAGACGGCTAATGCCGTGTAAAACAGCTTCCTCTTCTTCAAAAAGATTTCGGGCTTGTAGCCGGTCGTCGTAAACTTCATTGCACTATATTTCGGCTGGACAATTGCCAGCCATCTTCAGGTGAGCCGAACGAGGACTGACGAAGTCGTTCTCCGATCCGTCTTATATAGTGCGTTGATAGTACTGCCGCGCACTATATAAGACAGAGCGGAGAACGTCTTCTTCAGTCCTCGTTCGGCTCACCTGAAGATGGCTGACCATTGTCCAGCCGAAATATAGCGCAATGGAGTTTACGATGACCAGCTGCAAGCAAGAAATCTTTTTGAACACTTGATTCGCCGGGAAAATGTCAAATTTTACAGCTTCCAGTTGTCTCAGAATGTGTAAATACAGACCCTACATGGTTTCAAAGGACTCTTATACCAAATGTGGTTCGATGAAACCTCTGACAGACACTTAAGTGTGATTTGCAGAGTAACCATGTAGGTGTAGATGCAGATGTAGAAATACGGGTTCGAGTCCCGGTAAGGCCCAAATTTTCATTGTCGGCATTCTATTCTACAGCTGATGGTTGTCCATATTCGTAACTGTCAATACATTTCATGTATGTCCTTCAAAGAGGGTTGTATATCACATTTTCGGCAATACTGGATTTTCAATGGAATAAAGAAGAACATCAGTTGAGGCACGCTGCACAGCAACGGATGTCCCATTCTCTTTACAAGTTGAGCTATTCGTGGTTCCAAGTTGACGATTCTGTAAGAATATTGTATGGCAATTTAAACAACGTATGAGGCTGATATAATTTTGAATGAAGGGATATTGTATCGCTTAATAATAGCAAAGGCAGGTAAATAGAGTCATCAAACTGGAAGCATAACCTGAAGAAAAGATGCAGGAACGGTGGAAAAATCTTTTATTGATCCCGGTGGTAAAGACGTGCATTAAAAATCTATGTTGGATATGGTACGTACGAGATCGTCGAATATCATTATAGCGTTAAAATAGCACACAAGAATAATTTGTTGGATCTTGTCGTTGGTTTGTGAAAATCAACGACAGGACAAAGACACTATTGTGCAGTTACCTTGTTTTCACAGGTTTTGACGCATAGCTTTCTGCTCTGGGACTGGACTTTTCTTTAATCGGGAAAAACGAAGAGTAATGGATATCACAATATTTATAAATGGAAGTATGTAGTTTCTGAAGCTTGTTTAAGCGCAACTTTTATTGTAAAGAAAGTAAGTCAGAATGACTTTGTTGCCGTTAGTGTTCTTGATGGAATTCTGTAGTGTGACCCCAAATTGTAAATTACTTGTTACGTGCTTGAATATCAAAGCAGACGATTCAAATGGTGATAATATAATTCACACCTGGATACGCCATTCTGTGCTAAAAGCAAAAGAGAAAATCAAACTGAAGTTAACATCCCTATATCCAGAATGAAATGTTCACTCTGCAGCTGATATGAAACTTCCTGACAGATTAAGGATGTGTGCAAGTTTCGCAGAAGAGCTCCTGTGAAGTTTGGAAGGTAGGAGACGAGGTACTGGTGGAGGTAAAGCTGTGAGGAGTAGCCGTGAGTCGTGCTTGGCTAGGACAGTAGGTAGAGAACTTAACCGTGAAAGGCAAAGACCTGGTGTCCGGCAGGTAGTTTTAACCTACCAGGAATTTTCATCCGCATATCTGTTATGAAATTTCTTTTATTCTATAAAGGGGTTCTTCCTCTATCGGCAGGATTAATGAGGGGCTTGCCGTATATGTGCAAATATCTTGATGTACAATACTGGGATTTTATGTGTCCTTACTTATTCACTGAACAGTTCAATTTATTTTTCCTATGTTCAAAATTTTTCTTCTGTTTCTTGTCCAATATAGAACAAGGTGCTTTTAGTTTGGAAGTTAATTACATAAATACATCGTATTATCTTAGATTGCCAGATAATTTTATGCTTAAATATGTAAGATTATGTTTGGTATTGATGCAGAAAATTAATATTTTTTTGAAATACAACTTTATCCCACAAAGTACATTTGCACTATATGTAACTTTCCTACACGTAAAGCTGCATAAAAATTTTGGTAAATTCCCAAATATTGCAAAATGTACTAAATATATGTTGCTGTTCTATAATGTATACTGTATCAGTTCATCATACAAAATACAGTTCTTGACAGTTGCTAAAGAACAAAGACGTTGTTCGACCGGAATAACGACAAGCAACGACGGACGACATGAAACACAGTACGTAAGTACTAGAGATGAAGCGGTAAATTTCTAATGAAAAATTGTACAGATTTCATTATACGCGAAAATAGGATAACAGAGATGAATAACGTTCATCTTTGACACAAAAGTGGTTCAAATGGCCCTGAGCACTATGGGACTTAACATCTGTGGTCATCAGTCCCCTAGAACTTAGAACTACTTAAACCTAACCAACCTAAGGACATCATACACATCCATGCCCGAGGCAGGATTCGAACTTGCGACCGTAGCGGTCACGCAGTTCCAGACTGAAGCACCTAGAACGGCACGGTCACACAGGCCGGCCATGTTTGACACAGATCGGACTCACAACATAAAGGTCGATGTCGGAGTATGAGTAATGTATTTGCTGTCCTTGGGCACTAACGCACGTTTTGCACCTGTTATTCCTACTGGCTACCACACTGTTGAGGAGTCCTTAGTGGATATTCTCCAACTCCTCTCTCAAGGTGGTTTTCAGTTGCATGGTTCGGGGAGGAGTGTTTTGATAAACGCGTCCGCCAAGTTCATACCAACCATGCGCTACAGGTTTTCCGTCCGGGGAGTATCAAGCTATTCCATATATTCAATATATTCACTTTCCAGTGTGTCCCACACCTCAGCGGTCCTGTGAACGGACATTGCCTTCCATAAGCACAAAGTCGGGACCTACTCCAGCGCTAAACAGACGGACGTGATCCGCAATAACCTGCCTGTGATACCACTTGTCTGTAACAGTACCTAAAGCAAAGATACACTACTGGCCCTTAAAATTGCTACACCACGAAGATAACGTGCTACAGACGCGAAATTTAACTAACAGGAAGAAGATGCTGTGATATGCAAATGATTAGCTTTTCAGAGCATTCACACAAGGTTGGCGCGGGTGGCGACACCTACAACGTGCTGACATGAGGAAAGTTTCGAACCGATTTCTCATACACAAACAGCAGTTGACCGGCGCTGCGTGGCGAAACGTTGTTGTGATGCCTCGTGTAACGAGGAGAAATGCGTACCATCATGTTTCCGACTTTGATAAAGGTCGTATTGTAGGCTATCACGATTGCGGGTTACCGAATCGTGAAACTGCTGCTCGCATTGATCGAGATCCAATGACTGTTAGCAGAATATGGAATCGGTGGGTTCAGGATGGTAATACGGAACTCCGTATTGGATCCCAACTTCCTCGTATCACTAGCAGTCGAGATGACACGCATCTTATCCGCATGGTTGTAACGGATCGTGCAGCCACGTCTCGATCCTCGAGTCAACAAATGGGGACGTTTGCAGGACAACAACCATCTGCACGAACAGTTCGACGACATTTGCAGCAGCATGGACTATCAGCTCGGTGAACATGGCTGCGGTTAACCTTGACCCTGCATCACAGACAGTAGCGCCTGCGATGGTGTGCTCAATGACGAACCTGGGTGCACGAATGGCAAAACGTCGTTTTTTCTGGTGAATCCTGGTTCTGTTTACAGCATCATGATGGTCGCATCCGTGTTTGGCGACTTCGTGGTGAACGCACATTGGTAGCGTGTATTCGTCATCGCCATAGTAGGGGTATCACCCGGCGTGATGGTATGGGGCCCTATTTGTTACACGTCTCGGCCACCTCTTGTTCGCATTGACGGCACTTAGAACAGTGGACGTTACATTTAAGATGTGTTACGACCCTTGGCTCTACCCTTCATTCGATCCCTACCCTTCTCCTGATACTAATACCTGGCCAGAACGCTGAGTCTATAGCTAAAGATTGTGTAAAAGAATGGATTCTTAAGTTTGGAACACTATTAAGTATAATTAGTGATCAAGGAAGGAATTTTATGTGTGAATTATTTAAACAGACATGTAAGCTCATGAAGATAACTTAGCTATGGACCACACCAGCACACCCTGAAGGAAATGGTAGAGTCGAGCGAGTCTACAGAACAATTATTAGAATCGTTAGCCATTATGTGAGCAGCAAACACGACAATTAGAATGTCTGTTTCCGTACTTGGTAAGTTGTTACAATGCCGAAATGCACAGCTCTACTGGCGTAAGTCGATATGAGATCGTCTGTGGAAGAAGAATGCATTCACCCTTGGACTTTGCACGATCGACTGCCGGAATGAGCAATGAACAAGTAAGGGATCTAGCACGCAAGATAAAGGGAGCATGGAGGGGAGTAAAACAACGAAATCATCAGTTCTTTCTTCAAAAAGAAGACAACACGACCGCCGAGCAGCAGTGCCACAGTATCAAGTTGGAGATCTTGTGTATCTGAGCAACATGGTGTTAAAGAAGAGTCAAGTCAAAAAGTTTAAGAAGTTTTATAAAGGACCATATCCAATCTTGGAGGTTTTCTTACCAGTCACTCTTAAGCTCCAACTGCACTTTCGTTCGATTGTCGTTCATGCCAATCGTGTAAAGCCATTTCTGGGTAGATTCCCTGTAGTATCGCAAGATGACGAGGACCGACCGAGAGGCAGACTGCTGTTCTCAAACCCAGGAAGTGAGATTCGTGAGGTCGCAGTCCAGACTTCGAGGCCGAGGCATCGCCACGTTCCGAGCAATCTTTTTCCAGACACCCCTATAATCTGCGTAGTGTGTGAGAGTGCAACGCGTATGTTTATTTCAGCCATGTGCTTACGTGAATGTGTTTTGAAAATTTAGTATTGAAGCTACTTCATGAGTGCACAAGTGAAACTAAACCTTTTATTCCACAGGTTACCACAAGAAACACATTTATTTTACGTTCATTGTCAGATCTAGTATTTAGAACTAATTATCCATGTTCATTTTTATTGCAATATTTTCTATAATATCGTATTATACTAACGCTGTAGTAATAGTGCCACAGAGTACAGGTGTTTTGTTTGAACTACGATCAGACATGGGAGTGTCAACAAGTAATGCAGGACTTGTCCTCAAGTACAATATGAGTGAAATCCAGCAACAGCTCAATTCTGCGAAGAAGCATATTGATCTAATTCGTTCTGTTAAGGGTAATGCAACAATTTTGGAAATGGGTACATTTGTTATAATAACTGGGTCACAGCCAAACTGCTGGTAGAGTCTACATTTGCTTATTATGAACAAGAGATTTACTGTTTTTTAAAGCTTTTGCCACACAAAACTTTAATTAGGCGTAAACGTGCCTGGTTTGATTTTGAAGGGAATATCCTTCGTACTGTATTTGGTACTTTAACTAGTCGAGATATACGGGAAGTTAATGCAAAATATTAGCTCTTGAACAACAGTCCCATACAGATTCAACTAACCTCTCTAATGAAATTATCGTATTAAAGAATATGCAAAGAAGCGTTACTAACTGCACAGTTTCCACTGAACAGATTGTAAAGCAATTGATCTCACATTTACACGTAATTCGTAATGAAACTATTCCAAGGATTAAATTCTGTGAGTGCACACTTAGATTTAAACACTCTTTTGTTAAGGATTACTGATAGTTTATCAAATGTTAGAATTGATGCCCTTAACTTAAGAACATCCTTACAATGTAGTTCAAATGATTGTTTGAGCAATGTACTACTACATCCAGAACAATTTTTACAGATTATGCTATCATCTGAGCGAAAGCTAGATGCAATCTATACTATGATTTACCCCATTAAGTCTTACAATTTATATGCTTACTACATGTTAACCACCACACACTCTTTAATGATTGAAGATGGATTAAATGTTATTGCTTCTATGCCCATTGCTAGATCAAAGCATAATTTTTAAATGTATAAGATTTATACTTACCCTGTGAAATGGAGACAGGCAGGTATTCATGTTAAGTACATGCTAAATGATTAGCTACTGATCAGCAAACATCGAAGACATTTTGTCTCCCTAAATGAAAATGATTTGACTATGTGTAAACGTAGTCATAAGTTTGTTTGCCCTGAATCGGCAGTATTCTTAGACAGTAGACTGTACATCCATGAGAAAGAATTGTTTATGAATCATCCCCCAAGAGATGATTGCCCTAGAATTTTAACACATCTTTATCATCCATTTCTTAAACGATATTCTGAAGGTATAATTTTCTCATTTAACTCCACCCTTGATGTCACATTTACATGCAAAAATTATGATACACCTGGGCTACCCTTTACACTCAGATTGAATAATATTGGATTAATATTGAATGCCACACAGTGTGATTTATCACGTGACCTATTTGATACGCCTAGTGGATTGCCAAATACATTTCATGCAACTGGACATTTGTCATTAACGAAAATGTTTTCTGTTTATTACAATGATACGTACATTCCTCACCAAGTTTTTCTGAAGACAATAATTTAATTAAGGATATCCATGAAAATTTAATTTCTTCCAATAATGAATTAAACTTCATTGAAGCAGCAAATAGAATTAGGTCCTTCGATTCATCCAGTAATGTTAAAGCATACTTGATTGTCAGTATTGTGTTTTTTTAAAAATTGCCTTTTGTTAACAGCATGAAATTGTCATCTTGAAGACACATTTCTGTGTACCGAACGTTACTGTGTCTGCATATGAAATACATGTTGCAATGCCTTCTGATTCCACAAATGGCAAAATAGATTCATAACGCTCTGGAGGTCATGTTGAGCCATCTATGGTTGCTCTTTTTGTCTGGCGAGAGTGATGTAAGAGTCTACGGGTTGCACTTAACCATACAGTATGTAACACGTGCTCGCCAGCCGACCTACCTGGAATGCTGACAATTTGCTTGGTCAGTACACATGCGTCCGGCCACATTGCTACGCAGGGAGTAAGCGACTGTCACGCCACCCGCAGCGCGCTGTATTAACTAGCGTATTCTCAGGCGCGAATATATCTTTTTTCTTGGTACACCATGGAGCCTTTCTATACGACCACAATTGGGATGTCAGGCACAGTGATGACGGGTGCGCGTAGCGTGCCTGTTTTATAATCAGCCTTTGTTAATAAAACTGTTTACACTCACTTCTCGTGTTCGTGAATTGCCATACCTCAAGGACCCATTGCTTACAAATCCTGACAAATATTTCGTCTAATTATCATCCACGGCAACAACACAAGCAACCCCTTTATAGGCTTATCTTACTCCGCCTTATTAGTATTAAATGACTGTGCTTTTCTCAGCTCAGAAATTTAAGCAATAACTGTTTCTTGTGCAATCTCAACGAAATCATTAGATTGTAAAAATAATCTAGAAAGTGACACATTGATCCCAGTAGTGTGGTAATGGGGATTCAAATGATGCAAATGGCTCTGAGCACTATGGGACTTAACATCTTTGGTCATCAGTCCCCTAGAACTTAGAACTACTTAAACCTAACGACATCACACACATCCATGCCCGAGGCAGGATTCTAACCTGCGTTCGTGGCGGTCACGTGGTTCCAGACTGAAGCGCCTAGAACCGCACGGCCACAGCGTCCGGCGGGGATTCAGGTGCAATTTTTTTTGTCCAACTGATAGGTAAATTAATTAAAGTGATCAGTTATTTATCCCCCCCAGACGATATCAAGAGTTTCCCTCAGCCTCTCAGCCTCCCCGACACTCCTGGTCCCCTCCCATTCCCCTCTCCGAGCCCTTCCCCTCACCCATCTAATCTATTGGCGGTAAAATCGAGTTTTCCCTGTAAAATCATATTTTCGCGGTTAAATTTAATTGTCAATCCAGAGAATGTGATATTAATGGAAGTTATTGATAGAAATTGCTTATAAAATGGATATTGTAGAAGTAAATTGTTTATAAAAGGTGATAAGTGGCTGAAATCGAAAAAATTCAGAGGAGTTAAATTATGGGACTATTTACTGCGTGGGAGATATTTTGCAATTCATAGGACAGGGATACTCTTATTTAACCTCCTGTCGCATCATATACTGTGGTTGCACCACCGTTAGGGCGCTAAGCGTTGTGCTGCCAGGTGCTACACGTGGCACACGTAATCGTGTATTAAACGCGCTGTGCAGTGCGGGGCAAGGTCGTGGCTGTCTTGTTCCATAGCTGAATGAGCAGTCATGAGCCTGGTGTGTCACATGCCACTTAGTGTGGTACATGGCGGTCAGCAGCGGAACCATAGGATCTGCACAAGGACAGTGTGAAGATGTCTTACGCGACGTTGAGGGACGGGCCAACATACACCCGGCCACTTCTCCTCCGCCCCCCCCCCCCCTCCACCGCGCCCTGCTTCTGCTCCGTGCTACTCGCCCGCCCACACCACACTGCCTTCCCGCATCCTGCTGCTACAGTGGCAGATGGGTTCACAGATGCCCTTCAGCTGGTAAGCGATCAAAGGGAATTGGCAGATGATTGTTTTGCAAGTCACCACTGTCAAGGTGCGTGGAGCTGGGTGCCTCCCACGCCCTCTAGAATGATTAATATATTTATTTTCGAAGGTTAGCGTCTTCTTTCCACAACTGTGTCCTGATCGACAACATGTATTTCTGTTTGCCTCAGAATAAATAAGGGTGTTCTATATTCCAGCCACATGCAGACACTTGACAGCAAACAACAGATGGTTTTAAAAGTTCCCTCTATCTGTTGGTCCCAGAATTTTTTTGCTAGATCGCTTTCTCGTCACAGCATTGTTCTGTTAGTCAGCAACCGGCACCAAGCCTGCTTCAGCCTGCTTTAACAAAGAGAAGACATGTTATAACTTGATGGTATGACATTCTGAGTTACTACTGGTCCTCTGCAAAATAGAAGGTGGTGCCAGAAGGTATATAAAGCCCAATCCCCCGCACCCCACAACTATCAACAGTCTTTGACAGTAGCCAGCTGTGTTCCTGTGCTCGTTGCAGGATGTAATGGTCAGTTAGTGGTGGCAGTGACAGTGGCGGTGGCGATGGAAAAACAGCCAGTCTCGGAGCGACACCCGCGTTAGTGTTTATAAAAATAATTACGAGTTCAGATTTGCTATAGGTATAAAATTTCATAGCAAAGCATTCAAATGTGTCAGAGATTGTGATACATTTTCGTGACAAGTGCCTGTAAAGTTCTCGTTCTTGCTGTTGCAGCATTCATTCCTGAAGCGCTGATCGAATTAGAGCGTCAGTTGGAAGCAGAGGGGCAGTCATGTCAGCACATTTCCAAATTATGTGTGACAGGCTACATATTCAGAAAACATCTCTTAAAACATTCAAATCAGAGCAACTGCTTATAAAATTTGTACCGTTGTTCTAACATTAGAGTGACTGTTGAATCCTAAAAGCTAACAGCAGCAGAAAGCGGAAAAGATTATGGTACCATCATGTATGTGTATCTCAAAAGTCTGTTTGTGTATGATAGTTTACAAGTTCAAAAAACAGCTCTTGATGTACTCAAATCATAACAAGCATTTATAAAATGTTGACCTTTTTTTTTTTACAGCAATAGAGCAGCAGCTGATTGAAGTTGAGCCGCTGCTGGAGGACAAGAGGCAGTGCAAGCAAGAACTTCAGTACATTCGTAATGTATTGCTGTTAGACATATTTTTTCATCGTATACCGTTGTGTGAGACACATGTTCTTCATTGTTGTAGATGTTGCTATGAAGCAAGAGCAGGAGAATATAGCGGGGGTATGCTACAAGGTAGATGATCAGGAGTCATCACTTCCACCTGGTACGAACTTTTCTTTTCGTAGTTATGTATAATCAATGCCATGTTGTTGACAACTTCAATGAGATATATCGATGGCTTTAGAGCAATTCTGGCACTGGTGAAATACCGGAGTGATTGAGTGAGATGGTGGCTGCTGAGGAAGCTGAAAGGCAGCCCAATATCGTCCTTTTGGATGATGGGTAGGAGATACTAGATTGCGTGGGAGGAGCAGGAGATTGACTGACTGAACTGCTGAATCATTCGAAGCAGAGCATAATAGAAGATTATAATGCAGCCATCATCGTTACAGCATATAATAATAATAATATTGTATTGTTTTGTATTGTATGTTAACCGTGGACCTAGAAACGACGGAGAGTCTCCGTCCCCGCCAAAGCCGCAGTGGTCCACATCCCCATGACGACTACCACAGTCCACTTCACCCTCCGCCGCGCCACACCGAACCCAGGGCTATGGTGCGGTTCGGCCCCCGTTGGACCCCCCATGGAACGTTTCGTGCCACATGAGTGTAACTCCTATGTTTGCATGGCAGAGTGATGGTGGTGTACGCGTACGTGGAAAACTTGTTTACGCAGCAATCGCCGACATAGTGTAACTGAGGCGGGATAAGGAGTACCAGCCCGAATTCGCCGAGGCAGATGGAAAACCGCCTAAAAACTATCCACAGACTGTCCGGTTCAACGAACCTCGACAGAAATCCACCGGGCGGATTCGTGTCGGGGAACAGGTGCTCCTTCCCGCCCTGAAACCCGTGCGTTATACCGCAAGGACAACCGGGCGGGCATAATAATAACTATTATTATTCTGGGATGTCGATATACCTAATTGTTGTCATTTGTTTACAGCAAATGTTAAAATTCCTTGAGAATTCTACTCAATTTTCTTTCGCTGTTTGACTGTTACAGAGGAGAGTCCAACACTGCCACCACAACAGTTCGGTGTGGCATGGGTGTCTGGAGTGGTGGTTGTTGTGGTCAGGTATCAAACACGTACCCGACAAGCATGTACTGCCATTCAAAGCACCATTCGTGGCTGCATGAGAGGCAACAGAAACAGCTGCCACTGCTGCAGTGCCAGCCCCCACACCATAGAATAACCGATGGGGTCCGTGGGTCGTTCAGTCAGAAGAAGAACGGCAACGATCTCTCACCCGACAGGCTGGTGATGCTGTAGGCTCCAGCATATAGCTGCATCAGTGAGCCCCTCTCCACAGCCTGGGTGCTCCCGCAGGGCTTCACTGCCTCCAGCTCCTCCTACATCATTTCCGACTGCTATCCCTCGCCAACAACGAAATGTGTGTGAGCTTTGGCCCATACCTCACCCCAGCAGGCACCTCCTCCCCACGCAATCATCCAAAGGGTGGACACCATCCTTAGCTTTCCCTAGACATAGTTTTATTGATAGTGTTAGCGATACTGAAGCTGTGGCTAGCGGTAGTTCTACCTACCGTCCTGATAGTGAAGCATGTCTAGAATAAATGGCAGTTGCTACGGCCTTTGAGACGTGTATCTCTTTCACTAGAATTGAGAATGCGGCCATGGGTATCATGACCCGGTCGGGTTTCTAGAAGTATGGATACCCAGTGCTGGAGACAGAGCTCTTGTGAGCCCTAGATGGTCCGAAATTTTGTGCCATTAAATGTACCACAGTACTCTGCTGCGAGTTCACACACCCTCTTAAACATCAGGATGTTGCTGAGGGGAATAGAATGCACTACATCTGTCGTGATAATTGGTCCGACCACGGGACTCAAAACCTGAACCACACGTCAACGGTAAAGCTCTAATGAAGGACTGGGTCCCTTACTTCGATAGCACATAGTTCATTAAGGTCAATCCAACACATTTATTTCAAATAACATATATGAAGTTACATTTGAATCTGTCTGACATTAAACAGAAATAAATAAAAAAATTTCAATATTAGCTGATTTAGTGCGTGAAGCGCGAGTTAAGCCAATAACCAGATAAACTAAACAATTCTCCGTAATTCAAAAGGAAGAGAAAAACAAAATTGAATCAATACACCACACTGACAAATATCCAGAAAACCTTACAATACTACTCAAATAAATACACTGTAGTTGGGAGCAGTCATTAACCCGACAGAACACTTCAAAATGAGTTCAATAACACATCTGCGTCCCTCAGAAAACTGCAAGACATTAAATACACTTCATTTGACGAATAACAAACACTCATTAACATTACGCCACTACTGTTTGAACTGCAATGTCCCAAAGAATCAAGCGCTTATTGTGAAAGAACAATTTTTTTATATGTTTAAATTTCAGCATTAAGGAATTCCAAAAGATGTCCAATCGAACCCCGCCTTTTCAGTTGAGGCACAAATCTTTCCCCTTTCTAGGCAGAGGCTGAGCCAGAAACAAAGAATGCCACAAAAACACAGTTTTGCTGTGAAATCTTACAGGACACCCGGAAGCAGTTACAGACAAGGGGTCGACACCCACAAATAACACGGGCTAAGAGTCAGGCTGGGAGCACATCCTACGAGAACTTGTTCACACTATACTCACCACAAACTGTAGACATTCCGGCCGAACATCAGCTTGCGGTGGCTGCCAGAAGGACGAAGCAACCAACAGGCCCACGCCGTGCTTCTCACACAGGCACCTCAATTTGTACGAACTAGGCCAATACGAACTCCGGAAACCCCTCTCACTGCGAGGCTTGGCACAGTTTATATGAAATGCCTTCCAGGCAACCAGTAACCGCCGCAGGAGTCTCACGATTAGCAAACAGCCCCAAGCGTAACAGATATCACACATGTGCTTACGCCCGAGCCACAACTCCGCCCGTCTCACCGGCCGCCCCAAACCAACTGCCCCTCGCCGTCCCTCTCGCCCCAGCCGAAAACGCAAAGATGCTCATGCCCGGGGACGCCCCAAAGATAACAAGCCGATCGCTGATGATCGAGCAGCGATCTGGCTCAATAATGGCGTTATATCTCGGAGCATATTAATCACCGAGTCGTATTGTGAATTCTCCTCGGGTGCTATACTGGCCTGATTTACCGAGATGGAAGTAGGTGGGTCACCTAAAGCACTCAGCCAAATACAACACTTCGACATCCATATTCATGTCTATGATCCGTTAAACAGAGGGTTAAATTATATAAGATTACCTGATGTTGTTAAGAACAAGCAACATTCAAAATCAAATGACTTGCGGTAGAAAAATAAACAGAATCGAGAGCGCACCTCTCGATATGGACTAGACTTTAACATTCGTGGATGTTATAACTTAGATGGTATCTGGTTTCCTGTGAAGATTCAGCACGTACCAAAATTTGATGCACAAAAACCAGGACCCCCTCCCCCCGCACCTACGGAGGTTCGAGTCTTCCCTTGGACATGGGTGTGTGTGTTGTCCTTACCGTAAGTTAGTTTGAGTTAGATTAAGTAGTGAGTAAGCTTAGGGACCAATGACCTCAGCAGTTTGGTCCCATAAAACCTTACCACAAATTTCCAAAATCCAGGAATATTGGTTCATGTTTACGATCTGAAGAAGCAGAAAACATGCTAGATGAAGTGCTAATGTGTTGCTGAAACAGAAAAAAAAGCAGAACAGGCATACTGTAGCTGGAATCCTCAATTTTTCGAAACATGCATGCGAGTGTAATCTACATGTAAACACGCTTCTCTTCTCCAAAGGTGATAAACAGCATTAAGTATGAATCAAAGACATGTTCCCGCACCTTATCTCCCAACTCAGCAAACAGAAGTGTAAAAATCATATTTCCTTTGGATGCCTAAATAGCTTGTCAGAAGAAAAGGTATCCGGATTACTGGGAATCCAAGGAACCGGTACATGTCGTTATTGCTTCAAAAGGAAACCGATTCACTAAATTGAAGAATGCTCAGCACCAGGAATGATGTCCGTTTGCTGTGTATGCTAACTTCGAATGTCTCGTTGCACTGTCTGTGAAGGGAATCTCTTAGCCTCACATACCACCTTCATGCAAAAATATGTATTGTGTGTGTCAGTGTACCAACTTGCATGCTCATATGATTCAAGACTACACCATTATGAATCCTATGTCGGGGATAATTCTGCAGTTTGGTTGCTCACTTAGCTTGAAAAACTCTTACAAGCTCTTGACCGCCTTTACATCACCAAAATCCCCACGGCCGAATCAGAGGAGGACAAAATATTATTCAATGATGCGGCTAGCTGTCATATTTGTGGATTGCCATTAGATGGAAAAGCTCAAATTCTCAATAGGAACCATTGTCATCTTAGGGGAAGTTCCGTTGCGGAGCTCACGGCGCCTGCAATTTGAAGTATCAGTTACCAAGACAGATGCCCATCCTCTTCCATAATTTAAGCGGGTATGATGCTCACTTTCTAGCTGAGCAGTTGTCTAATAGCAGTATGAAGAAAGATCAGGCTATTGTCCTGCCTGAGAGTGTAGAAAAGTATATCTCTTTTTCGAAACGAATGACGCCGAAAGTTAGACACCGCTTCCTAGACTCTTTACCTTATACGCAAACTTCACTCCAGAAACTTGTTGACAATGCACCTCACGCTGTTATGCACGTCACCCGATCTACATATCCCAATAAGGAAAAGTTTCGGCTTGTGACTAGGAAATGAATTTTCGCTTGTGGGTATCTGGATAGCAAGGAGAAACTCGACGAAACCAGGCTACCTGACATATTTGCATTTAGCTGTAATCTCATAGGCGATGCCATAAGTAGTGCAGAGTATGACCATGCAAGAATGTCTGGCGGGAATTCAACATTCCTAATGGCGGTGAATATGCAATACTCTGCAAGGACATTGATGTGCGCTTGCTTGCGGACGTTTTTAAAAAGTTCCAGAGCGTAAAAATTAACATCACTCTCCGGACCCCACCTTTTATTACATGGAACCTGGGTTGCCGTGGGACGCAATGTTCAACGATAACGAGGCACAGCATCGAACTTTTGATTGATGCTAATATGCTTTAGTACGGGAGGATTTGGAACCTGCTATCACAATTGGCTCTTTTATCGTCATGAGGTGATAATCTGACTTTAGACTGCGGTAGAAGGTCACCTGTCACCTCATGACCTTGCAAACTAATACTACTTTTGTTGCACCACATGCTGAGGTTGTGGTGGAGCACCATGCACTCCACTGTACAGGCACTGCAAGTAGTCTTCGATCATGAGGACACATATTGCATATCCTTAGCCAGCTTCTGGGTGACCCCATCTATTTTACGATATCCATATATTTTGGTTCTTAGACCCGTAAACTTCACAATCAGCAATCTATTCGTCTCATCTATCATAAAGCCGATTCTATTTTTATTCTGAGGAATAACATCGTACGTATTATTGGCTGCATATACCGATGTGTCGCATTCATCACCGTGACACATCATTACATCATGAGGATTGGAGTTCTTCACCCAATAGGTGAAGTTATTTGTATCCACATACTGTAACGTTGGGTCCACGAAATGAGTTTTAACAAACTCATAGCTGAACTCGTAGACGTGGACTTCGATATATCTGGAACAGACACACCCAATTAGAGAGATTCCATAACCCTGCTGAAACCTTCGACATCTCAACAGCAACAAATTTCTCATTACAAATAGTGACCCGCTATCTGTGCACTCCTTGATGCCCCAACGTCCATCTCATTCGGTCCTAATTAAATGTTGCATTCATCTTTTACATTCTGCATGGTGTTTCCGAAAATGGAATTATTCGTTAAGCTACAAAAATCTTTTTCGAAATCACTCCCTCCCTCTTTTCGGTAATGATTTCAATATACTCCTTCAATCAGGGGGACTGATTTAAAAAGTATATAGGTGATTCTATCTAGTTCCGTCTCTAAGCTGAATCACTGCTTGAAATAATAAATTACGTAGCTCTGCTTGTGTCCAGTAGTGGTCATAGGTTTAAGGATAGTGCTTCCTCGTGGAACTTGTTGCTCTGGACATAATGGCAAGTTGCTTGTCATTTCATGTATACTAACAGTGTATGTGAGGTTTGCCTCCATCACATACCCTAAATGAGAATCATTCGCCACACCTTTTTTTTCCACCTAATCCCTCTAATTCCTTTTCGGGCACCCACTGAAAGCCCCCACCCGTCAGTGGCGGCGCAATGGCATGGCCATGTAAGTTACTCAAATCAAAATATAGAACAGAACTTTATGTGTGCGCTATTTCCCGTGGTGTGTCTATGGATAGACCAGAAATGTCCCCGCTGATCCTGTGTCGTGCACAATGTGCGATCGTTGTATCACATGAAGAATCAAGGAGCCAACAACTCCAGCCACAGCGGGCCTAAAAAAAAATGTGAGGATGGCTTTAACGTAAGTCGGAACCGGTCATAATAAACAAATGTTATTGCGATCTCGATTGTTGTTTTGATCAAAGTTAGCACCATTCGCTGCCCTCCGTAGACACTGTTATCAAAATTTACGAAATTAGTCTATCGAGAAAGTACAAAATACGATGTTGGACGATCCGTGCATGAAAATGCATGTGTCTTAACTTTTCATCTGCAACACATCAGATGATATGTGTATTTAGAGATATTTCGTTGGTTCAAGTCAAAACATCTATCCAACATACCTTGAAACGTACACGTTGCATGATAAAAACATTGCAGAGGAGTAGCTAACATTTTCAAAGGAGACAATTTGATTTCACTACAGATCCGGATTCTGCGTCAAAAATTACCTTTGCTTTGTAGCAAGTTTTTCTGTCTGAGGTAGATGTCACTTTAATCGGCGCCAGAGCTACAGCAGTTGGACGGAAGAACGCACGAACATGGGTGTGACTTGGTGGTTTCAAGTTAAAGCAAAGACTATATATATATATATATATATATATATATATATATATATATATATATATATATATATAGTGTGTGTGCGTGTGTGTGTATTGTATGGCACTTTCGTAACTTTAGAAATTTTGTGTTGGAAAATATTCCTCAGCTTTCACGGAACCAAAAAAATTGTGGATTGGTACTTTGCAGTCAGTTAAACAGAAAACTTCGCAAACACTCATAGTAATAATATCGTCGTCGGTGATAGCTATATTTGTCTCTTCCCTTATATGATCAATATCTTGGTATGCTTTCTTTCATATCGGGCTAGAGTTACGTAGCTATATGCTATACACGCGCTGGCTCTGTTTGTGGTGTATCTTCATCCCCCACATAACGCGCTAGCATTAAATCATTAACTGCCTAGGTAAAAATAATGGTCTCTTTGAACAAAAGATATGTGTAAGTTTACGTTATCAAAAGAATCGACAGCAAGCAAACTTACATAGCAGAGCGGTGTTTTCTGTAAAAGGATGGTTCTTTTTCACTTGGAAGGCCATAGACGTTGCTGCAGATACTGTAGGTACCACGTGGATAAAGAATTTCAGTTGAAGTAAGGGAGGTGTGGCGACACACGTCTCGCTGACAGACATAATAAATTATCTCTGTCCCACCCAGAAATATTTCTGCGTGAAATTCAACACTGGAAAATAATTTTTAATTACGCCGGCCGCCTCGGTAGAAGCAGTTCTCCAATTTACAAAGTAAGTACGTCCAGTGAAGGCTGGAAGGCCCACGTTCTCAGACACAAGGCGAGAAAAAAGCGGTCGTAATTGTTTTATTTGCGGTGTGCTGCCTGCTCATCAACAAAAGAAAACCTTTATTTTTCGTGGTAGATGCCACAATCACCCAAATTCCTACAAAAGCAGAGAAAATAACATCGGTTTATTTTCCTAAACACATGTAAAGAGAAAAGAGTACACTGAAACATCAGACACGCTTAAAGTAAGTTTTTTTGTGTCTTGCTGACAAACCCACAATGAGAAATGGATTGCAGTTTTTTAACTGTGGTGGTACTCTTAAGAAACAGTGACCAGTATGTGGATAACATACAAAATATTGCACGATCTCCTTAATAAATTGTGGTCCATAGTGGGTAAGAATCTCATGAGTCTGTGAGGAATTCACGTCAGACCTTACTACACACGAATGTGAGTCAATATTTTCGGTTTTACGCCGGAGAATGCGACTCCTGACTTAATTTTAAGACATGCGTCTTTATTTAGACGTCAGTATCTATCTCATCTTTCGCCATGGCAAAAGTTTATACTAGTAGTGTTCGATCAGTTACTTACATATCGTAAGTTTATAAAGAGCTGCATAGGTAGGAATACTGTTATTTTAAAATGGAGTATCTCAGATGACTTCGGTTCAGGTAAATGGAGGGAATAGTGGGTGTAAGTGCAGATATTTTTATTGCTGACTGAGAACAGTGTATTGGACAACATTACATCACCATTTACTTGATTTGAGGGCTAATAGTTACAAGCAAGAACGTAGCCAGGATTTTGTCAAAGAGAGGATCCGATTTGTTGGAGAGGACTTTCTTAACTTATTGTGAACATTTTCATAAAGAACGATAAACTATTTTATCGACAATGATCTTGGAGTTTTTCCCCAACCAGCAGTCGCATTCTCAGGCGTAAAACCGAAAATATTGACTCACATTCGTGTGTAGTAAGGTCTGACGTGATTCCTCACAGACTCATGAGATTCTTACCCATTATGGACCACAATTTATTAAGGAGATCGTGCAATATTTTGTAAGTTATCCACATACTGGTCACTGTTTCTTAAGAGTGCTTAGGTGATAAAATTCACGGGCTGGTGGTATGCATACACACAGATGGAGATAATAACACGTGCACAACGTCTAATATGATTGTGGATTGGCGGAGCGGTCATTTGCACTCAGGTGTTTAAAGTGAAAAGGTTTCCGACGTGATTCTGGTCGTACAAAGGGAATTAAGAGCCTTTTTACGCGGGATGGTAGTTGCGGCTAGGCGCAATAGGACATTCAGTTTCTGAATTCAATATTTCGAGATCGAGGGTCAAGAGTGTGCCAAATTTCGAGTGTTGCCTGTCACGACAGCCTTAGCTTAACTACCGAGAGGAGCAGCGATTGCGTAGGTTTGTCAGTGCTAACAGAAACTCAGGGATCAATGTGGGAATTATGATGACGGATCCGTTAAAACAGTGAACGAAATTGCGCATTAATAGGCTATGGCATAGACGATGTGAGTGCCTTCGCTAACAGCAGGACATCGCCTGCAGCAACTCTCCCGAGCCCGTGATCATGTCACTTGGACCCTAGAGGACTGAAAAATCGTGGCCTGGTCACATGAGTCCCGATTTTAGTTGGTAAAAACTGACAGTAAGGTTCGATAGGGGCGCAGACCCCACGAACACAAGATGTAAAGGAACTGCAAAAATTGGTGATTGCTCCATAATGGTGTGGGTTGTGTTAGCATGGAATGGGCTGGGTCCCCTGGTCAAACTGAACCTATCAGTGACTAGAAACAGCTGTGTTCGGCTACTTTCATACCATTTTCAGCCCTTCATGGAATCCATGCCCCCCCCCCCCTAACACCCAAAAGGGACCTTTATCGATAAAATGCGCCCTGTTACTGGGCCACTGTTGTTCGTTATTGGCTTGAAGAACATTCTGGACAATTCGAGCGAATGGCAGCCCATGTCGCCTGACGTGAAGGCCTCATTTATTTATGGGACATAATCGAGAGGTCAGTTCGCGCAGAAAATATTGCACCGACAACATTTTCGCAGTTATGGATGTCTATAGAGGCAGCAAGGCTCAGTACTTCTGCAGAGGACATCCAGTGACGTCTTGAGTTCATTCTACGTCGAGCTGCTGCACTGCACCGGGCAAAAGTAGGTCCGACAGTATATTAGGAAGCACCGCATGACTTTTGTCACCTCAGCGTATCATCTCGTTTCTTAGGAGTGCTGTGATTTGGGAAACCACTAAGAAACAATCATGCTCCAATTTTCCATCACCTTCCAAAGTCGCTTTACATTCTTTTTTTTTCAGTCTATATTTGAGCTGGGGTAGTGATCAGGAGTGGACGATCGTTAATCTTTTTAGGACACCGTGATGATTACGACAGGGCTTTTGCAGGAAAGAGATCTTTGTTTGGCAGAGAATCTAGAACAATTGTTTGAAGTGATAATCCAAGGGAACTGGAAGTATTCAATCTTACACATTCCGAAATTTCCTCATTTAAGTATGTGTCTGTTACTTCTTGCGATCTAAAGAAAGATCATTTTTTGCATTAAAGGGTGCCCCGCAGACGACTGCATGAGCCAAAATGAGGAGAATTTGGATTATTATTTATTTATCATATGGATTTCACTTAACACACGGCGTCTCTGAAGGATACTCGGCTCCTCTTTAATGCAGCTCCTTTCATTTCAGTAGAGGGGCCGCATTTTTCAGCGGACTGGAAGCTGTCAAGGAAGTATTTGAAAGGAATTGGCTGTGTCCTATAGTAAGGGATCAGCACCTGCTTTTGCCTAAACTGAAAATGGGAGAAAACAGAAAACCACATTCAAAGTTCTAGCAGACGGATTGAAATCACCTCACGTCATGAATCCAGGGATTTCTACCTCAGAGGTTCAACACACGGATCTACCCAAAGCAGGTGGAAAATTCGGGAAAACTGTTTGCTGTACACCGTTTTAAAATAAATTAAAGTGCATCATAACAAAAGATTCAATTCTGAAACTTTATGTTTTCCTTTAATGGTGCATGTTTAGTAATCTGATAGTGCATGCATGCGTGTATACTCTAAGACTTAACTGGGCATGGAATTGCTGGCTTCAGTTATTATTACAGAATGACAAGAGCGTGTATAGATTTTGGACAAAAGGGGGAGGGAAAGATGTAGGACGCAGCCGCCTTGAACGAATTCAAGCAGCCGATTGACAAAATCTTTTAGAAACAGACGAACTGTATCGAATACGCTGTCAGCACATACCCCTTCTGCTCTCTACAAATCCCTCCTCATCGCTCCATATCGGAACTGAGTACCGCCCAGGTGACCAAATTGGGAGACATTTTACTATTTGGGCTATGACTTACAGAATATTCAGCATTTTTTTTAGAAGAAATGCAACCGCCGCTGTTTGGGAGATATTTTTGTTGATCAACATAATTTTTAGGGACACAGACAAATCCTTGGGTATTTTTATGCATTGATTTTAATTTAGTGTTACTTTTAGTGATGTTTACGGCTCCGCTGCCTTGTAAAATACTGGAATATAGCAGCTCGAAAGTTCTACCAGCCTACAAGTAACGAATCCAGTGCTAATATTAAACTGCTATTGATAAGTAATTAGGCTGTTATAGTGGTATGTGCATTTTTGTAACTTACCATCACGCTAGCTGACGAATCCAAATCGGTGTTACTCCTCTTTATTGTTACTAACTTATCCATGATTATAAAGTCTCATCACCGCGCATGCCACGAAAACAATAAACTGTATCACTTATATTAAATTCAACTGCAAGAAAAAATGAACTGATTAAGAAAGTAACTGAGTCGAGGAAGGCCAGCAATTGGCCTTCACTAAAATAGGTATGGATGATAGCCGATAGTACTATGGATGTATAGGTACTTGAAATCTATCGTTGGGCTTGCTGATTAGAGATAGTGCATAACAGTTTTTGTCGTATTGCTGGAAATAGAAATATCTGTCAATTTCACTACACAGCAACTAGGTCATGGGTAATTTCATTTAGTTGATAAGGGCGGCAGGGCGTTCGGATCCCTGGACCCGCATTCCCTTTGGCTACGCCTTTGTTGGCGGTATCAGGAGCAGTATGTTTTTAGCTTATTTAATACTACCAAGTACATGTGGCAAGAGCAAGCCATTAATGCTTATTTTCCCCTAGGCAGTAGCTTAGGTGTTGGAGAGAGGATGTGTAGACGCCAAACAGTTAGCCTATGCTGACAGGCGTAGTCCACTTAGTGATGCTGTTACGACTGTGCAGAAAACGTAAGGCAGCAAACTGCGTGATGTGTTTGGAGGACTGTTCGACACAGACCATTACACACTATATATAGGTTATACTACCTATTTATTCGACATAAGTGGCCTATGTACCTAATGTGTATGGCAACGAATTGTAACGTACCTTACGTAGGTAAAATACATAAAATAGAATTAAGGCCACCTGAATTTGATTCAGGAAGGCACCTAATTCACAGGTGTGCACATCCTCGGTGACACCCGTTTTGAGAGATTTAGGTCGTATCCTCAGACACGCTTCTGTACATAGCGTTTCGTCCTGCATTGCTGGAGATACCTTCAGAGGTTTGTTCAAGACGGAACCTTAACTAGGTACAACTTTACAGCCTATGCAAATAACCCTAGACCATTGCTTAATACCCGAGAAACAGAAATATTGGAGGACGTAATTCCACACATTCAATTTCTTGAAACTAACAAAACACGTAACGATCTTCGAGAAACATATTATAGCTCGAACCATGCAGAATTTTACAAGAATTCCACGACCAAATTAAAATCTATGTTATGAACTTACTAAAACACTGAAGCCTTGTGCTTTCGGTAGGAAGTTACAGCCTCAATTTCTCACAGATCTGGTACTCCCAATTAACCCTCTATGCATGGACATGGCTATCCACCCTTGCTCATCATTTACGTCGTCATAAAATCCACACAGAACTCTACAAATCCTTAGAGATTTGACGCAGATATTATTCCGTACGATCTATTTAATACCATTGTAATGTCGCTTTCTGCTATTTTGAGACATGCGGAAAACGCGCCTCGGTATTTGTTCAACAGAGCGTTAGAGTACCAGCTGTGACCGGCCAAAGAGACAGGGAATGATAATGTGTCACATGAAAAAGGCATCAAACGACCTTGGGTAGAGGTAAACGTTAGGATGAGTACTGACGAAAATTCTGTTGATATGATTTTAGTTTCTTTTATACGTTGTGATTTAATATGAAAAATTTACTCTAATTCCGTAGGAGTTTACGGGGTAGGAAGGAACTCACAACTTGTCAGAAAGAAATGCTTGAATACGCACCATGGATGCTATACAACACCCATGTCATCTAAACAGCCAGCAGAAGAACCAACGGGCGGTTGTAAAGTGTAATCGAGCAAATTTAAAATGGTGCAAATAACGTATTTATTTTGCCCTATTAATAGTTCTTACTTATGGTCAGGTAGGTTTCTTGGCCCGCTGAGTTTTGGGTTTGGAAACGCCTGAATATATTCGTCGGTGGAGTACGGTAATGTAACTGGTAACAGGGAAATAATAACATTTGGAGTAAATTGGATGCATCCTGCGGTTTCCACTACTCGAGTTCCATTTTATATCGTTTGAATTTTTTGGCTGTTCCAAATTTATAAGAGGAGAGACTAAATGGAGACTTAGAACATTAATACCAATCCGGGTAAAAGAGAAATATGTTGGAGAAAAACACAGTGTTTACATGTTGATTGCAAAGAAATTACATAGGGTGTTACGAAATTGCTGTTACAAACTTCTTGTAGTTGTAGAGGGGAGTTAGTACATAATGTTTTCAGTAGGTACTCATGTCCGGAAACGTATCGTTTCCGTTCGACGACGGTTTAATTTGAGCTGTGTAAAGCATCCACTTCTGCTCGAGGAATCGGGCGTGACGCAGTACGATTATTAGATCACGGTTCGAAAGGAAACAAAGAGAAACGTCCATTTATCACTTAAGTACATTTTTTTGTGAAATTACAGTGAAATAAAAACCATTAGCTGCTTACAGGCGTCAACGGGGGCAAATGAAAATGTGTACCCCGACCGGGACTCGAACCAGGGATCTCCTGCTTATACGGCATACGCTCTATGCAGCTGAGCCACCGAGAACACAGAAGATAGTGCGACTGCAGAGATTTATCTCTGGGACGCCTCCCGCGAAACACATTCTCAACGTATTGTCCCGCACTACATTCGTAGTGCCCCCGCCCTTTATACTCATTCCTCGCGGCGCATTGCCGATTCCCGTAAGAGTTCGAGCACTGTTTGTGCACCCGCACAGAAGAAGAAGGTGGTCGAGTGTGTGAAAGAACAGATAACATCTTAGTATATAATTTTTTTGTGTTAGCACTTGAGCCTGAAGTGTATGCATTCTTCCAAGGCAAAAAAGAACAACACATTGCACGCTGTTAACGAAGCTATCTGCATATGGAATATGTACACAGGTATATGAGTGGCTCGAGGACTTCTTAAATAGTGGAGCCCAGTACGCTGCCCGGCGAGTGTTCATCAGAGACAAGAGTATCGTCAGGAGTCCCCCAGTGATGTGTGATAGGACCACTTTTGTTCTCTGTATATATAAATGATTCGGCGGACAGTGTGGGCAGAAACCAGCGGTTGTCTGCTGATGATGCCGCGGTGTACGGTAAGGTGCCGAAGTTGAGTGCCTGTAGGAAGATACGAGACGACTAGGCAAAATTTCCATTTGATGTGATGAATGCCAGCTAGTCCTAAATGTGAAACAATGTGAGTTAATGTGGATGAGTAGGGAGAACAAACCTTTTATGTTCAGATGCAGTATTACTAGTGTCCAGTTTTACACAGTGAAGTCGTTTAAATATCTGGGCGTAGCGTTGTAAAGCGATATGAGGTGTAACGAGGAAGTGAAAACCGTGATAGGGAAGGCAAATGGTCGACTTCTGATTACTGGGAGAATTTTAGGAAAGAGTGGATACGGCAAATAGGACGTTGGTGCGACCCGTTCTTCAGTCCTCATCGTGTGTTTGGGACGCATACCAGGTCTGACTGAAGGAAGACATCGAAGCAAGTCAGAGGTGGGCTGCTAGATTTGTTACCGGTAGATTCGAACAACACGCAAGTCTTACGGATATGATTTAGGAACTCAAATGGGAATCCCTGGAGGGAAGACGACGTTCTTTTCGAGAAACACTATTCAGAAAATTTAGAGAACGGGCAGTTGAAGCTGACTGCCGAACGATTCTACTGCTGCCAACGTACACGGCGCTGTCGTTTTCTCCTCACTCTATTTAAGAGTGGAATAGGAGGGCAAAAGACAATTAGTGACACAGGGTACCCTCCGCCACGCACCGTACTGTGGCTTGTGGAGTACCTATGCAGAAGTAGATTCTCTATGCAGGGAACACCACTGATGCATTACAACAGCGGCTCGTTGTGGGGGCCACCAACCTTGTTACACTCATTGTATCTACAAAGGATGTTCAGGTACACACACTCTACTTCCCACGTGCTGTCTCTTCAGTTTCCAGTGCAGCGGCCAGAACCCGTGCCAGCAGATCTTCCTCTGTCTGTGGGTATCGCAGAATGGTCGACGTTGAGTGACAGCAGGTGGCAGTCCGACGAGGCACATGCCATCCTGTCTGCCCTATTGCATAACAGGACAAACAACTCGGGGACTTCTCTCTGTCCCTCAGCAGACGTGGACGCATTACACCTGGGTACCTATTCAGGGTATTATGTACTTATTAGCCTCTACAAGTCCAATAGATTTATAATGGGACTTTCAGAACACCCTATATCTCGAACAGGTTGGTAGATATGGTTAAAGTGAACTTGTTGGATCGTAATTGTATTGTTCGTTATCCGTAATCCGTGTCTAATCCTTAGGCAGTCTTTAGTGAGAACGGTGACTCTTTGCCTCTTTCCGTATTGGGGTACAAGGTTACCCTAGTGCTCAGGGGTGTCTGGATGGAGAAATGGATACTACCATCAAGATTTTCCGGATAGTTTGAAATGTTGGAAGACATGCGAAATACTGAATCGCACATAAGAAACCTCTGCTTATTTCAATCCGATTTGAGAGTATATATTTTGGTTCCGCAGGAAGCATGGAACAGCATTATTTACATCATTACGAGAAGACTACTTCGAGTATCCACTACATTCTTAACCCGTTATTTGGGACGTTTTGTGTAGAAAGGGCCAAAACCTGACGTGGATGAGTTTCCATTTTTTATTTGCTTCTGTCGTTAAGAGACACGATAAAAGAGACGGCGTCCACAAGATTTCTCTGTTTTAGGTAAGAGCAAGAGTAGTTTAAGTTATAAATACTGTGGTGCTCGAAGACAGGTAGTGTATACACTACAGAAAGAAATATAGTGTTGTACTGTGATATGAAAACTCTGTTATTTAAACAGAAAGTAAATTTGATATTAGATTACCAGAAGAAAGTAAATGAAAAATATTTATACTTGCTTCCCAATTAAAATGGTGGAAGGAAAACGTACTACTGAAAGGAGCTATATAGGAGGAATAATTTAATTCCAGGACTATAGGAATGATGAAAAACATTACGCAAAGAAAATTCTTTTTATAAAAATAACGTATTATCTTTGTTTTGACGCCGAAGTTTAACTGACAAAAGAATGTTGATCAGCGTAAAACTGAACTTTCTCCGTAGGTTAAAGGTGAACGATACATTAATTAAATGAGTGATTTAAAAGTACAAAATATGGACCTTTGTTGATACCGAACATATGGTTGACTTCTTACAGTTATCAGGAAACAAAGATATTTGAACATGCATATTATAACTGGAGATCGATAAAACCACAGCATACGAATAGTCCTTGATTTTATTACTTATTAAGAAGGAGTATTAACGTTTTATTTGGTGATAGTTAGTTGTAAGATACCTAATATCGCCACGAGGTGTGCTATATACAATGTAGACAGTTAGCGGCGTTGGTTGCTGTCCTGCCTGTCGCCATTTCTAATCAGATCATCGGAAAATATCTCTTATTTCTTATTTATCAATTGGAGAAGAATCTTGTAATGCTTGAATACATGAAATATTCGGTCTCAGTATAAATAAGCAGCGCTCTCTGTCCAGGAGCTTCTTATATTCTGTCTGTGCGGTAATGTTTGTAATAAATGTACTTTCAGTGTTAAGTGTTGCACCTCACTGGGGACCCTAATTTAGGATTCGACTGTGATTACTAGGTGCTTATAACCACAGCATAGTACTATTGTATAGATATATCTACACTGTACAACATAATTAGAGCATGACGTTTTCGAATCTCCGTAATTGTCTCGCTTTGCGAAGCTGAAGTTTGAAATTAGGCGCAAAATGTGCCTACGATCTTACTCAGTAACAGTGCAAAACCGTAACGCCCTGAGACGCGACTTGCGGCCTCGCAAATGCTTCAAGGACCAGGGTATTGACACACGCGAAAATGGAGGCACAGATAAGAAAGTCATGTGCGTTTAATAATGTCGCATTGGTGCCGAGTTTCATCGCGATTCTCCCCAAAGCCGCCACTGACGTTTCACAGGTTTGGAGGGTATCCACAACCTCTCTTACACAGATTTTATTCCTCCTTTTGATACCTCTGCGACGGAAGTCAAGTACCGCCATACTCACCGTAGAAATCACGCGGGTTTCTTATGGGCGGCCGAGGAAAGCATTTCAAACAGAGCGCCGCTGAGAATTGGCACGAAAAGGGCACATGTAGGGCGACAATAAGAGAACTCTTTTCGTTGGTGCATTGATTCCCATCCGTTTCGCGGTCGAGAACGACAGTTCAAGGAGTGATGAGCCAAAGGACGACGTCGGCTGGTTGGTTGGTTTGGGATGCAAAGGGGCCAAACTACAGGGTCATCAGTCCATTTTTCCGCAAGCAAACAAATCTCAAGGTAAAAAAATTCTCAAAAGGAATTGGGGAAAGTAAAAGGACGTAAAGCTATCGGGGTACTTGACAACATTTGACATTTGTGGGACTCCCTAGACGATTCAAATCTTCTCTAAGGACATCGTGGGCCAGCACCTAATGTGATTTGAGTCCTTTCGAGTGCAGTGCGACCGAAATTTTTGCTGTGATGTACAAGGCGGAATCATCATAGACCGTTCAGTACTATTCGAGGAAACCTTGTAACACCATAGCTCTAATGTTGAACTGATTTATTTCGCTTTTGTTTCATTTAATGTAAATGTGTGTGATTGATTCGATAACATAAAACTGTATATTTCTTTCTTTGCACAAACTTTGATGTCATGGTTTGGTTCTATGCAATTTAGTATATCAGTCGTTTAAATGCTTTGTCCCATTTGGAGGGAACAAAACTTACTGTATTTAATTGTAATTTTGTGTGAATAATTTTTTGTAGAAATGTCTATATGTGCAAATGTTCTGCTTTGTTTAAAATGATTGCTTACTGTTATATAAACTGCTGATCCTCACTTAGGGTTCTTAGTTAGTTTGTATGTAAAAGGTGTAGTGGTTCCCCTCGGGAACGGAACTGTGTAGCGCGCGCAAATTGTGGTTGGCCTGTGTAGAAAAGGTGGAACTAGAGTCAGTCGGGGATGAGCCTCCAGTCGGGGACGAGCCACAAGTCCGTGCACTGCCGTGTAACAGATGCATATTGTGCTGGATCCGAGAGAGGCTTTTCCTGCCGCTTTCCAATGCCTCGGAAGAATGGATAAATAGCTGGAAATATTTTGGGATTGGTATCAATCATCGCCACCAAGAAATGACAGAGTCCAGCATTTCTACCTGCAATTCCACCTAACAACATGCAGTTGCCACCACATTGCGCAATCATTACATCGGAATACTACAATGATGTACAGTAAAGGATCAGCTTAATGGACGTGTTAGTGTGCTCAAATATAAGGTAAATTTTATCTGAATGTATGTACCTACCCTGATTTTTTTCCTCATCATAAAACCTCTCAGGTTCCTCTCCATTTGAGCTAAAGTGATATCTGAGTGTCCTTACTAAAAGATCATTAAAGCCCAATATTTTGCTCATTAATGCCTCTTGAACATAGTAAAAAGAAAATTAAAGTTAATGAAGCAAGAGAGTGGGTTAAAGTTAATGATGCTTGCTGAAAATAATTTTCCTAGTAAAACCGCTTATTTATGTGTTGTTGCCTACAGCAAAATTAAAAGTTCTTAAGACTGAGGCTTCTAAAGTTTTGATTAGCAAATGATCACCTTGATATCTGTAGTAAATTCTAAAAGGTGAGTTAGTTTCTTGCAATTTTGCCAATATTGTGTTTGACTGTAGTAAAAGTGGAAAACTGCAGTTGTGAAACTTTATATACTCATGTTTATTAAGTGTATGTCTCTCTTGTGTATAGGAAGTGCATATTTATAATATAACAGGATCCACAGTTTGTCTATTGTATTAATGCTGGGTAACAAGTAATGGGAAGACCACTAATTACAAAAACCATAATTTCTTTATTCAAATGATAGTGAGAAGCAACCTGTTAGTGGGTTCCAATTAACTTTCATTTTTAAATAGTAAAGTATTTAATTGAGAGAGGCTTAACCTATATCCAATTAATGATTCTGCAGTGAATAGTAACAATAACGTTATAAAGAACATTCAGTTTGTGTAAGCCCTGAAAGCAATAGTGTGTTTCAGTATCTGTTATGATTTTTCAAATAGTATGTGCTGCTCCAGTTGTTAGCTTCAATCTTAACGTAAACATATGTTTGTGTCAGAGTTCACTGCAGTCGCGTGTGGCCAAGTATAGGTTGTGTTTATCCATTAGAGTTACTAACAACTATTTTCTTAAACGAGAATGTTAATCATTCTCTTGCCTAGTTAGGCTGGCGACCGGTTTCTTTATCAGTTGAACAGTACAGATAGGCAAAATTTTGTTCATACTGTTCAAATATTTACGTAATTCTGACTTTCATTTTCGATAAGCCATTCCCGTTAGGTACAGCATGGTCAACCTAGCAAAATTCCTCTCAGAGGGTAACACTGCTCTGTTGGTTTATACCATAATTGTTTTTACTAGATAATTATATTTCAAAACCTGTTCCCAGCTTCGAGGTTATGGTGTAGCAGTAGCAGACGGGAGTGTTATAACCTGAACGTGTTCCGAAACAGCAAAGGGTTCTTATGTTTTTTCAGCCATCCTGTTTCGTGCCTTACTCTTTCCTGAACACGGAGAGGTGAATTACAACGGTTTTCCTACATATTATTCGGCATGTTAGTGCGTTATGTTTTTGGTCCTCCATTTGTACCAGCTTACAGGCCAGTTGTCTCAAGGAAGTTACAGAAAAATATTAATACGTTAGAACTGACTAGAATGGTCTTTAACAGGAATATAGTGCCGTTTTATTATAGACAAGCAATATAAAGACAATGTACCTGAAATATAACTATGTACTTAGGAGATAGAAAGACTCGCCACTTCATATGAATGGAACCATTTTCTGCAACAAAAGTGAAGAAATAATAGTAAGCAGTTAGAATAAAATTGAGTCCGTGAAAATATATGTTGAAGGATAGTAACAATATTATAACAGTAATAACAATAATAATAATAAACTAACTATTCGACCAACAATAATGAGCCCAGTTGAGGAGGAGCCGGGTATGGTTTATTTGCAGGCACAGTGCTGGAATAAATGTGAAATCTCTTGTGAACAACATGGATGACGGAATTTGGAATGTTTGGATCAGGAAAATACGGAGCATACCTTGCACTCTCTAACGCATTTTGTGCTTTACGTTAGTTATTATCTTCGAAGCCCGTATCAGTCCTCTAAATACTAAATTTATATGTGGCACAGAACGATGACAGTGCGTAGATATAAGAAGGTTTACTATTCGAAATATCTTATGTCTATCAGTAACCAAAAAGTTGGGAAAAGAAGCAGAAGTCGTTTGACTCGATCACAGACATACCACATTGTTTGCTTCACCCTCTTCTACAGGCAAGTCTGGTCATATATTAGCCCTTCGTTTGCATGGACGAGACATTATTTTCCGTATCTGTGGTGTACCCTCACACATTGTTGTTTGACATTAATATTTAATTAAACTGATGTACTACAAAAAGTCAACACCGAACGACAATTGCTTTTGTGAGAAGCAGGATGGAATTTCCAAGGGACTGGTTCAGTTATACGGCGAAGTCGCAGAGATCTTGTGTTTGGCTCGCCTTGAAGCTCTGTTGAACCCTCATCACATACTGTAAGCGGATCATACAGGCAGTTTGCAAAAGGAGCGCTATCTTATATCTGATCGCCAGACATTACCGCTGCTGTACCCAGTGAGACGAATGTATGACTAAACCAGTCTATTGTACCTTTAACCCAGCTTTCCAGTGTATCACCAGTATTTAATTTTATCATTTTTAAATACATGCAATTAAATTCAGTATCCAGGCAGTGATTGGAATCACTAGCTAAAGACGCTACGGACGGACCGCTTTCCTTTCTTGTCTCTGTGGGTCTACTTCGGTCTCTTCAGCCCCATCTTAAGATCGCCCGAAAAAAAAAATCGCGTAAATCGGTTCACACTTCACCTAGTAATATTTTCCTCGTGGAATTTGTCCTGAAGCTCTGATGCGTCTCCTAGAGTTCTTAAGTAACAAGCATAATAAATAAATTTTGTGGCTGGGACGATTGTCCGGAAATGAAAGAGGATCCACAGTTCTCCCCTGGAAAGTTAAGGGGGAAAAATCTTCTAAAACTACTATTTTAAGGTATTCAGATGTTCGAAAACATCAAATAACTACAGAAATGAGTTTTATTTTACACAAAATTCTTTGACATTGGCATTCACACCCTTTTTCTAAGCGGCTTCATTTAGGTAATGGTTAACATAAAAACCGCAAGTTCTTTAAGCCTTTAATCAACACAGAGTTGCTAAGGATATTAAAAGTTAATAAACTCAAATCAAGGAAATTAGAATAAATTACTTCTAAAATCGTAATTTTTAATTTGTTGACACCTACATTTTCCCAAATAGATACTTAAACATTTCTTAAACTTTATTTTCAGTAAAATTTACTATGATATTCATTCTGAAAACAATCATAGTGTCAATGTAAATGCTGAACTCGTTTTAAATATATTTTAGACTATTACCTCCATAGACGAACAATGTAAACAGAAACAGTGATATTCCATTACAGTAACTCAAAGATTTACTTAAACTGTAGATTTGAATATAACAGTTGGTGTTTTTAATACAATGAGTGAATAAAATTTGACAAAGAAGGCCTATTTAAGAAAAATACCATGTTTACATTTTCCATTTTGTTGTGCTTCATGCATCTTAGCATCTTATTTGCACTTTTTAAAATTTATGTATAAAATTGAAACGAGTGATCTGTGTGTGTGAATGTTGATTGCACGATCTTTTTACATCACAGGAGAACAACTGGCGTTATATTATCTGTACCTAAGAAAACGTATCTTCTCTGTTTTTTCTGCCATTTTCAGTACACACATCTACAATTTTTTCGTTGTTAATAGTGATGTCTCTATGGATATGGAACAAAGCAAGTCTATTTAAGCGGTTTTGCCCACAATGGCTTCTTAACCAAACTTGAATGAGTTTCAGTGTCTAGAAAGAGCATTCTGCCGGTGAAACTGACTCAGGAAGGGACTTCCCTAATTGAAGGGAAAATTTCTGGTAAATTGCAAACTCTGAACTTCATCCTCTGGCCGAAGTATTTTGTTTGATTCTTCCATTCTGCATTTGGCCACCCACAGCTTGATATCGGTCTTCAGATTATAGCTGCAGTTACATTCATCCTCCCCAAGTGCCTTGTAGTACTTTGTACCCCGAGTTTCTGCACTCCTAATCACAGATTCCATGAACCATGTTGAAAGTGAGCAGAGTTGAGCAGGTATATGTTAAGATTTTAAATACAAAACGTTTTTAAAGAGTCAGTTTTCCAGATCCGTGTTTCTTGTATCGAAACAGGGATAAAGGGGTCAGTAAAATAACTCTCCATAGTTGATGCAGCAGCGTTTGGCTTGCTATCTTGCCGAAATGTAATCCTAGGTTCCTCAAAGGTGCGTCCCACAATATCTACCAGTTTCTTGGCTTCTTCGTGGAGCAAGCTCTATTCAGAAACTACATTTTCTCGCTTGGTTTTCAAAACTGAGAAAGTATCAGATAATATCTCAGTTGCGTTCCCGACATCAATATTCTCTTTTTGGAAAAAAAAACTGTTAAGAGATAATGTTTGGTTGAGCACATCAGCAAGGTGAACGTGAGTTACGATTTATACCGCATTACTGATTGCATAGATAAGGGCCCTAGCTGTTAAGCTTTGAAAAATGTGACTACAGTGATATTTACTCAATTCATGACACATTTTTTTTCAATGTTTTTGTAGAAAACGTGCTTCTAACACACGACTTTCTCTCTACCTTGTTCTACACATTGAGATTAATTCAGTTCCCACATGTTTTGTGCGTGCAGCATATCTGTTTGGCGATACTGTAAAAGAACAATTAACCTGAATGAGATTTTCACTCTGCAGTGGAGCGTGCGCTGATATGAAACATCCTGCAGATTAAAACTCTGCCAGAAAGTTTCATATCAGCGCACACTCCGCTGCAGAGTGAAAATCTCATTCTGGAAACATCCCCCAGGCTGTGGCTAAGCCATGTCTCTGCAGTATCCTTTCTTCCACGAGTGTTAGTTCCGCAAGTTTCGCAGGAGAGCTTCTGTAAAGTTTGGAAGGTAGGAGACGAGGTACTGGCAGAAGTAAGGCTGTGTGGACGGGGCGTGAGTCGTGCTTGGGTAGCTCAGTTGGTAGAGCACTTGCCCACGAAAGGCAAAGGCCCCGAGTTCGAGTCTCGGTCCGGCACACAGTTTTAATCTGCCAGGAAGTTTCATATCAGTGTACACTCCGCTGTAGAGTGAAAATTTCATTCTACAACCAGAGATAGAAATGATTGAAACGATTATCTTTTTCAGTATTATTACATCTTTTCTCGACATTAGCAGTTGTTGCCAGAACCTCAGAATTCATGACAAAAACATCCATCTGTTGGAATACCAATGCATTTACTAACACCAAGATTAGAACTTCACATAGTGTTAGAAAATTTTACCTAATTTTTCACCAACCTTTCAGGTATCTTTATCCTCTTCTTCTGCTTATTGTTTGTTGCAAATAAAGAGAACTTATTGATCACTCATACCTGCAGAAATTGAACGGAAGTTTCCATTTCCATTGAATATTCGTTTTTGGTGAACTTTAAAAGTTTCTTCTTGCTTCTGTGGTCGCATAAACCTATGGAAACGTCTATTGACATATCTTGATAGACATACACTTCAGAAAATTGATCATGTACGTTTTGTGACTAATATCAGCGGTCTCATCCTGCCAAATACTATTGAATTCATTTTCTTGTATTTTGTGTTCTAGTTTCATAATAATTCTTCTCTAGAGCGTTCAGTCAAGTCGTTTTGTACAGTTTTACTAAGAAATATATCTGTTTTACTGTGAGAGCTATAGTGTGAAGCTAATTCAGTATTTCTACATTCGATAAGCAATTTCATTACTGTTTTAAATTTAACTTTATGTGACAGCCTGAGCCCTATCGTGTAAACGGAGCTATCATCATGGTCGCTCTAAGAGGTAAGTTCTTTTTCTCAAGAAATAAACCGTTTCTCAAAGGAAACGACCACTTTTTTCGGTTTTGTTTTGCTCTTTTCACTCTGTATGTGGTCACTTTACTTTCAGTGGATTTCTCTAGGTTTCTTTCAAAAACTAGGAAGTCATTAGAACGTTCTAAAGCTTGCTGATGATACATCGTTTCACTATGGCACTCCAAGCCACGCCCTTCTCCTTGTATCTTGGAGATTTTTGCTAGGTGCTCGATCCGTAGCGTGCTCAGCTTCATTCTTCCATAATGACGACCCTTACGAGCAGATGCAAGAAAAGGATGTACGTTGAAAAATAGTCCTCGTTTTGATGGTGACAAAGGCAGCCAGATTTTGTATTTATATATTTTTGCTCTTTTTTCAAATATCAGTTTTCAATCTTTCTCCGTTACTGTTATTATAATGACAGTTTGTATTCAACAGCAGGTTCCCAGTGATTCAAGCAAGCACTGTGTTTGAAGGCTTATTGCCAATATGTTGACAAATGCCGGTTTCATAACTAATGCTTGAAGCTGATGTATAATCTGTAGGTGGAGAAGCTGAAGAGGTGCTGAACTGACTACCTTGGACATGCGATATGTCGTACGTTGGAGGCTGTGAATCATCAACATGTTCATTCGGTCTGGAACCGGAAAAGCATGCGTAGTACTCAATCAGAAACCTTATGTATTTAACCCTTTCACTCTACCGACATAGATGTAGACCTCCCATTGAGCACTCATGATGAGCTATTAGCGTAATAATTGCTAAAGCGATCGCCCTACGAGGTTCCTGTTGGCCTATGTGAATGACAAGAGTTCACTACTAGTGACCAAGTAGTAATTTTTTTTTCATATTTAGGATGAAAAGCAATTGACGATCTAACTTTATTTAGAATTTTGAATTAATCAAAGAAATTTAGTTACTGAGCGACAGTGCCGGAAACTAGTACCATTTTTGAGTAGCAGGTTGCCTACTTCATGCCTTCCAGGAGCAAGGAATTCGATTTTCAGTATGTCGCCAGATTATAGGACGACTTCAAAAATTTAAAATACTGTCATAATTTACTCGTAAAGAGGTATTGAGTTTGTTAAAACTGTAACGCTGTTAGGCAATTATTACAGTGAAAAAGTGTTTTTCAGCAGCCCAAGTGACGAAGCACAGATACCCGTACCATATTCAAGCTGTATTTGAGAATGAGAGGACGTAGCGACTTGCAACAAGAGTCACACCTAATTTCAGACTTATATAAAACATTTTGTCGGTGATACTTCCCACAAGATAATGAAAGAAGAGGAAGATTATCGCTTACTACATTCTTACTGTTCGCACATCAGAACTTCAGAATAAGGCATGCCGTTTTAACTTTCATACTTCTTCATTACAAACTCTATTCGCTACACTGTTGGTAGACTATAGTGCAGAAGCAGTCGTCAGCTTTGCCCTCAGTCGTCGCTGAGCCGTCCGTCACTGCTGAAAGGGCTGTTTCCACACCACTCGCCCGCGCTGTGTCACTCCCATGTCCTGCACGCCACCGTTCGAGTCACTTCAGGCCGTATGGCCCATCAGACCAGAGACAACTGGCTGCCCAGCCTGGCGACGTGGTTGCCTCATTGGACGCTGACGACCCGGTGCAGGCGATCACTGGCAACAGGCAGCCGCGGCAGTCACCTGGCCAGACGCCGAAGCCCTCTCCTGCGGCAGTCACTCCCCCCCCCCCCCCCCCCTCTTCCCCATCGGCTATCGGCCATCCGTTTTTCTTCCTTTTTCTCATGGCTTTGGGATTGTGAGTGAGGGAATGGCGTCGAGAGTTTTGGCGGCTTGTCCACATACGCATCCACCATAACCAGCGCAGCATTCATAAGTACTTGCCGCCGCCGGCGAGAGATCGGAACCAGAGCACCTGCTTCGCTCACTACCTGCGCCGCTGCCGACCAAGTGGGACCGCCGCTTGTCAGCAGAACTGCCCGCTCCCTCTAGCATCATTGGCACTATGTGAAGGTTCTACTTGCTGTCTAGGAGTGTTTCCTGATTTAGATATAACTAACTTGCTAGTTAGCGGTTTTGGTCCGGACTGTTCCAGTGTTGTTTTGTTTCATGTGTATGTGTAAATATTGGTGTCCAGTCACTGCTGTTGTATTTACTGTGTACTTAATCATTTCCATATACATAAAATGCAATTCCCGGACTGCCTGACTCACTGACTCACCATCGCCCAGCCCAAACAGAAACTTGAAATTTGAAGAGACTATTGATTTTATACTGTGCGAACAATTTAAGAACCGGTTGTTTGAAGTTCTACTACTACAGGGGTGAAACACGGGATGAAAAGCTTTTTCAAAGTATTTTATTTTAAAGACAATTTCGAAGTTAGAACTATGAAAACTAGTGTTTGCTTTCTCAGACAGAAAAAAAAATTGTCTTTCAGAATTCTTGGAAATTCAAGTACTATCAGGGTAAGATTGTTGGTTATGATTTTTTTTGGAATTAGATCATTATTAGGCAACTGCTAAAGCATTTTTAAGGCTACTTGTGTGGGAATTTGTATTTGACTTCTGGCTTGGAAATAAAAAATACGTGGTTAGTGTTTTGAAAACTGTAACACTTAAGAATATGAATGCGTTTTCAAAGGTAAATGTACGAAAATTTGTATTTGGCTTGTCTGTTACAAATATATATATATATATATATATATATATATATATATATATATATATATATATATATATATGCATATCACTTTTTTGGAAGTCGAAGCCCTGAGGGGGTGAACTAGGGGACGAAAATTTTTTTAAAAATATTTAATTACAATAAAAATTTTTTGAAGCTAACTCTAAGAAAACTGGTATTTCACATCTCAGTAAGATATAAGGAAATATATGTTACAGGATGCAAGTTTGCATGGTTAATAAAAACCTTGCTTTGTAGCTACCAGTATCGCGTTTTGGTCAGAACTAAATTCGAAAATGACCATGCTTGTATGGGTGTAATTATCGTGAAAAGTTTAGAACGTGTCACAATTTATGAACAACATAAAAATTCGAGTAAAGGTAAACAAAAAGAAAACTGTGCAAAACATACAGTCTACCCAAGCAAAGCAGCAGGTGATTAACTAGTTTCTAATGAGACTGTAAATGCTACAGGGTTGCCTTCAAGTAATGACATCCCTTCAAAGTCGACCCCTACAACCTAGTGTTTACACGTTATCATGGATGTTATAGTCCACGACAGATGGCGAACCACATGCAGGTCTTGCCTCAAACTAGTGAACCACTTGTCCATTTGTCAGTGTTTTACATGAGAAACCTTGTTGTGGCCTTGATACGAGGTATGCGGCAGATATTTATAATATTTGTTATATTCATGTAGTTTCGAAAGCTATCAGTACATCCACTCGTGCACCAAATCACAACAGTAGTTATAACTTTGCATAGAAACAATATACGACGACTATATTCTAAAATAACCCAAATGCATCCATATAACTTACAGCTAGGAGTAGCTAAACGTATACCCTTTACATTTCGCCACCACTTCCGGACACCCATCCTAATTTGGTTTAGTGAAACTCAAGTTTCCTCATCTTCAAGAGCCTTTTCATATCCAGTGCAGGATAAAAGTCTCATTAGGCTGTTACTTGCATTAAGGTTTTCATCGTGGTGCATCCAAGTTGTCAGTGCGTATTTCCTGATGTCAGCTATCCACTTTCCATCAGATCATCATCTACGTCTATTCTCACTACTTGGAATACAGAAGAAATCTTCCTAGAACGTTTATCACTGTTTCATCGAACGAGTAACGTAACTTTACATTTCCAAAAACAATGCTGATCGTATTTTCCACTATTTTCTATTCCCTGATTTTTTGGTTTGTATGTTTTCCTGTATCTCTTTGTAATTATTAAACTACACATCTTTATTAATCTACGAAAATAAACTTAGATTTTGAATTTTTTCACATCAAAATCCATAGTCATTACAATCACAATGGAACCTTAGTTTGGAAAAAAAGTGATTCATTCATCAGAATCCGTCCATGCTTTCTTACTTCCTCTTTGTTTCATTTCTTCTGTTCACTTCATATTTGTTGTCAACTGATGTAGTACATAAATATATCAACTGGTCTTAGAATTTAAATGAAAATTTGTACTATTTCTGCTACAGTACGTTGTTCGTTTCTTGGTTTGTTCTTAATGTAATGGGTTTTCAAACCAAATTTCATAATTGCTGTGTTGTGATCCTCCATTTGCAGTTGGAGTTCAGCTGCACTCTATGGAAGTAGTCTCCTGTCTTCAGGAAAACAAGAGTAACAGCGATGTGTTCCCTTAAGACGATTTCAGTTTCTATATCGTCAATACAAGAGGACGAATACTTTCACTAAAGCTACTTAAAAATATTAGGATGGTATCCAACTGACGTAACAGTTATGTACTAAATGATGAACTGTAATGGTATCTGTAGGACTGAGGTGTACATTCATCACTGTGCTAATAGTGGTCATCTTTTGTTTCACAAATGCTGTTAATATATTTTGTTAAAATTCTTACAAAAACCTTGGCAAAATATATCAGCAACAGATATAAAAGCTAACAAGACACGTTGTTTTGATTTATGATTTCTTCTGCAACTTTTCTTCTTCTTAAGCCTGCTTTTATCTTTGACTGAAATCGAGTTTAGGTACGTATTTTCAATGAAACAGTATTTAGAACTGTAACATTGTTCTGAGGATGTGCCCTTTTCTGCAGAAAGTCCATTAAACTTCTTGGAAGTTTGTTTTGTATAATTTTTTTTAAAAAGGACTTACTATTATATCAGAGATTCTTACATCGACTATAATATTGTTTCCCAGTCAAAATTCATGTAGTAAATCACAAAAATAAGAAAGGAAGACAAACGAAATGCTTACTAAGTCAGATAAGCATTTACATCTCTTGTTATGTATGACAGATATTTAGTATCAGTCATACACAACAAGAGATATAAATGCTTATATATGACATATTGAATGTCAACAAATTTTATCTAACCAAATCAGTATGTAGTGTAGCTCTAGACAAATCCATGAAACAGTTAATAAGATTGTAATTGTCATTATCTGAAGCAATCTTCAACATATTTATATTTGTTTATGTACATATAATAGCCATATAAACTTCAGAAAATTGTATACATTGTCTGGAGCTGCTTTATGAAACTAAAAGATATCAAACAGTGAGAAACGTGGAGAAATATATCATTTCCTTAATTTTTGAATTGGCTCAAATAGTAATATAGGAAACAAAATATAAAAGTTACAAATGAGTATTACATTTTTCACAATCCATTCACAGTATTCCTTACCTATATATAAATGTCAGTAACAATGTTTTGTAAATCAGAGATAAGAAAAATGTTGGAAATTACATATCAGGAAACTTTCTTAAATTTAAGGAAATAAATAACTTATATTATATTAACAACTACAACCAGTAATTGAAAAATTGGTTAAGGCACTGACAAATATATAAGCATATGTGTAAATATTATTGCTCAGTGAAAGTTCATACCATAATGTGCTAATCAGTTACTTGTTTTGTATGTACAGTTGATCATTTTGTACAATAAGTCATAATGATGGGGAACAAGTGATTTTCCAGTAACATTGCAAATTAATTTGTGAACATGGCTACATGTTGAGGATTTTTAAGGGCCTCTTTTTAATGTAAACATGTGAGTTAGTTATGCCCACATACCTTCTTTCTATTTTAAAATAAGAGAAATACTTCTACATGATAGAAGTAGATGTCAAGGAGAAACTTTTTCAGTTTGTTTCCAAATTTTACTTTCCTGGCTGCAGACATTGTAGATCACTAGGTAAGGGATCATAAATTTTTGGTGCACCATGGCGCACCTCTTTTTGTGCTAAATACAATGTTAAAATCGAGTAATAAATGTCTTTTTCCTTCTGGTCTTGTAATCACGTACATCAGTGTTCCTTTTGAAGTGCAATGGATTATTTACAAGAAATGTCATGTTAGAATAAATATACTGTGAATTGGTAGTCAGAGTGCCCAACTCCTTAAACAGTGTCTACAAGAAAATTATGTCTCAGGGGCACATGTTATCCTTAAAGCATGTTTTTGAGCCATGATGGTTTTCTTTCTTAAACATGAGTTAATTTAGAATATTATTTAGTATGACATTACTGAATTAAAATATACAAATTATGTCAACATATTTGTTTGTCTCTACCCAAGATTTGCAGTGATTGTAAGTGTGTAAGTTTGGCTGAACGAAGATGTCTTACGAGTTCCAAAATCGGCCCTTTACGGTATAAATACTAATAAGTAAGTACACTTGAGAATTTTGAAGTTTCCATAACACTTGTTATTTCCTCACAATGTGCTACACTTATCATTGGTGTGGTACCCCTAGATGTCGAGACCTGAATAGGTTGTGTCGTTTTAATTTCGAGGGTAATACTGTTTTCAGAACAACAACAACTATACTTACAAGAACACTGTTTACCATGACGCTGAAGAGTGTAAAGATGTTACCTCATTTTGGACTGACTGGAACTTGTTTGAATTTAACAGAGTTCCTTTTGGACTAACAACTGGAGCGGCTGTGCTTCCTCATTTGTTGGATAGTATCCTTGGCGACTTGAAGTTAATCTGTGTGTATAATTATATGGACGACTTGGTTATCTATGGTCGTTCGTTTGAGGATCATTTGGCGCATATTCAGCAAGTTCTTTTGAGATTACAGGGAGCCAGGCTGACCGTTAAGCCTAGTAAGACGACGATAGCGAGGCCGCAGATATCTTTCTTAGGTAATGTAGTGTCGGGTCAGATTGTCAGCCTTACGGGCTTTGCCTCCACCTACTGAGAAGCGGGCAATTGCTAGAATCATAGGTATGGCAAATTATTTTATGCATTTCGTCCCCAACTTTGCTCAGTTGGCGGGACCCTTAAATCAGTTACGGAGGAGGGGCGAACGTTTTGAATGCCCCCCCCCCCCCCCTCTACAGGAGGCTGCCTTTCAGCATATTAAGGCGGCGATAGCCAGTCCTCCCGTACTTGGGGTACCCGATTTAAATATAATGTTTGTTGCTCAAACTGAAGCTTCTAATGCTGGTATTTCAGCTGTTCTGTTCCAGGAGTCTGAGGGACAGAGACAGCCATTAGCACACGCGTCTCGTCGGTTAACTCAAGTACTCCCCTCTTGTTTGGTCATTTTATTTGCATTAGAGAAGTACCGCTTCTACCTTGAACATTGGGTTTTCCAATTAGAAACTGACAATCAAGCTTTGAACTGGGTGTTGGCTAGGTCACGTAAAACGGTCCGAATTGCCAGGTGGGCAGTACACATTTTGGCATTTCAGTTTGAAGATAAACATGTGAGAGTCTCTGAAAATATCCTTGCCCAAGTCCTCAGCCGGATGTTCTCAGAAACTACCCCTAGTGAGACAAACCAGTAGGTAGAGGGAGACAGTCTTAATTGTATGCTGTTGGGTGAAATTCCCCTCTTGTTTGACGATGTGGCTCAACATCAAGATCATGACGCTGCTTGGGCCCCCCTTAAGCAACGTGTGTTGGCAGGAGCGCTGACGGATGTTAAGAGTGGTAGTCTCTGAAAGAGGGTGGGCGAGGCTAAGCAGGGCAAGATCAACTTGCCTGTAACTTTGGTGCTCCCGGTTTTTAGTTATTTTCATGATTCGTTAGTGGGTGGCCATTTGGGTGCTCATAAGACTCTCCAAATAATGAAGGAGCATTTAACTTGGCCCACCATGGACCGGGATGTGAGAGAGATGATATCCCAGTCCCGCTTCTGTAATGTAGCATAACCCAAGAATGCTCTCCAGCAGGGTTTGTTGAGTTCTGAACGAGAGTCTTGTCCTATGCTCAAGCTCTCAATTTATTATTTAGGACCGTTACCTCGTACTAAGAAGGGTCATCGATATGTACTAGTTATTATCGACGCGTCCTCCAGATTTACTTGGCTCCTCCAGAGCCTTAACATAATCGCTGCCACCACTGTTTATCACTTATCTAATGTCTTCAGTGTTTTTGGCCAACCAAAACAGCCTGCTTCTCATTCGGCTCCTTTCAAGGCCTTCTGTTTTCAAAATAGTGCCAGGCATATAATATGACCATCCCGTATTATCTCCAGAGGTCCTTTGCGGAGAGAGTTAACCGAAATCTTAAATCCACGTTGATTATTTAACATCAGAAAACCCCTAGTATATGGGCCTCCAGTCTTCCCTGGCTTAGTTTCGCCTTTAACACAACCAGTCACGAAGACTTGCGAGCAATGCCTGCCTCCTTGATCCTTTCAAATGTGGTTAATTCCCATGTTTCTAACTTGTGGCCAATTCGAGATCTTATTCCAGCCTATATTAGTCCTCGTATTATCAAGAAAAACTGGAACGTGGCCATGCGTAATATATACAGAGCTTATAATAAACAAGCTGACCGTTATAACCGTAATCGAGAAACCAGGGGATCAAGTTTATGTCCGCAATTTTCTGGGGAGGCAGGTGCGTGGCGGGGATTTTAGTACACTACTGGCCATTAAAATTGCTACACCAAGAAGAATTCTATATGACAAACGGGTATTCATTGGACAAATATATTATACTAGAAATGACATGTGATTACATTTTCACGCAATTTGGGTGCATAGATCCGGAGAAATCAGTACCGAGAACAACAGCCTCTGGCCGTAATAACGGCCTTGATACGCCTGGGCATTGAGTCAAACAGAGCTTGGATGGCGTGTACAGGTACAGCTGCCCATGCAGCTTCAACACGATGCCACAGTTCATCAGGAGTAGTAACTATCGTATTGTGAGGAGCCAGTTGCTCGCCCACCATTGTCCAGACGTTTTCATTTGGTGAGAGATCTGGAAAATGTGCTGGCCAGGGCAGTAGTCGAAAATTTTCTGTATCCAGAAAGGCCCATACAGGACTAGCAACATGCGGTCCTGTATTATCCTGCTGAAATGTAGGGTTTCGCAGGGATGGAATGAAGGGTAGAGCCACGGTACGTAACACATCTGAAATGTAACGTCCACTGTTCAAAGTGCCGTCAATGCAAATAAGAGGTGACCGAGACGTGTAACAAATGGCACCCCATACCATCACGCCGGGAGATACGCCAGTATGACGATGACGAATACACGCTTTCAATGTGTGTTCACCGCGATGTCGCCAGACACGAATGCGACCATCATGATACTGTAAACAGAACTTAGATTCATCCGAAAACTTACGTTTCGTGCACCCAGGTTCGTCGTTGAGTATACCGACGCAGGCGCTCCTGTCTGTGTTGCGCGTAAGGAGTAGCCGCAGCCATGGTCTCCGAGCTCATAGCCCATGCCGCTGCAAACGTCGTCGAACTGTTCGTGCAGATGGTTGTTGTCTGGCAAACCTCCCCATCTGTTGATTTAGGGATCGAGACGTGGCTGCACTATCCGCTACAGTCAAGCGGATGAGATGCCTGTCATCTCGACTGCTAGCGATACGAGGCCGTTGGGATCCAGCACAGCGTTCCGTATTACCCTCCTGAACCCACCGATTCCATATTCTGCTAACAGTCATTGGATCTCGACCAACGCGAGCAGCAATGTCGCGATCCGATAAACCGCAATCGCGATCTGCTACAATCCGACCTTTATCAAAGTCGGAAATGTGATGGTACGCATTTCTCCTCCTTACACGAAGCATCACAACAACGTTTCACCGGTCAACTGCTGTTGGTGTATTAGAAATCGGTTGGTAACTTTCCTCATGTCTACACTTTGTAGATGTCGCCACCGGCGCCAACCTTGTGTGAGTGCTCTGAAAAGCTAATCATTTGCATATCACAGCATCTTCTTCCTGCCGGTTAAATTTCGCGTCTGTAGCACGTCATCTTTGTGTAGTTGGAATTTTAATGGCCAGTAGTGTAAATTTACTCCTCTTTTTGTGGGGGCCTGCACTATCGTGCGTATTTTATGCCCGGTAAATCTGTTGGTCAAGGATAACAGTTCAGGTAAGCAGTATCAGGTTCACTTTAGCCAAGTTAAGTTCAGGTAGCTCAGGGGTTGAATCATCCCCTCTCCCTGTGTTAAACTTTAGGTGTTGCTGGATCATGCTTTGCATTGGATTAAACCTTGGTTGGTATTTGTGTTGAGCCTCCCACGGTTATCGTGATTATGCTGTTATCCTCTCTTTCCGCGGGTGGCAGTAGTGATGTGTATCGATCTTTGGCCTGGCACTTACAGTTTCCGTGCGGGTAGTTGGCTTGCAGCACCGAGGAAATCCTCACAACGCGTAGTTTGGCAGAGCACACTGGCTGCCTCTATGCGGTTTCGGAGTGTGTGGTGCTGTTCCCATTGCTACGAGATTCGTGGCTCACCGATCCTGGACATGTAAGTTGAGTTTTGACTTAATCTACCAGCAAGTCACGACTGCGTCGCTTGGAGTTCGTTGTGAACTGTTTTGATAATCCCGCGACCAACAGTGTGTGTTTTCTAGTTGGCACATTTTAGCCACATTCCGGTGGAGTTTAAAAGTACCTGGTTATTTAAATTGAAGTGCATCAGCGGAATTTCCTGCCTTGTGGCCGCTAATGTTCTAGATACCTGCCCTGGCCGTTAACGTAAATTCAGGTAGTGTATTTTCCCCATCGTGTTGTTGCTGTCCAGCACAGTGTGTAGTTTGATAGCTCAATGTATAATCGGTTGTGGGTACCAATACCTTCTACGTTGCTCCTTTGAACTTCCTGTTGTGTGCTGGTCGGGTGAAGTGGAGATTATCTTGTCACTGGATCCATTGACTGTCTGTCGGTTGGGTTGTCGTCGGATCGTCAATAGTTGTACCGACATCGTATCTCACCTAAGCTAGCTTTATTGTTTGAATTCGTCCCTCGGAACTCCTGTGCGCCTTTGGGTGTACTGCCTTTTCTTGTTTGCTCTTGTTGTTTGCATATCTATAGCTTATAGCCGATTTTTGGCTTAAGGTTGTTTTGCCTTTAAGGCGTCAAATGGTTTGGGCCTTCAGCCTAATTTAAAAACTGTGTTAACATATGGTTTTGCCTTTTAAATTTCTAATTTTGGTTGAGCTTTCAGCCGTTTTTATATTAAGGTGGTGTTGCCGTTAAGGCATGAGATTTTACGGCACATTCAGCCGCTAATTAAGTTCCAAAACTTATTCTGTGTTTTTTTTTTTTTTAATTTTCTTGCCTCTTGTAATGTTTGATTCCGTTACAGAAATGATACGTCTTGTATTTCATTACAGCTAACGGAAATCTATTGCTTTCTGAGTTCTGTCCTTCTGAAGTTGTAAATATTTAATGCTGTTACTAACAAGGGAACCTCCCCATCGCACCCCCCTCAGATTTAGTTATAAGTTGCCACAGTGGATAGACCTTGAAAAACTGAACACAGATAAATCGAGAAAACAGGAAGAATTTGTGTGGAACTATGAAAAAATAAGCAAAATATACAAACTGATTAGTCCATGTATAAGATAGGCAACATAATGGAGAGTGTCAGCTAAGCAGCGCCGTGGTCCTGTGGTCAGCGTGAGCAGCTGCGGATTGAGAGGTCCTTGGTTCAAGTCTTCCTTCCAACGAAAATTTTAATTTTTTATTTTCAGACAATTATCAAAGTTCAGGCACTCACACATAATCAACTTCGCTCTCCAAAATTCCAGGACATGTTCAGATTTGCTTGAACATATGCAGAATTCGACGGTCTACACACAGAAAAATTTGAAAACGTTAAAAACATATGTTTTGACGGAGCACAGGGAAAGGCGTGCGACTGTGTGACTTTTGTATTCATTTGTTGCAGTTTATGTGACAAACTCTTATGTTTTCATCACTTTTTTGGGAGTTATTATCACATCCACAAGAAAACCTAAATCGGGCAACATAGAAGAATCTTTTTACCCATTCGCCAAGTGTACAAGTTAGGTGGGTCGACAACATATTCCTGTCATGTGACGCACATGCCGTCACCAGTGTCGTATAGAATATATCAGACGTGTTTTCCTGTGGAGGAATCGGTTGACCTATGACCTTGCGATCAAATGTTTTCGGTTACCATTGGAGAGGCACTTCCTTTCGTCTACTAATCGCACGATTTTGCGGTGCGGTCGCAAAACACATACACTAAACTTATTACAGTGAACAGAGACGTCAATGAACGAATGGACAGATCATAACTTTGTGAAAATAAAGAAAAATTTTTCGCTCGATGGGAGACTTAAATCAAGGACATATCGTACCGCAGCCGCTTACGCTAACCACGGGACCACGGCGTTCCTGAGCTCAGCTTATCCTTGATGTTGTACATCTTCGCGTAGACTATTCAGTTTTTATATTTTGCTTGTTTTTTTATAGTTCCACACAACTTATTTGTTTTCTCGATTGATCTATGTTCAGTTTTTCAAGGACTATCCACTGTGCCAACTTATAACTAAATCTGAGTGGGGTGCGATGGGGAGGTTCCCGTGTAAGTGACGTCCTCAGTGATTTCAACAATTGAGCCATCCACTCGAATATTAACAACTTCTCTTTTCTGGTGACAGTTTTGCATGTGATATTTTCTGTGGATTACCAGGCCCAAGAACAAAGTGTGTCATGCGTGGCTCGTGTTCATGTCGTTTATTGCTTCTCACCTTGTCTTTACGGTACTGTGGCCTCCTCCCTATTCGACTTACTGGCGTCACTGAGTTGCTGTTTTGCTTGCGCGTGGGTGGCAGCAGCTGCTCGTATAGATAGTGCACTTTCGTAATATCTCTGGAGCGACCGCTAGTATTTCCGGGTCGTCGTGTGTCATGACTTCAGTTGGGACGCAGCAGCAGTTGGGGACGGAGCACCAGTGAGGCGCGGACAACCAGTACTTGCCGACCGCTAACGACACACATGAACCGTCCGACGGAAGGTTATTGGAGCGGCACGACCGTTGATTGGTCGTTCGGTTGGTCATCTCATCGGGCGAAGTGTATTGGGTCTTTTGACCGTTTCTGGACCTCGTCACTTGGTCATCATGCCTGACGTTGGTCGGTTCCTTCCTTGTGCACAGATGTCGCGGCCCATGTGCAAGAGTGTGCACTGCGTGGATGGGTCCGACCCAGTGCGCCCGGGTCGCCGTGTCTCCGAGTTCCGAACGGACATAGAGTTGAGTAGGACTGGAGCTGCAGTCAGCTTCGGACAGCCAAGAATCACCCGACCATTGCCGACACGCGTAACTTGAGTGGGAACGACCTGGGGTGGTCGTTCGGTTGGTCGTCTGATCGGACAACGTGTATTGTTCCACAGTGATGGCTTTTACGATTGTTCGAGCTCTTGTGCAAGTGTGTTTACGTGAAACCGTGTGTAGCTTCTGTGATTTCCACTGAGCATATGAATGCTGTCTGCGTACTGGAGTAGACAGTCGGTCGGTTGCGACAGAGGGGATTGATTAGGTTGTTGGTTCGTTCTTCAGCCGTCCCTATATCGAGTTGCAACCCGATTAGTTAATGTTACGCTTGGCTGTCTGTCTCACCTAAACTGTGGTTAGAGTTTCCTCCCCAGGCACACCCTTGGAACACTTCTGGGCACCACTGTTCTGCTGTTTGCAATTGTGATTTTCTTTTGTCGCAAGTACTGTGCCAAGCTTTCAGCTGTGTATTAATTTTCTGCGTTCTACGTTCAGTATATGGCCTTCAGCCGAAACTTATGTGAAATATTTTAAGATCAGGCCTTCTTCCGTGTTTTATTTAAAATTATTGTTTGCTCTGTATTTAGGCCTGCAGCCGCGTTTGTTTAAAAATCTGTGGCATTCAGCCGTAATATGTAAATCCATGGTTGTAAGGCCCCCTTTAATTGTTTTGAATTCTTAAAATGGCCTTCAGCTGTACTGTTTAATGCTTATCTTAAGGTTTATCTTTAAATTTTGGATAACTGTTTGGACCTTCAGCCGTCAAGGTATTTCAAGATTTCTTAAGATAGTTTTCTGTTGTACTGTGTAAATACTTTAAAGGTTCCCATTTATTATGTTGCAAAATATTATTGGGCCTTCACCCGAGGATTTAATTTCAATTTTCCTTAATATGGCTTTTAGCGGAAGTTTGTAAATGCTTGCCTTTTAAAGAATTTCCTTTGCTGATCTGAAATATTATTTCGGCCTTTAACCGAGAAGATATTTTAATTTTACTTAAGTAAGGCCTTCAGCTGTTTCTCTAAATCCTTGTGTTTTGAAAGGAATTATTTAAACTTATTTTTAGAACGTCACTTGGGCCCTCAGCCGTGAGTTGATCTTTGTTGTTTTAAAGAGAAAATTGTGCATTGGTTTTCGAGGAATAAACTTGTGTGTTCTTGAGTAACTAACAGTAATTGACCTTGGCCCCTTTCCACAACCTGATTCGCTCTGTCCTGCGAAATCAGGTTTCAGAGAAATAGTCGCAGTCCAATTACTCGAAGTCTGCTCAAGCCCTCCTAGGAGTTTCGATGCCATTTTCAGAGATGAAAGTAAGGTGATGGGGTAAGTGTCCGCACGCGCCAGGTGCAAAATTACGGCCCAGGCAATGTTTAGCGTAGGCACCTGGGTGCAGCCTTCCACCGATTTTTCTCGTACAGGGCTCTGCACAATACGGGTCCTGGCCCCTATCCAAGGAAGTCATATAACACAACATGACGAGTATCTGGGCGTGTGCAGAATTTTGTATTTGAGAATGGCGTTCCAGTGCTACTCTCCATGGGGTGACCACCCACCTATTTAAAAAAAATGTGACAGGGCACCTCATTAGTTAATGTTCAACAAATGGCAGAGGAGAGGAAGTCAAGACGCCAGTTTCCAAGACATTCAGACATCCAGACGAGTGCAATGACTGAAGTGAAAAACTTAACTGAAGAGTAGGAGTGTAGTACAGAATGATTTAAGAGCTGTATACATGGATATTAAGTGATTGGTTAACGGTCTAAAACCTTTTCGAGATGAGGAATTTGTCGTATTGTTAACAACAGTAACATTTGCCATAATTTTGCAAAGTCTTTTCATTGGCCCACATGAACTGCGAGTGCTCTGTAGATAGGAGGCAGAAGTTGCATTCGGTATGAAACACTTTCTCTAGGGAGTGTGACTTAACCACTTCGTCTGGAGATCTAGAGAGAGAGGCTTGGCCAGCCGTGGTGGCCGAGCGGTTCTAGGCGCTACAGTCTGGAACCGCGCTACAGCTACGGTCGCAGGTTCGAATCCTGCGTCGGGCATGGATGTGTGTGATGTTCTTAGGTTAGTTAGGTTTAAGTAGTTCTAAGTTCTATGGGACTGATGACCTCAGATGTTAAGTCCCATAGTGCTCAGAGCCATTTGAACCATTTTAGAGAGGCTTGATCCTCACAGTTGGAGATGGACACTTGTCCCTCAGATTAGAGAGGGGACTTGGCAGAAAGAAACATCTGATGTGTTGCAGAGAGCAGCAGATCAGGCCGCTTGACGCTTTCTACTCTACAGTATGAAGAGTCGGTTGAGGAGAGTTATTGATTGCTAATAGGTGTGTGAGTCACTCAACAGAAGTAGAAGATTCGCGTAACCTATCTGACCCTACGAACAGAGCTCATTCATGACTCGACCACCGATGTTGTTTGCACGTAGTAGTTTTCTGTTTCCCCTGCGCAAACAAGCTTTTCCCTAACCATTCCCATCCACGTAATCCTTCTCGTTTTTTGCCACATCACTTAAGTATTGAGTTAGAATTATTTTATGTTATTAACTGTCAATTTTCATTAGCTCTGTGATTTTGAATCTTGAACCGAGCCTTATTTTATAATAAGTTGGGGTTATGGAAACTATCATTTCATTTCACAGGTAGTCGGCCCCATTTTTATCTGTTGTGAGGTGCCACACAAGTCTCTCATGGTTTATAATTTATAAAAAAACAGCTACCAGCCACATGTATGGTTTAAAAAAGTTTATTATCTTCAGACCATGACCGGTTTCGGATTTTTCTTTACAAATCCATCTTGAGATGGCAGTTACAAGCATTCTAAGTTGGACCTAGTTTTGTTTTTGTTATTCGTTTGCTGCACTGGGAAAGAAAAGAAATATTTTCGTTGTCATATCGGTAATGGTATTTTTACAAAAGATTTACTTCTTTTACAAAATATAATTGCTCATGAGATAGTTTTTTTGTTTTAAACTTAGTAAACGTGCAGGTTAGTGTACTTACGAGCTGTGTAGTTCTGCCTGACGAAATATTCGTGCGTTTATGTTTTCGAGCGCAAGCTTAATACACTTTTGAATATGCACTATGTGAGTGCTATTCCAGTCAATGGACGTCACTTTCAACCTCATCATCTTAATTACACACGCAGCACACACGAATAACGTTTACAAAACGTGGCCCAGCTTCATATTACAAACGAGAACAATATTTGCAAAGAGCTTACAGTCATAACGATGTTAACTTACAGATGCTGTATAGTCGATATGGGTACAGTAAAATATCTCTTTGCTATTGTATGAAATTAATCTAAAACGGAATATATAAAATTACATACAAATAAGATTACAAACATTATATGTAGTGCAGAAATACTGTGTGTTACTAATTAGTTGTCACAATTTTAGGAGATAAATTCTATTATATGACATGATAAGCAATGCACATGTTTTCATTATGCAATGTTTCAATGACATATAAGCAGTTTTTGGGGGCCTGTATACTGAATGTTTTTGATGGAATATTAGGCTTAAGTTATTTTAAAAAAAGTGAAAGCTTCTTCAAAGATATTTAGGAAGGGGGTGTTAACTGACTCTGTCTGTTCATTCTGAATGGGATCAGGGAACCTGTTTTTATGTGCATGAATCTCAATCTCCTCTAAGAGATTCAATGTGAAACCCTTGTCTTTGAGGTGTAATATCTGCAGGTTGTTTTCTATATTGTCAACTGGATGATTGTTTTCTGCGATATGGGTGGCAAAAGCAGATTCGCTTAGGTTTTTCAGACGTAGGGCATCAAGGTGTTCCTTGAATCTTGTTTCAAAAGCTCTACCTGTTTGGCCAATGTAGAATTTAGGACAGTTGTTACACTTGAGTTTATAAATTCAAGATCTTTTATGGGGTATGCTATTGTGTGGAAGTGAGTGTATGACTCTTTGTTGGAGTTTGTTATTGGTAGAGAAACTGATTTTGACATTCTTCTTCTTGAATAGGTTGGAAATTTTGTATGAAAGTGGGCCTATATATAGTAGGGCTACATATTTTACTTATTTTTTGTCTTTCATAGTTATTGTGGCTGTTGCTTGTTGCAAAGACTTATTGCTAGCAATTTTTGCTTTTGTTTTTTGAGAGAGTGTGTCTGTGATTGAATCATCATAGCCATTATTTTGGGCAATTGATTTGATTATGCTGATTTCTTTGTGCTGCTCAGTGGGGCTGAGGGGGACTTTATGCATAGCATTGGCCGGAAATTAGCCATCTTATGTTGATTCGGGTGGCAGGGTGTGTTATTGATGGTAACATCTGTGGTTGTTGGTTTTCGAAAGATACCAAAATGGTGCTTGTTATTTATGTTTGATATTTTGAGATCCAGAAAATTGATGCTATTATTTATTTCATGCTCCACTGTGAATCTGATGTTGTTGTGTAATTTGCTCAGATCTTCAGCTAAGGTATCAATTTCGCTGCTGTTACCATCAAAAAGTAATAATGTTTTCTTGGGCCATTTTCTTCCTACTATTAGTCCATTGCAACACAGTTCTTATTAAAGCATATGTAGGAGCACTCTACCTGTCGGTCAGTCCAGCCGATGTGGTTGGCTCTGGCACTAACAAGAAGCTCAGCTGACGCTATACAAAGGGTGCGGTGTCATATTGAAACAAACGGTCATTGTGTACAAACTGTTCCTCCTGCTATATGCAACACGCAATGCTCAAAACCGAGCTCATTTCCTTCTGCATTTAACACTATCTTAATTTTAGTAAGGGGACCAGACCCTAACCACGAATAACCGCCTGATACCATAACACCACCTCGTCCACATTTCGCTGTTGGCGTGACACATGACGGCAGGTAACGTTCTCCAGGAGTTTACCAATCTCAAGTCTTTCTGTTGGGCTGCCACAGTGTGAAGCCCCATTCATAACACTGAATCACTCGTTTCCAGTCATCCGCTGTCCTGTGGGTCGCTCTTCATACCCCACATCAAGTGTCGTTTAGCACTGACAGCAAAAATTTGTGCCTTATGCAGAGTGAGTCGACCGTACCCTATTCTTTTAACTGCGTACGCATAGCCATTGTGCGAGCTGGAACTCAAGAGTGATTCCAACCGCTATATTCATGCAATTTTTTTCAAACACTTTAAGCCTGTTCGACGGTCTATCTGGTCTTGGTTTATCTCTGGTTGTTCCTTCGGCTTTCGACGTCGCATTTACATAACATTCGGCTTAGGCACCTTTTGAAGGACTGAAATCTCACTGGTGGATATGTTGCTGTAACTCTACTGATAATATAACACTCCCCGCCAACTTTTGTACTGTCGGTTTATCCTGTAGTGGCATCTAGCAGTCAGTCCCGCATTACGTAGGGGTGTTCCGATATTTTGAACAGACAGTGGACATTCCACATCGTGATGTTTATTTGCCACATATCTTTCTTGCAATCCTGTTGAAAAGGGTACTAACAGAACAGTGGCAATCTTCCCGTAGTATCTTTAATAAATGTTGTTTCAGAGTCAATCTCTCGCTATCTCCTATTCACTCACTGAATACCATAGTTGGTGCTAAATGACTCCACGTTGCTAAAAACACGCCGTGTGTGCATGTATACCGTACATCACTAAATTTCGGGGCGAAAATTCCGTTTCAACGTTGACCTACACTACAGCGCTAACTTTCACCACAGTTTCTTCGGTTACCTCACTCTTGGACCAATGTGGACTACTATTTTTTTTTTCACTAGCTGCTTATATTTTATGACCCATCGTCTAATTTCTTATGGTGGGTCGTATATTGCCACTTAGCCGCTGTGACTGGCTCCGGGGTCCGCAGTGACTGAAAGTAACACCACACCGGTTCCCGTCCCCACTCACACCGTTGCCCGTGTCCCGCCACGTGGAGGCGGGCTCTGTTTAGATCCATTTGATATCTTTTTTTTGTGCAGCATTAGAAAAACTTATAACTAATACAAAATCAAGTAAGATATTAATAAACAAAACGAAATTAAATATTTAGGAAGAAGGAAGGAAGAGAACTGAATAGAGAAGTTATAGGTATCATATTGCCCGTCACCTGGTTGTGGGCGGCCCGGGTCTTGGAATGACCCTCAAGACGCTGGCCGTTGCTCACCATGCCTTTAACATCTACCGTCCTAAAAACTACCTTAACTAGAAGAGATTAGGGTACGTTCAAGCTATAAACTAAGACTAAGACCTCCATGTCCAGCCTGCTAAACTATTTTCGAATACACAGAAGTACCCCAAAATATGATTCTGTAAGGCATAATATGTTGTGAACAAAATAAAAAGGGCTTCAACGGAAGATTGCCATTCGTAGTGGAGGCGATATTGATAGCAAAGCCTTTTTGCGTAATAGCATAAATCCACAGCTTGCAAAGATCAATTTAGATATGTGGGTATATGAGATGTGCTGCCTCTGTTGCTGTTGGACAGTTTTACGATAGGAAAATACTACTTTTCAAAGAGCTGTCTGTGTATGTGTGTGTGTGTGTGTGTGTGTGTGTGTGTGTGTGTGTGTGTTTGTGTGTGTGTGAGTGAAAGAGAGAGAGAGAGAGAGAGAGAGAGAGATAGAGAGAGAGAGAGGGTTAAGCAACTATATCTTCTTAGGAAGCGATCTAATTATTAGTCAGTACCCTGTTCTCTCTCTATAAAGATGAGGAAATGTTGAGGGAATGCAATGTGTAAGTACTGTGCGAGGCGGACGGCAGTATTTTACGCAGCTATTCCTGAACAGCAGTCCCTGTAAATCTAAAATGTCGTCCTGCGCCCGGCTAAGAAAGCAATTTCCGCTCTGCGGACGAAATACATTTCCTGCGAGAGACTTCGTAAGGAACGTTTCAATCGCGATACGATAGCGATGGGACCGACCCACATTGGAATTCTCTTAATTCCTCCTTAAAATCTTAATGAAATGGAATTTCAAATACGTTTCCGTTCTTAATTAAGTAAAGCTCAAGTTCTTCCTCACTTCCTGTAATTGTCAGAGGATAATAAAAGTCACTGCTTGGTACGGTTTTTTAATACGCAGCTTTTCTATGTCTGGAGATGTTAAACTATTGACAAAACAACATGTTATTTCTGACAAAAAAATAGTTCACTTTTAATATAATGGCACTACCTGTTACCGCCATTGTTTAATATACAAGTATAAGTAAATAGAGTATTTTACCGGATAAAATCAAATAATGACGAACGGGTTACTTACAGGGGGAATTTTAGAAGTTTTCCCTAATTTGTTTTACGCATGTTTGCCCGTATATCACAATCGGGGACATGCAGGATCAAAGTAGATAGTCATTTTCCCGGTAATATTCGTCGTGTTATTATACTGTTACTGTTATAACCAGGAATAACACAATAACCTCGTCAGTCTGGTTTATTAAATCACAAATCACCTTTTAACAAATATGTTAGCCAAGCGTCTACCCAGGCTCACACTCAGAAGTAATGCATAATTAATGTTTGGTTGTACCAATGTCCAAATGTGCATGGTGGGGTGCACGTCCCGTAATTATTCCCAAGTCCAGTGAAGTTCAGTCTCTCCAAGTGAAGTCGCAAGATTTCCGCCGAGCAGCCAGGTAACCTCGAGTGGTGCGGCGAGTCATCCACAAGCTGCTGGAACACGACGTACTGCACTTCCCGATGAGAACTGTCGTTTGCGGCGGCGGCCGGGTTTATATAAGGCTTGCTAGTTAATGGAGCAGTCGGCTGGGGTCGCTGTTTTCCAGGGATAACCAATCGCAATGTTTCCTGGCGTCGCCAATTGCTGTGTGCTGACAAACGCGCGCGCGCGAAAGCGGCCAGCCATGGTAGCCGCGAGCCGACCGGAGAAGTGCGGCCAGCGATGTATTTCTCGGCCACGTAAGCGAGCGTGTGTGTGAAGACGGCCAGCGATGGAAGCAGCGGGCCGCCCAGAGAAGTGCGGCCAGCGATGTATTTGGCGGCCGCGTACTGGAGCGCGTTGTTCGGTGTTTGTTAGAAGTGGTGTATACCACACCCCTTCCCCCGTGGGGAAATGTGTAAACATTCGCTGCGAATGAACGCCACGTCCATGGCGTCCTCCTCCTCCGAAACCTCGGCGTCGGCGGTGAGACTGGGCACAGGAGCATACGGGCGAAAACGTCCCGGCCGGGGGCGAAGGTTATAGCGTGCGGACCGCGGCAGCAGAGGGGGCAGTGCAGGAGGAACCATGGTATGTCTTCATCGGCATCCGGAGTGACCTGTGGGTGGCGATCGGGGGAGACCTCCGAGTCCCCTGGTGGCTGTGGATGGGCCTGGTCCACGTCCGGGGAAAGAAGCTCTGGCTGGGAGGCGTCGTCCGTGAGCCGACCGGGGGCCAACTGCGAGGACCACCCTCCCGTGTCCTCCTCTGGTTGGCGTGGGAAATCAGGGGAAGCAGGGGACGGGAGGAGAATATGCCGAGAGGGGGAGGAGAAAAACGATGGGGAAGGCAGGCGAGGGCGAAGCTGATTGGCATGTCGAAGAACCTCCCGGTCGGGAAGTTGAACCCGGAAGACTTTCCTGCCCCTGCCCTGGATGATGGTGGCCGGAATCCAGGCTGGTTGTCGGCCAAAGCCCTTCGTCCACACCAGAGTACCTGCGCGGAAACGAGAAGCAGACAGCGACGGAGCCAACCGAGGTGTCGGCAGAAGCAGGTTGAGTCCGGGGCTGCCGTCCGTGAAGACGTTCCGCCGGGCTTTATCTCCGATGGATGTGGACCTGTAACTGCTCAAGAAAAAAGTAAGAGATGCGTCGGGGGAGTGATCCTGGAAGTATTTCTTCATCTGCGTTTTGAAGGTGCGGACCATCCTCTCTGCCTCGCCATTAGATTGAGGATGGAAGGGGGGCGTCGGAATGTGGCGAATGCCATGCTGGGCACAGAAAACCCGAAAATCCTCACTGCGGAACTGCGGACCGTTATTCGAGATGAGAACCTCCGGCAGACCTTCAATGGCAAATATTTTTTCTAAGGCTGGAATAATGGTGTAGGAGGAAACGGAGTTGCAGAGGACAATATATGGAAACCTGGAATATGCGTCGAAGACAATAAAAACATGGCATTAAACACCGGCCCAGCAAAATCAACGTGCACCCGTTCCCAAGGGCGAGCACATGGTCGTCAAGAGGCAAAGGAATGTCGTGGAGCTGCCTGCTGGCGTTGGCAGGAGGGACACGCCTGCGTGAGGCGTCCAATCTCCTGAGTCATAGCGGGCCAGTATGTGAACCGGCGAGCCAAAAGCTTCGTCCGGGATATCCCCCAATGACCTTGGTGTAACAGGTGCAGAACGTGCTGACGTAAAGACTGCGGAATGACGACCTGTGGATGTCCGTCGTCCGAAAGAAGTAGAAGGACCCCGTCAACCAACTGAAGATGACGGCGGACAGTAAAGAACTGACGAAACGCCGCAGAAGCTGTGGGAGGCGGTCGTTCGGGCCATCCATTGCGCACGTGACGACAGACTTGTCGGAGCACCTCGTCGTTACTGGTTGCATCCGCTACCCGAGAGCTGGTAATGGGAAACGCCTCTACTGCGGCCTGTGCTTCTTCGTCTACGTAAAAACACAGAATTTCCTCTTTGTCGAAATCCAGATCCGGTCCCCATGGAAGGCGGGAGAGCGCATCAGCGTTGGCATGCTCGGTTGTGTTGCGAAAGTGGATTTCATACTGGTATCGTGCCAAAAACAAAGCCCAGCGTTGAAGACGGTGAGCAGTTCGGTCCCTGAACTTTGCTGCAGGATTGAATAATGGTGTGAGGGGTTTATGATCCGTAATGAGGTGAAACGTTGCACCATACACAAAAACATGGAACTTCTTTAAGGCGAAGATGATGGCCAGTGCCTCTTTTTCAATTTGGAAATACCGGCGTTGCGTACCGGTTAATGTTTTCGATGCATAGGCCACAGGGTGCTCCGACCCATCTGCCTCCCTGTGAGCCAGGACCGCCCCGATGCCTGTATCCGAGGCATCCGTTGCAATAACGATTTGCTTAGTAGGGTCAAAACGTGCGAGGCACGGGGCCTGCAGTAATTGGGATTTCAACCAGTGGAAGGCGCGGTCGCATGCCGGCGTCCACTCGAAAGGAGCCCCTTTTTTGCATAACTGAGACAAAGGGGCAGTTGCCGTCGCAGTCGCGGGTAAGAATTTTCGATAATATGAAATCTTCCCCAGAAAGGAACGAACTTGTGTCAGCGTTGTAGGTCGTGGCAGCTTGATGATGGCTTCTATATGTTTCTCTAACGGACGAACACCCGAACAGGAAATGACGCGGCCTAGGTACTCAATTTCAGGTTGGAAAAAACAGCATTTTTCTTTCCTACATTTTAGGCCAGCCTCCCGTAAGACATGGAATAAAGATTGCAGGTTGTGAAGGTGTGCCTCCGTCGTACGACGCGTCAGCACGATGTCGTCCAAATAGTTAATGCATCCATCCACTTTAATGACTAATTGTTCCAAAAAACCCTGTAAAATAGCAGGGGCACTGGCTATCCCAAACATAAGACATTTCAGACGATATAACCCGTGCTGAGATGCGGCATCAAGTGGGAGATGTAGGTATGCTTCAGTGTGGTCTATTTTCGAGAAGAATTTTCCACCCTTCAAATTGGACAGCAACTCCTCCGGCTTTGGAATAGGATATGTCTCAGTCTCTGATTGGGCGTTAACTGTTACTTTAAAGTCCCCGCAGAGACGGAGCTGCCCTGACGGCTTCCGAACAACGACGAGGGGAGTAGCCCACTCACTAGAAGGAATAGGCTCAAGAACGCCACTTGCCATGAGGCGGTCCAACTCCTTCTTCACTTGATCTCTGAGAGCTAAAGGAACGGCTCGGGCGCGAAAATACCGAGGCCGCGCATTCCGTTTCAGTGTGATGTGTGCCTCAAGATTCTGTGCGGAACCGAGTTCGGGGGTGAACAGGTCTGCATAATCCAGGCAAAGCCGGCCCAGATCCGAGTACGGAACCTCGTCCGACACCAAATTCACAGAATCGTCGATTGAAAAACCAAATTTTCGAAATGTATCCAGCCCAAATAAATTCTCAGAGGAATCCCTGTTAACGACTAAGAAGGTGACCTGGCGGGTGACATTCCGGTATGACCGCGGACTGGAATGGAATGTTTACCATACGCCATGAGGCGTCGCTGCGTGTCGTGCAAGGGAGGAGCGCCAAGTCTCAAATATGTGGCGTAATTTAGAATGCTCGCGGCTGCGCCAGTGTCGACCTGTAATTGAATCGGTTTTTCTGCAATCAGGACTTCAATAAAAAGCCTATTGATGGTCTCCTGATCATCAATAGCGGCGATCAGATTAATATCCATCGGAAGATCCGAAGGTTGCTGCGGCCGGCGGGACTTTCGACACACAGAAGCTAAATGGCCCTTGGAAGAACATTTGTAGCAAAAGGCCCACCTATCAGGACAGTGATCTCGTTGATGTATTTTAAAACAATCAGGAGACGATGGCAAACGTTTTGGCACCCACGACCGGTTTGAGCGGTTGGAGCGAGGTGGCGGACGGTTCTGCTGAGTGGACCGGCGGCCTGCCCGCAATATCGCTATTTTGGAATCATCACTCGGGTGGACCTTAGCCGCCGACTCTGATGTGTTTACATTGACTGCTGCAGTGTCGACCCATAATTCTAGTTTCTTGCCTGCTGCACGGGTCACCTCGAAGGTTTGTGCCAAGACTTTATCCAATGAGGGGTTGACGAGCTGAAGGGCCTCATATTGGAACTCCCTGTCTGGCGTACCCATGATTATCATGTCCCGGATCATTTCTTCGGCGTAGGAAATTCCGCTGCCCACACCCTATGCGTCTGATTCGGCTGTATCTTGCGTTGGTAAAAGGCGACTCGAGATGAAATAACATGGGTATGGCGCTGGTAATATTTAGTGAGCAACGAGCGAATCTCGGCAAAAGTCAGCTCCGAAGGTTTTGATAAGGGGGCCAGTTTGCACAACAGCCGATGAATCTCAGGTTTAGACCAAGACAGCCGGCCGGTGTGGCCGTGCGTTTAAAGGCGCTTCAGTCTGGAACCGCGTGACCGCTACGGTCGCAGGTTCGAATCTTGCCTCGGGCATGGATGTGTGTGATGTCCTTAGGTTAGTTAGGTTTAATTAGTTCTAAGTTCTAGGCGACTGATGACCTCAGAAGTTAAGTCGCATAGTGCTCAGAGCCATTTGAACCATTTTACACCAAGACAAAAACAAAGATATCATGAGGCCAACGTCAGTTACATTGAAAGCATGGAAATGTTCCAGCAATCGGGATTCGTAGGCTTCCCAGTCCTCCAACGTTTCTTCGAAAGACGGAAACGGTGGTACTTGCTGCGTGGCCTGCGTCTGCATGAACCCTTGTATAAGTGGCTGGAGGGTTTTGAGTAGCAGCCTATGGTTCTCGTCCTGCTGCTGGAGAAGTTTCTTGAGGAGATCTTCCAATGTCTCCTGGTGCGTGCTCGTCGCCATTTTATTGTGTTATAACCAGGAATAACACAATAACCTCGTCAGTCTGGTTTATTAAATCACAAATCACCTTTTAACTTTAATTATGCATTACTTCTGAGTGTGAGCCTGGGTAGGCGCTTGGCTAACATAATAATTAAAGTTTGGTTACACCAATGTCCAAATGTGCATGGTGGGGTGCACGTCCCGTAATTATTCCCAAGTCCAGTGAGGTTCAGTCTCTCCGAGTGAAGTCGCAAGATTTCCGCCGAGCAGCCAGGTAACCTCGAGTGGTGCGGCGAGTCTTCCACAAGCAGCTGGAACACGGCATACTGCACTTCCCGATGACAATTGTCGTTTGCGGCGGCGTCTGGGTTTATATAAGGCTTGCTAGTTAATGGAGCCGTCGGCTGGGGTCGCTGTTTTCCAGGGAAAACCAATCGCAATGTTTCCTGGCGTAGCCAATTGCTGTGTGCTGACAAACGCGTGCACGCGCGAATGCGGCCAGCGATGGTAGCCGCGAGCCGTCCGGAGAAGTGCGGCCAGAGATGTATTCTCGACCACATAGGGGAGCGTGCGTGTGAAGACGGCCAGCGATGGAAGCAGCGGGCCGCCCAGAGAAGTGCGGCCAGCGATGTATTTGGCGGCCGCGTACTGGAGCGTGTTGTTCGGTGTTTGTTAGAAGTGGTGTATACCACAGTTACCACTCAAGGAATGTGTATTAATGACCACCGGGTTTGTTACTCTTCGTCTTAGACGTACTTTATATGTATCACACGTTAAATAGCGTATATGGGATGAGCACTCGTAATCCAGTGTTTCCCCTGGGCTCCTTCATTTCTCTCAAAGTCGTCACCATGCCTACGATGTTAGTAGCGTGTCTTATAACAGTATTTGGATGAAGTTGCATGTAAATAGAATTCACACATTTACAACACAAACGATTCGACTATTCATTTAACCCTTTCAGACCCTCTCACTACAGTGGCGGACAGTGACTTTTATTACGTCTTCGCTGCAACTGAAGTACTTTTTCGCAATAGAAGCCTGAGGTACACATTTGTGAACGTTCAACATTTTTATCAAGCGCAAATACTGGCAGCTTGGGAGTCGTTATGAAGATATTAGCAAGTTAATCTATCTGTGCATAGCAATGCGCAATACCTCGTGACCACAAGAACACACGGATGTGGTTGGTTCACTACATTCTGCTGTATAATTTAATTTTTCTGTCGTTATTTTGCGTGGCAATTATTGAACGATCATTTTAGTAATTATTAGAATAGAAAATATTTCGCATTTAGGTCCATTCGTCCATAAAATGAAGCCCAGTGTACAAAGCACGTTTTGAAAACGATTACATATTATTGCATGAATCATTCATCTAAAATCACTGAAAATTCGCCTAAGAGCATTACACACTACTCCAACAGCATACGTAATTTCGTACACGTAGACAAGTTACTCTCGTGGTGTAGAAGCAGCTGCCGACTCTGACGGTTGCCTGTAAAATTCTTGAAATGTAAGAGAAAGAAAATTTTAGTATGATCTTCTCAAACTGGAACACTGCCATTCGCATTTGGTCATTCGATGATTGCCTACGACTGAAATGAGTTAATTTTAGCAGCGAAAACTTTCTCTGTGATTTTGACCGTGTTATTGAAGCAGTTTCTGTTTAAAAAATCGGCCACCAAATGTTCGAATTCCTATACAAGCTTGTAGTACATAACAGTTCATCACAAAATCCTTTGATCAAAATTAAATACGCGCAATTACCTTTTAAATGCAAAATACTGTATTATGACCGCTACTAAACTCCGCACTAACATTATATATCGTTTGTGAATCTCGAAAAATACAGATTATACGATATGGCTACTAACAACGATTGTCTCACTGCACACACTCCATACACGCCCTCTCGCTATCCTGTCTCCTAACTTTTCTTTTCTCGCCATGGAGCAACGCGAAGTAAAGGAATAAATATTTCGCTCGAGCAGGCGGAACGCGCCACTTCGCGATATACACTATGTGATCGAAAGTATCCGGGCATCTGGCTGAAAATTACTTAAAAGTTCGTTGCCCCCTCTATCGGTAATGCTGGAATTCAGTATGGTGTTGGCCCACCCTTAGCCTTGATTACAGCCTCCACTCTCGCAGGCATACGTTCAGTCGAGTGCTGGAAGGTTTCTTGGGGGATGGCAGAACATTCTTCACGGAGTACTGCACTGAGGACAGGTATCGATGTCGGTCGGAGAGGCATGGCAAGATATCGACGTTCCAAAACATCCCAAAGGTGCTCTATAGGATTCAGGCCAGGACTCTGTGGAGGCCAGTCCATTACAGAGATGTTATGTTCATGTAAAATCTCCGCCACAGGCCTTCCATTATTAACATGTGTTCGATCGTGTTGAAAGATGCAATCGCCATCCACGAATTGCTCTTCAACAGTGGGAGGCAAGAAGGTGCTTAAAACATCGTTGTAGACCGGTGCTGTAATAGCGCCACGCAAAACAACAGGGGGTGCAAGCTCCCGCCATGAAAAACACGACCACACCATAACACCAACGCCTCTGAATTTTACTGTTAGCACTACACACGTTGGCAGATGACGTTCACCGGAAATTCGCCATACCCACCCCCTGCCATCGGATCTGCACATTATGTACAGTGATACGTCACTCCACAAAAAGTATTTCATGAGCAGTTCATGAGCGTAGTTCATGAGCAGCCGCTCGACGATGAAATTTACGTTTTCTTACCTCCCGCCTAACTGTCATAGTACTTGCAGTGGATCCTGCTGCCGTTTGGAATTTCTGTGTGATGGTCTGGAAAGATGTCTGCCTATTACACATTACAACCCTTTTCAAATGTCGGCGGTCTCAGTAAGTCATCAGACGAGGTCGGCCTGAAAGCTTTTGTGCTGTACGTGTCCCTTCACGTTACCACTTCACTTTCACATCGGAAACACTGGGAATCGGGATGTTTAGGAGAGTGGAAATCTCGCGTACAGACGTATGACACAAATGACACCCAATCACCTGACCACTTTTGAAGTCCGTGAGTTCCACGGAGCGCCCCATTCCGCTCTCTCACTATGTCTAATAACTACTGAAGTCGCTGGTATGGAGTACCTGGCAGTAGGTGGCAGCACAATGCACCTAAAATGAAAAGCGTTTTCTTTAGGGAGTGTCCGGATACTTTTGATCACATAGTGTATATTCACTTTAAACCAATATCAATAGTAACGTCGTTGAATCGATCAGCTGATCGATCCACGACTACTGCCAACTATCACCGGCAAAGGGGTATTATAAGCCAAATGTGTGGAATATTTTCTCATGCTTTATTAGGACTATACTCCTTATTTTTTCACAGAACCCAGACAAATGTTCTGCTTTTCTAATTATTTACTTTTTTTTTGAAGAAGGAAGTGTAGTTCCTGAGACATGTTACTTTTTTATGTTAAAAGACAGATATTTTAACAATAATTCTACAATACAGATCCGTTAATACAAAATAAAATCACAAATATTTTATTTAGATGTATTACAAGGCCTTAAGGAACACCTCCTGAGAAATTCATCTCTCTACTATTAATAGACAGAGAAACTGTACCTTATGTACAAAAAATTAAAGTTACAGGAAACGTGCTTCAAAATTTTTTCTTCAGTCTGTACGCGATCCATATCTAGTATTATGAGAATTCACCTACAGCTTCCTCTTGATGTGTGACCTATGTTGTCTAGCTAGCGAGCTTCTAGCTTTTTGTCTAAACAAAGCACAGCTGCTGCTGTTCGTAATGCTAAACGGAGCCCCATATTCGTCAGAATTTGACACTTTGCACTATTTGCCTCATTGAATGAAACAGCATCACTAACGCCAAAGTGAAGATTGTTTGCAGCGATCAACACCGTTTTAGGTAGTCTGTCCCGTATCATATGGTTCACACATTATGATTCTTAGTCTGGCTGTGAAGGCATTTCATTAGCGGACTAACATCTCCGAGGTTTCTGAATATTTCGTCCAATGTGGCAGGTAGTATATGATGAAGGTGAGCGTACCGTTATCTTGCCTGTGTTGTACTTGCACCAACTACCTTCTTGTTTTTGGCGTAGCCCATGTTGGTTCCTTCTGAATATGGTCTGCCCGTTTTTCCCATATAAAGTTTCCTCGTGCCATAGTTTCATGCAAGTTTTGTTCTGTCAAAGCCTTGTTCCCATTCTTTTCTGAACGTGGCCTACACATTCTAGTCATCAAATATTTTCATTGCCCCCATAATGCCTGAGTTCTTCAGTTTCCTTCTGACTGTACCGCCTAGAACCGCTCGGCCACCCCGGCCGGCTTCTTCGAATGCCTTTGACTCACAATCTTTAAGATAATGTATGTATCTAACGTTGTATTTTTTACAGGAGGCTGATGAAATATATTTCTGATTCCAGCGACTTCCATAGCATCACTTGACCCATGATGATTTGCTATTCATTATTCCTTACATTTATTTTTCCTTATATCCTTGCAACCGCAAAGCTTACAAAGTACTGCCACATCAGCTACCTTGCCAGTGTCGCACTTGTAGCTGTTGCAACACCATTTAGAGATTTGTCTCCTCTCAACTCCCAACTCTCATCGAAAGCTATGGACAAGTTCCCATTATTATTATCTTCAACAACAGCTTCCTCATCAGCTTCTTTCATATATTCAATAGCAGAGCTTGTTGAAACGATGTGTTTATCAAATTCTGAGGTTCATGATGCCACATAACATGACACCAGCAGCCCTGCCCATACCTGTAAATCATAATCCATAAATCAGTCTAAAGTCAATATATTACACTTTACCTGTATCTTCAGTAACATATGAAGAACTGAAAAAAAAACCGTAGTGCTTACAATACTTGCACATTAACTAGAGTTTACAAGCAAGTCCTACATATATGTTTACTTTCAGCCAATGTACCTCTTTTTAAATACCTTCAGACTAGGTCTTAGTGTGTCCGCAGATCGTGGTCGTGCGGTAGCGTTCTCGCTTCCCGCGCCCGGGTTCCCGGGTTCGATTCCCGGCGGGGTCAGGGATTTTCTCTGCCTCGTGATGACTGGGTGTTGTGTGATGTCCTTAGGTTAGTTACGTTTAAGTAGTTCTAAGTTCTAGGGGACTAATGACCATAGATGTTAAGTCCCATAGTGCTCAGAGCCAATTGAACCACTAGGTCTTAGGTATGATGAAATGACGAAAACTCAGTGGCTTCGACAAAGATGTCTTTCACAATAAGCACACCGATTTACTCTCTATGGAAACAATACAAATGATGCAACATCGATTGTCAGCTTTCTTTCAGTGTAGCCAACAGAAAAGATAACTCTCTTGTGCTCAGTTATATCTCTGGCAAGGCAGGCTATATCAAGCATGTTTTGTGTCACATAAACTTGGTGCAGAACATTGTGTTCCACAATTAAAAAAAAACAGTTGAAAGTACATCTATGCATTTATTTTATACACAATTTTAAACGGGAGGCTGTAAATATTTTGAAAATGCATTATTTCAAAAATCGATTTTATCATCGAGAACCACATCCATATAACCTTAAGAACCAACCTTCGGTAAGTTAAGCAGTGGAGTGTTAAGGAGCCATGATATGTGGGTATAAGAAGTATTGAGTTGAATCTGGATGTGCATCATTATTAGGCAAAAAAAAATGGTTCAAATGGCTCTGAGCACTATGGGACTTAACATCTATGGTCATCAGTCCCCTAGAACTTAGAACTACTTAAACCTAACTAACCTAAGGACAGCACACAACACCCAGCCATCACGAGGCAGAGAAAATCCCCGACCCCGCCGGGAATCGAACCCGGGAACCCGGGTGTGGGAAGCGAGAACGCTACCGCACGACCACGAGATGCGGGCTATTAGGCAGAGGCGGGTGATCAAAGTTTCTTTGTAGTGACATGTGGGGGTGTGTAAAGGGGATGTTTTTGTCACGTGCTTGAATAAGTGTGACAGTTCAATTACAGATCACAGGTGAGACGGTCTGGTGGTTAGAATTTCATGAAATATAGCAGATCCAGGGGCCTTCATTGTGACGTTGTAGAGGGAGGAATCAACACACGATTCACGTTGGGAAAGAGGGCGGAGTGTGGTGGATGCAAGGAGAGAGGTATTCGAGAATTAATCAACAGTTTTTTACGCAGCGAGTAAATAATTCCTTTACAGGCGCAATGGCAGTATAATTATAAATTTTCATCTTCTAGTATACTAAAATTAATAGAAATAAATGTTAATAACACAAAATAGCTGAGAAAGCATGAATTCTTCTGTTCCAAGTATACGCTATAACTGGACTTTGGGTAACTGTAATTTTTGAGGATGATTTTAAAGAGAGTTGTTTGAAGTAGAGACTTGCATGAAAAAAAAAAAAAGGATATACTTCGAACAAGGAACTGACAGATGGTTTGTATGATCAGACTAAAACTGGGTAAGCGGGATAGGCTACATTCAGTGATACTTCCACGATTATCTTATGATATGGGAGTTGGTGGTGGTAAAAAGTGCACTGGCACATGGAGCCTTTAGAAATGAAAGAACCTGCGGTGTATAGATTTATATGTGAGAGATGAAGATACGCTAGGATTTATGTGCTTTCTAATTAGAAATGAGCGTTATCTGATGCACGCATTGTGCATAGTTAAGATGAATGATGGAGCTGACATCGAGAGGGATGAACTCTCGGGTGCTGATGTTTGGAAGGGCATCCGTCAGGAAACGGTGAATATCTTCTGCCTGGTGGAGGACAGAGCGGATTATTTGTATAAGCGTAAGTATGAACGTAATGTAATGGAGGTTTATGTTCTAGTCTAAGGATACGTGGTTTAGATTTAATTGGGATGGGATTAATTGTAAATGTTGCGTAAAGAAGGGGCTGAAGATCATCGTAAATATTCTTCACTCTGTCTGCACTGCTTTATTAGGAGCCTTAAGATAGAATTTTTCCAGTAGTAGAAGGCAAATTAAATAGCACTGTGTCAATGTTCTGAGATATAACATTTCTGGCAGTTTGTTTGCGACTTTCAGGCTGATGATTGTTTAAATACTGACGTCAGAGGGAGAACTCTAATATGTTCGATTTGCTGAAACTGGGAGGCTGCTTCTATCTCAACAAAATTGCTGTATGTCCTTAAACTACTCATACTAGTAATAAAACTGTTCCGTCACTTTAGACTAACAATATTAAACTGGAAACTACGATGTTACCCTAGTGTCTGTCTACAGATAGTAAGCTTGCTCATGGGGATATATATTGTACCCTTGCACTTTGTTGCTGGGTCATCAGTCTTCTTTTGGTTTGATGCAGTCCTCCAAGATTTCCTTTCCTGTGCCAAACTCTTGTGTGTCACAGTAGCATTTTGCCCAGAGCGTTGACAATCATTTGTATTATATATTCCAAACTATGAAATCCTCTACAACTTAAGAATTTTATAACTCCCTCTAGTATTAGGGAACTTATTTCCTGATTTCTTAACGCATTACCTCCCTTCTTCTAACCAGCACTACCCACGTAGTTCTTTCCTCTGTTTCTGCAGACGACCTCTTAATTTCTTACCAAAGTGCGGTTGACGTGGCATCCTCTGATGTACAACATCGTTTTGCAGCTGTGTGGAGAGACAAGCGGCCAGCACAGTGTTTTGTGGTTTTCCGGATCCGCGTGCTACTACCTCTGTTTAAAGTCGTTCCTCAATCTGCCTCGCGAGACTGAGTATACCCAGATCTACTCCTTTCACCCTGGAAGAATCCCCGTCGATAAAGAGACCTCAGCCCGGACCCACCAAATGACCGTCGGACTAACTGGCCACACAGCTCCATAACCTAACGTCGCGAAACTGTAGCTGTCGCCGAAATCACAGACCTGATCAGTGTACCATCTGTTTCGTTAGTTGTACTATATGTCAGACTATGTCTCTGTGATATAACTACAGACATCCTATTTTTATGTTTTCATATAACGAATTTTAAGTGAAGGCCTTTGAAGATGGGACTCTCATACGTCGAAGGCCATCGTCCTTCATAGCAACCTACACATCACAATCTAACGTATACAGTGATGACACTCGCTGCTGTGGAAGTTGTTACCGTCTGACAGTTAGAACGACACTAGCTTCCCTAGAGACGAGAAAACCAGCCGTAAGCTTAATTATTCTTTTTAATTATTCTTCTACGTAATTAACGAAATGGTTATTATATTTTGGCTTTCCAAGCGTTAGTAATTTATCAAGAGGCATGAATGATAGTGAAATAAGTTTAAAAACTGCCGAGGCTCACTGGTTCAGTGACATGAACTACAACTTATTTATGAAGAAATACTTTGGAATGCGCGTATAACTGCAGCTTACGCCGCTAAAACAGAACAAATTTAAAGCATGAGAAGCATATAGTGGTATATCTGTTGCAATATGTTTTTATTGTGGTAGACTCTTTCCTCGACAACTACCTGTTTTGGGGTCTATCGCGTAGTATTATACATGACACCACTTTTTAATACTCGAACATTTTTGTGAATTTAATTACTTTTTCTTCAAAACGAGGAGGTCTTGAAGATTATTGTCGTTTGTGCGTCATATGCTACAACTGTGGGATTGGTTTCTTTTGTGGTTTGAAACAGTTTTGTTGCCTTTGACGTTTTATTATCGCATCCACGTGGTTTCCCAATAGCTACAGTTGTGGTGCTTTGTGTGGTACATTATAAAAAGTAGGAATTGCATTCCATACAAGTTCCCTACATTCCACACGCATTAGTTTCACTGGAAGTGTAACGAGGGAAATTTCCTGCTGTTGAGCAGATGTACTACGTCTTTCTACAAAAGGTCAGGACTTCTACAGTTTACTAGCCATTTTTTTCTTGTTGAAATAAAATAACATTCTGCTGTAAGTATCTGTACATTACAAGAGAATCGTAAATAAAGTGTCCTGTAAGAATACCGTTGGATACCTGAGATGCCCTAAGAATGTAAACAAAATTCAAATGTGGTTTCATTCTGTAGTTAGTGCCGATTTTAGTGGTGCTGCATACATTTCCTGTTGTGAATATTATGTTACAAATCAGTGTAAACGATACTATTTGGAATCATCGGATACGCATTCAAAAGTGTATTTTTCTGTACGCTTGGAGCGCTACTGTCGCGGTTTATAACAAAATTGGGCAGCTGTGTCGCGAGTGCATATTTTAAACTGTCGTACAAATGCTGTCTCACTTCTCTCCGTGGGATTCTTTTCATTATTTTTGTACCTTGCGTTATGGAGAATGCTTTCGAGTGGAGTTGTTAATTCGATATTGTTCATACTTCGCCAGTTTAACTTGTAGGACAAGAAAAGTATAAGTTTAGCGAGAGTTAGTGATGGATTATTCTCATCGAGAGACTGTACTCAATTATTGATACATAAGGAGGCTTATTTTTATGAAGTGAAATGGTTTTTTGCTAGCTAAATAGTCAGAGGAAGTCGTTATAATATAACTTAAAACAGCGTTGAAGTTGTACCAGTCAGTGGAGCTTTTAGAAAAGTGATATTTCTTTCCTTCTCACGTTCAAGAAAGCCGATTTTGCAATCGAAGGATATTTTTTATTATTCATAGTCAACGATGAGGCTACACCACAGGAGGTGTGCTCTAATGACTTCTTTCTTCGGCATCCTTCTCAAACTTCTAGAAAGCTTCTTTCACCTGCTTTTCATGTTATTTCGCAGTCTGTGACTCACAAACATTCAACTTTATGTACCAGAGGTACAGTCACAGAAATGTCATCTTCAAGTGACTGCTATTCGCACACTTCATTACCGTGCGCTACACTTCTCCTTACGTTACGTGCTTCTCGCTTGGGAGACGTCGTGCTCGTTGCTGCTGTATTAGTGCTGCTGACGCTTGCAGTCTTAAGCAGTCGCTGTTGAGTTCTAAGCGCAGGTGACTGAGAGTAAATCCATTATATGTGAATCAATTAAGGAAGAAGGTTGACGTTCATTGTACGCAGTTCCACCTGATATAAGTCATTATCAACGACTTAGACAACTGTGTTTTGGTTTCAGTCGTTGCCAAAACATACGAAAGGGTCGTATTGTAGTATTAAAAACAAAGTGCCGATTACACATAAGGTGGTTTCATAGCAATTTTTGGCGACTTCACACAATCCAGGGACTCAATGTGATTAGAAACTCATTAAGTTTTAGTTTTGTGTGTTGGCGTTAGCTGTACATGGCCAATTTACAGTGTTTACGAAATTCAGTTTTTTTCTGTTTTTAGTAGTATCATATGTCCTAACTCATACGAGTTTTGGCACTTTCCTCAGTTACACGGGGGTACACCGAGCAGTGAACCGTCGTCAAGCATGCAGCGCCTAGGAGATGAACACAGGCTGATCCATGATTTTAAGAGATACAGCAACCAGCCAATTCTGTTTTTTTTAAATTTATGCCAATACGCATTTCGGCGTTTCACCCCCTTCAAATTTGGTATAATACATACTTGTCTTCAGTTAGTACATCGTTACGGAACGTCCATTAACTACGTGAACTCAAAATGGGGCGAGGGTCCGCAAAATCTTCGCAAATATCATTTAAGGAAAGGGTGGAAGTCATGAAAAGGTCACGTAAACTTTTTAATTCAGAGAATACACATTATTGTAGCGTAAATTATTTTGTATTTTTAAATTAGTACCAAGCATAGACAGCATGGAAATGCCCTCCGATCTTTATGGCCTCTCTAAACTGAATGCATTACACAAGGCACGTTGTTACTACGTTAAAAGATAATTTGTATTGAAAGTTCTACAATGCGTATGTGAAGCGCAATTGCGACAAGAGGAAAGGAACGCCAGAGCAAGAATTTAACCGTTCGAAAACTAAGCTGAAGCTCAAGGACAAGAATTCTCTTAGTGATCACATAAATCAAGAGATCGAGAAGCTGCGTAATCATATAGTGCAATCGAAGATACGAACACTGTTGTCTTCCATCTGCAAAATAATTAAATGTTCAGTTGCATTTAATGTTCGTAATACATCAATAAAAGGTCAGTTTTTTAGGGATCCGTCAAAACGATTAAAATTATATACGTGGAGCCTTTTCTTCTGTCTCTCTATCTGTCCGTCCGAATGCTACACAGGATTGGCATCATTTAAATAAAGTGTTTGTAATCATCCGCCAACACTGTTTAATATCCTTTCTAAACCTAGGTACTATATTTTTTTCTGCAGGATTAGAGGTGAAAATTATAACTAAGTTTAAAATGCAATATGATAAGTTAAATTAGATTAATTGTGTTGAAATCTGCCATATGACAGAGAATATTCAGAGAATATGCATTGCCATGAAGGATAACATATTTTTACAAAGTTAATCCCGAGGAATCTAATACGTATTTTCAGCGGTGTGAAGCAATACCATAAACATATAAAATAAATTAAATTATTTAAAAATTATAGGGTAAGACTCAAGTGAGGAGAGGGGCGAGTTCACTCCACATCTCACCAAATCTCTCCAAGGAGTGAGGACGGCCCAAACTTAAAAAAATACCTCACGCAATTAATGGTCGTTCCATTATAAATATCGACTGCAGTTTGGATCCTGCAGATGGCCTGTGGAAAAAAACATTTTTGTATATTTACTCATTACATGTGCTTACTTTTTACCGTGCTTGTTGTTGCTACGATTTTTCCATTTAAAATCGTGAAACAAACATTTTTTCATTTGGGTGTTGCACAAAAGCAGCGCAATATCTGTAATGTTGCGACTGATACCTTTGGTCACATCAGATAATTACATCTACGGTGAAAGTTACATTTTACTTACAGATTCTCATAGCGCTATTTTGGTTTAAGCTTCTGTCTGATTGTCTCACTAAAAAATTGAAATAGTTTAGCGTGCATTTACTGTCTGATACGTACGATTATTTATGTTAAGGGTGATGGTGACTCGTAAAATAAACTATACTGAATATGCAAGTATAATATACTACATTTTATACAACAGAATTAACTCTACATCTTTTAACTGCAGTAAGAGTGACATTTACAAAGAATAATGGCTGAAAAACAGATTTACATGACGTGGAGGACCTTTTAGCACAAGGAATTTGCTGTATGTTGAGGTGTACTGCTCAATTCTTAATTACGGTGTCGCTTGAATTTCATTTAGAGAAAGGAGTACACGTGCGACAATAAACAATACATCTGTAATTTGTAACTACTTAGGTCCTACATTCTTTTCATTCTACGTCAATGATGTGTCATCAGTTTTCTCCAGCTCCAAATGCCACAAGTACGCTGATGGTGTCCAATTATATCCAAGAGCAAAACCAACAAACTTGACGACAGCTATCGAGAATCACAGTACCGGCCTGTGGGCACTCTCAAAATGGGCGCAGGGCATAGCGTTAAAGCTCAACCCATCCAAAACTCAAGCTGTAGTGCTTCGTCATTCTAGGCTCATTAGCGCGAAATATCGGGAATTCTTACCATCGTTAACCGTAAATGGGGCAAATATGAGCATTTCTCCCTCAGCAAAAAATGTAGGAGGAAAATGTAAATCGGACTCAGCACATAACTGCAGTGTGATAGAAGGCATCAACATCTCTCCATGCCTCACAGAAATATAAAGAAGTCTTCCCTCTAGACCTCAAAATCAGTCTTGTACATACACTCATACTTCCAGTTATTGATTAAAGCAATCTTACCTTGCAAGGCCTTTCTCAGAAAAGTTCAGTGCCTGGAACTAGTTATGAATGCCTGTGTTCTTTATGTCTGTGACGTTGGACGCTTTGATCATACTTCACTATCATATTAGAGCTATCCCGGTTACGAGCAGAGAGTTTCACACCCCCTGTCTTCTCTACTATCGCAGCAACAAGTACTATGCCGCATATTTCTCGTCGACCATTACAATTTTGCCACTTCGGACTCTCAAGGCGTTCTAATACTGTTAGTTATATGAATATTGTTATTTTCTTCGTAACTATCTTGTAAAAAGGTGTTGTATATGTGAAACACCCGTTCCCATCACAGCAAAATCCTTTCTCTCCCTCTTCATCCACTTTCTCTAAGTCCTTATCAGTTGCAGGAATAACGTCCCACATGATATTAGAGAAATGAATAACATCTCCAACTTCAAAATGCCCCTAATAACATATGTACTAAATCAACTATAAGGATCAATATTGTTCCATGTGAAAGACAGCCTGATGATTCTAATCAGATCAGGATAAATAAATGAATAAATAAGTTGATTAAATAGAGTGTTATACAGCATTTATTGCTCTGTCATAATCTGCTTGCCAAGGAATAAGAAAATCATTACTGGGCTAAATCGACTAATTAAATAATCTAATCATTCTGATCGGAGGAGTGGAGATGGGTGATGACATGCAGTGCAGAGGACGGGTAATCTAGCGTGTCTTCAATCTCAGGGGCTGCTAGATCCTCCAGCAGGTCGTCCATCCAGCGCTGTCTTGGTCGTACTATGGGGTGTCTGGTGTTTGATTTAGTCTCAAGTGCTTTCTTCTGGCATACGGATTACATGGGCTGCCCACTCGATTCTTTTGTTCTTCAGTTTCTGTAGTGGTTCATACTGGGTAGGTGAGTTGCAGCCCACGAGGAACCATGCAGAAACGAGTACACAGGGTTATTCATAAGTGCCTCTAGAGCATCAGAAGAGAAGTAAGCGAAAAATAGAAGACACACGGGAAATACACCTATTAGCAGACAGAGCGTCTCTCCAAATTCGTAATTCTCATTACAGGTGCTCAGTATGAACATTGTTTTCGCCGCGGCTTACGACACTGCGATAGTGAAACTCGTGCTATAAATGTAACTGTCGATATCAGAGTAATGGTCGAGGCAGGAGCACTCGATCTTTGGCATAACCACATAAGAAGGAAGCAAACTGTGTTAACCAGATTAAAGTTAGAGCCAGTGAATAAGAGGAGACTCGTCGTGGGAAGCACGTCGTATCCAACACTGAGACAATTACGGGCATGTCAAAGAAAGTGTGAAGTATCTATTGTATTGCTGTAATTGTCGCATAAGCTGCTGCTACAGTATGTCCAGGTACACGAAACAGTCACACTTTCGTCCACGAAGAAAAAGGGACTATTAGCTTTTGGGGAGGCCATGGCACCCAAAAATATTATCTGTGTCAGCGAGTCGCACTTGGAGTGGGTCAACTCATAAAAGTATCCGGGCGCACCAGTTTGTATTGTAATGAAAAGAAATGATTTAAGTCGTGGGCAAAATAGATGGCAGATATCAGTCCACTGACAGAATAATGGGGAAATGTTATCATTTCACAACGGAAATCTTTTACTAAATACTCACTCGACTCATTCTAGAACAATGCTCAGGTGTGTGGGACCCATACCAAAAACATCTGACATAGGATATTGAATGTATACAGAGAAGTACAGCACGAATGACCACTGGTTTGTTTCACCCACGGAAAAGAGATACTGAAGAAAATGACCAGGCAGACTCTTGAAGATAGATGGAATCTGTCGCAAGAAAGTTAGTTAACGAAGTTTATGGTAATGGCAAATCGAGGAATATACTAGGACTCCATACGGATCTCATGGACGATACTACGAAGGTCATTCAGTAATTGAAGAGACAGATTGGTATGGAGAAAAAAGCGTTTATGTTTACAAAACAATACTTTTTATACTTTTCATTATAATCCCCTTCGAAATGTATGCACTTGTTCCAACAGGCTACAAGTTTCTTTATTCCGCCAGCAAAGAACTCGTTATCTTGATGTTTGAACCAATTTCCCACAAACTTTTTCACGTCTTCGTTTTCCTGGAACCTCTTCCCACTTAATGCCTTCCTCAGCACACCAATCAAATGGAAATCACTAGATGCTAAATTAGGACTGTAAGAGGGATGAGGCAGTATTTCCCAGCCCATCTCGTCGATCGTTTACGGGTTAGTTGAGCAATATGAGGACGTGCGTTGTCCTGCAGTAGAATCACACCTCTCCCCTGAGTTCCACAACGGCTCTCTGTCATGGCTGGCTTGACCTTGCTTAAAAGCAAATCCAAGTAGTATTGGCTGTTCATTGTACGATGCTCTTCGAGATAGTGACAAAACACTGGATCTTCAGCATCCAAAAACACCGTCAACATCAGTTTTCTTGCTGATGTTTGGGTTTTGATTTTTTTCTTGACAGCTGAGTTGATGTGCTTCCACTCAATGTCTTCTTAATGCTGGCCCTTAATAGTGAATCCAAGTTCCATCAAAAGTTAAAATTTTGTTGAGGAAGTGCTCATCTTCTCTTTCATTACGTTCCTTTAGCTCTGTGCACACTCTCAACTTTGTTTCCTTGTGTCATCTCCCTTGGGACCCATCTTGCAAATGTTTTGCGGTACTTCATCTTGGTACAGATAATGTTATGGAATGTTGTAGTACTAACTTGAAACTTAACAACTATCATCTCCCCAGTCACACAGCGGTCGGCACGAATAATGTCATCAATTCGACTTTCAAGTGAGGGAGTTGAAACTGCAACTGGTCGGCCACAACGGTGTTCGTCACCGAGTCGCGCCCATTTTTGAACTGCTCTACCAACTTGTAAAAATTAGCAAGTTTCATAAAACCTTCATGATAAACTTAAGACATTCTGTAGTATATATTAACTGGTTTCTCACCTTCAGCAAGTAGAAAACGACTAACAGAACGTTGTTCAACTAATCTAGACGTTTAAAGCGGACTCGCCATCTTGAAATGTATTTTTAATGTTATAAACAAATCAATGTTGACACATTAACTGATCACGGCACATCTCAGTGATTCCAACTTAAAGTACCAAACTTTGCCTACTAACAGTTTTTTTCCCCAGAACAATTTGTCTCTTTAATTATTGAATGACCCTCGTAGATTAACTGCAGCTCAAACAGAGGTGTTAAACAATCATTCTCCCCGCGCTCCATACGGTAATGGAACGGGTGAGCCCATAATAACTGGTACAATGACAAGTACCCTCTGCCATGCACTTCTCTACGGTCTTCATAATACGGTCGTAATGTATAGATAAATCACGAATGTGTTCCATAATCTTACCTGGAGCTTCTCTGCCTGAAACATGTACGTTCTGACTATTCACGACTCCAGACATACGAAACGTGGCTTTGTCACTAAAAACAACTTACGTGAAAAGCCCTTTTTCTCCAGCAGTCACTGAAAATCGTTGGCAAAGTCAGAAGGAAACTCACTGTCACTAACGCATGTTACAACTGCAGGCTGTACGTGACCATCCGGTCTCAACGGTTTCGTTTGCACCACGTAACAATCCAGACACACGCAATATGTTTAATACCCATGGATTTTCTTATCTGTTGGACCTTGTACCAGATATCTTTTTTGGAATGTCGCTGAACTGTCCCAAATGACTCACATATAGCGAATTCAGTGGCACAAAACACACGCGTCACTGCATTATAACCATATTCTAAATTGCCTGTCCTCTAACGGTTCGTTCTGCAGCTATGCCTGATCATGTATCACGAACGGAAACTTGGAGTGACCCTCTATCCTCTGATATGTGCCACGAGACTTTGGAATGCTGCTCTGTCAACTGATGTGCGTTATCCTCCTGTAACTCTTGTAGTATTCGCTAAGCGGTCTTCAGAAGCCTCGCAGGTACGTCTGAAAACCATGTATAGCAGCATTCATCTGCTTCTATAAAATTTGTACACGCTGACTTTGCGATTTTTTAACTGTCATTAAGGAATCACGCATATATTGATGTACTAACTAATCAGTCTCATTGCAGACTCCATATATTTGTTTTCTTTTACAACTACAACGAAACACAAATTCATAAATTTTCATAAGTTAACGGTAAGGTAAAGTTATTGTGACATAGTTAAATCCTCTGAAAAATTACTAAATTTCAGTGGCATGTCGGTTACTACATACACAGGATGAACAGTTGAAGATCAGTATCTCTAGTATCCGGCGGAAGTCAGGCCAGCAGTACGTAATGAATGCCTTGAACACTTAACAAACAGACTGCGAAAGTGTGAAATTCATAGTTTAAATATTGTTAGAAAGTTTACCCTGATTATGTAAAACTAAGCCAGTGTCAAATATTTTGCGTCTCAGCATTACCCGATAATTTGTTTCTTACAAAGTTTACTTTTTAAGTGATATTAAAATAGTGTAATATTAAACTGATAGAGTTTAGTTTTAAAAGTAGTGTAGGTCGATAATAAAAGCGTCTGTAGAGGTTTTCATGAAGCTACTTGTTTTACTTTTTGAGGTATGCCACTTTTTTCGAAATCTCAGAAGCATCTAATATCAGAGTTATAGAGTTCTATCTTTGAAATTAGGTTCAGACTATCACAAAATATATTGTAGTTCTCATGAAGCTACCTCCTTTAATTTATGAATTAGTAAGTATTAAACCAATTCGACTGACTTACCTAAATAAATGTAGTAAGATACAAAGCTAAAATGTCAGCGCTATAACTGATATAAGTAATAATGAAACTGTAGCAAATTTCACTATTTTTATTGTAATTTAAGAATCGTATAGAAATTAGAAAAAGAGACTTCAGAGGCCACTATCTACCCTCGATCCCATTTGGAAAATTCTGGAGATTAAAGTCTAAAAGTAATCGGGCTGAGATTTTATACAGTATAAACAGAGTACCAGTTTACGTGGAGAAAATCCGGGATCGTTGTTAGTCTTCAACTGACAACGATACAGACTATTTTGTAGTCAAATAGGAGCCTGAATGAGTGCTGCTGCCTATACTGGTAACAATTCTGGATTGAGTACTTCCTTCGCCGTCGGCACAATGAGTGTATTAAGACCGATGTGTCCGCACTTAGCAAGGCTATTCGATAGTCATCAATCACTCGAAATGCGTTACACTACTCTACAGAATGTGCTGTTTTTCTGTCCGAGTTCGCGTCCAGTAACCTCGGATGGCGTTAATGACGACTAACATGACCTTCTTTTTCCCTAGAATGAGATATCGCTTATACACATTCCGGGAAGAGATGGGCAACATATTACTACCGCCCACATGTATCTCGCGTAATGATCACAACGAAAAGATCCGAGAAATTAGAGCAAATACGGAGACTTACAAGCAGTCGTTCTTCCCACGCACAATTCGTGAATGGAACAGGGAAGGGGGGGATCAGATAGTGGCACAATAAGTACCCTCCGCCACACACCGTAAGGTGGCTCGCGGAGTATAGATGTAGATGTAGAAGTACAAGCATGTTGTGAAACTATGTTAACGTGAACTTACTTCGATTGCTAATTTGAATGGAACGCCGAGTTTCGTTTTCGATGTCCTCTTTAGGGTGCTACCCGCTACATCATAGAAAACTGCATGTCAGTTGTCTGACATAATTCTCCACTTTTAGGGTGAGCCATAAGCTTTCTGTAATTAGTAGGAATAACGAGTAGGAATGGTCTCTGGACACTATCTAGAGCTAAGTGCGACAGGACAGACTTTCATGTTCATCAAAAGTAATGCTTGTGCATGTCAACTTTCGTCACAATATACTACTCAGTTAAAAGGACAGTATACTTTTCCTTATCGCCATGGTTCCCAATTTCTCTGCATTACTGTAACAGAGTTAGAGCATCTTATTGCAGTTTTGGCTAGCTTAATTGTGAACTTGCTGACTGAGGATTACCGAAAAGCACGTTCTCCATCGCTCTTTACCTGTTCGCACGAAATGTCTGTCATATCCAAAACATCGCACAAAAATACAAAACATTAAAAAATATTGTTATTTATAAAACTAAATAACAAACCATGTATACTCTTACTTGCGGAAGCTGCTGGGCTTCCCGGTTACGACAGAGGCTCTCCCGACCGCCATGGGCACCCAGGCCCAGTCCTTCAAGTGTCAGGACAAGGGCCATGTTGCGAAGTACTTCCGCAACGCGGAGCGTTGTGTCAAGTGCTCTGGAGAGCACGATAGCCGCACCTACGACCGCTTTGCAGGCTTGCGCCTGGTGTGGCGCCCCGCACGTCGCCAGCTGGCCCGGCTGCAGGCATCTCAGGCCCCAGTCGCTCCGGCGGCCGCACCGACGTAGCAGAAGAGACGACGTCGTCGGCGACGACGACAGGCGCATACCAGCCGGGATCAGCCGAGGAACAGCTCGGCGGCAGCTCCTCCCGCCAAAAGCGGGGACGACTGCCCGGAGGCGGAAGTTCGAGATGCAGCCCGCGCACCTGTGAAGAGCAGCCTCGTCGACATCAGCACCGCCGTGGAGGAAGCCACTGCAGCCCTCAAAGCCGTCGTGGCGGCAGAGAGGGCTGCCTTCGCAGCCGCCATGTCTGCAGAGTTGGAAGAGGCCTTGAGGGAGCTGCGTAAAGTTCTTACCCAAGGCCTCCGTGCAGAACAAGGGGTTTGGTCCCCCACGAACGCTTCTGCAAACCCGCAGAAGGGCGTTCGGGTGCGTTCCCCGCCGGCCACCCCAGCAGCTCCTCAGGGGAAGGGTGCCTTTGAGACGACCGTCGCCCCAACGGTACCGGCGGAGACGCCGACCGCCGAGTGGGCAGACACTTCAAGGGACCGAGAAGCCACAAGGGAAGCCTACGTCGCCCATGCGCAAGAGCACAGCCTGCAGCTCTCCGATGATACTGCGGCGCAGTACGCCGAGCACTGGAGGAGCAGCTGCGGCAGAACTCCGCCTCGCAGTAACAGGGGACGCCGACCAACAGCAAGCTGCCGCCGTTCAGGACAGCCTGATTAAGCTGTGCCAAGTCAGAGACGACACTGTACAGCAGAGGCCGTAAGGCAACGCACTGCGTTGCCGCACCGGACTCTTGTATTATGGCGACCGTGGCACTGACACGGTATCTTCTATCACGGTACCCGCCATTACCATAACCTACCCTTGCATGAACTGTCGCAGTCAGCAAGGCATCCTCCACTGCTCTTACTACCCGACCTAACAATCGCAGAGGTTTTCTTCTTTCCCTTGGCGCTTGCCTTGGCATTTTTTCCCCTCTGCCATTCAAACCGCTACCCTTCGTTGGACTTTAGACCCAACCTATCTCCAGATTACCGCGTGTTAATGGTTAAACTTAACCAGACGTACGCAAACATCGCTGTACCCACACCCTGCGACACCTCACTTTAGTAAAAACTAACCCTTATGCAGAGACGGCAATAGACCTTGTGAGTTCATGTTAGTGTGGGCGTGGAGGGGATACACCTCTTTCTGTCCACTGAATTTCAGTGCAGGGGTTCTTGTCAAGGATATTGTTTACAGAACAAAAGTTGTTGCTCTGATAGATTTGAGACAACGAATCTAAGCCACAGTGCAGACAATAACACTTCTCATGCTTGTGAACATAGGGCGAGATGTGGTTGGTACCGTTTCGGTATCTGTCGAGCTGCGCACGGTGCCCACATTGAAAAATGTGCCAATATGCATAAAAATGTTTGAGCTCCTGTGTACAATGTTGGCGAAATAAAGGTATAAATCTTAATAGGTACTGAAATACACTCCTGGAAATGGAAAAAAGAACACATTGACACCGGTGTGTCAGACCCACCATACTTGCTCCGGACACTGCGAGAGGGCTGTACAAGCAATGATCACACGCACGGCACAGCGGACACACCAGGAACCGCGGTGTTGGCCGTCGAATGGCGCTAGCTGCGCAGCATTTGTGCACCGCCGCCGTCAGTGTCAGCCAGTTTGCCGTGGCATACGGAGCTCCATCGCAGTCTTTAACACTGGTAGCATGCCGCGACAGCGTGGACGTGAACCGTATGTGCAGTTGACGGACTTTGAGCGAGGGCGTATAGTGGGCATGCGGGAGGCCGGGTGGACGTACCGCCGAATTGCTCAACACGTGGGGCGTGAGGTCTCCACAGTACATCGATGTTGTCGCCAGTGGTCGGCGGAAGGTGCACGTGCCCGTCGACCTGGGACCGGACCGCAGCGACGCACGGATGCACGCCAAGACCGTAGGATCCTACGCAGTGCCGTAGGGGACCGCACCGCCACTTCCTAGCAAATTAGGGACACTGTTGCTCCTGGGGTATCGGCGAGGACCATTCGCAACCGTCTCCATGAAGCTGGGCTACGGTCCCGCACACCGTTAGGCCGTCTTCCGCTCACGCCCCAACATCGTGCAGCCCGCCTCCAGTGGTGTCGCGACAGGCGTGAATGGAGGGACGAATGGAGACGTGTCGTCTTCAGCGATGAGAGTCGCTTCTGCCTTGGTGCCAATGATGGTCGTATGCGTGTTTGGCGCCGTGCAGGTGAGCGCCACAATCAGGACTGCATACGACCGAGGCACACAGGGCCAACACCCGGCATCATGGTGTGGGGAGCGATCTCCTACACTGGCCGTACACCACTGGTGATCGTCGAGGGGACACTGAATAGTGCACGGTACATCCAAACCGTCATCGAACCCATCGTTCTACCATTCGTAGACCGTCAAGGGAACTTGCTGTTCCAACAGGACAATGCACGTCCGCACGTATCCCGTGCCACCCAACGTGCTCTAGAAGGTGTAAGTCAACTACCCTGGCCAGCAAGATCTCCGGATCTGTCCCCCATTGAGCATGTTTGGGACTGGATGAAGCGTCGTCTCACGCGGTCTGCACGTCCAGCACGAACGCTTGTCCAACTGAGGCGCCAGGTGGAAATGGCATGGCAAGCCGTTCCACAGGACTACATCCAGCATCTCTACGATCGTCTCCATGGGAGAACAGCAGCCTGCATTGCTGCGAAATGTGGATATACACTGTACTAGTGCCGACATTGTGCATGCTCTGTTGCCTGTGTTTATGTGCCTGTGGTTCTGTCAGTGTGATCATGTGATGTATCTGACCCCAGGAATGTGTCAATAAAGTTTCCCCTTCCTGGGACAATGAATTCACGGTGTTCTTATTTCAATTTCCAGGAGTGTATAACTGAATGATTCCTTATACCTCTTAGCCTGGACATTGTTTATTGTGATTCATAGCTTATATAAGTTAGCTATGTGATCAATCACTTCGGCAGCGACTGCGTTAGTTACAATTTCATGAATTTCTGACGAAGAAACAGTGTTTGTTACTGAAGACTTGCAAAACTCTCTGAGAAACCTGTAGGTGACAAAAATTACCAGTGACCGCAAATCATAGAAACAGTGGCGCATCTAAACTGTGCACCCCTTTTTCGTGTCTGTCATCCGTTCATCCTGTAGGATGATCTGGAATCTTTGAGGAACATGGGATCTCCAGAATTGTAAGTGGTTCATAATCCTATATGACGATCCACTGTATGGTAACTTACATTAGTCAAAGACGGAGATGCTGACTCTAGAGAGTAACAGAAGTAGTGAAACTCGAAATTATTTCCATCGTTCACTGCCACGGCGAATGCCCATGATCTCCCTCAGCCCGGGCTAAATCTAGAAAACTTTCATTCGAACATGAAAGACAAGCACTGAAACTCCCTCGAGACAAGTCAAGATATTCTCGAAAGAAATCCGTACACAACATTGAAAAGAACCCGGAGAAGATCCTCCGCTCAGCCAAACCGAAGAGTGGGGTATGTGGAGTTTTCTTAAATGTTTACGAACGAGCTACAAAGAAAAGAAGGTAAGAGTTTCACGTTCCGTCGACAATGACCTCATTGGAAACGGATCACAAGCTCGGCTTAACAAATGATGGGGGAAAATATCGACCGTGCCCTTTTTAAAGGCGCCATCCCTTTGTTTGTCTGGAGTCGTTTAGGGAAATAACTGAAAACATGAAACTGGATGGCAGGACATGGCTATGAACTGTCATCCTCGAGAATGCGATTCCATTGCGCTAAACACTGCGACACCCAGGTCACTGTAAGAGTTGGTGTCGGTAGAGCAGTACCTGAATCTACCAGAATTCACATCCTGAATATAAACTCACATCTACTTTCCAGACTTCACGGAAGCTTCAAGTCCATCGGTAAACTATGAGTTCTGGCACATTGATTAACCTACTTAAAAATTTGATCGAACTATAAATAATTTGTTTCAGTGTTTCCTCGATATCCGTGGGATTACCCATCAGACGATAGCAAGGCATGAGTGTAGAGAGGAACTACCTGTGATGCTCCTACGTCGGTGCCTTCTGTCCATTTACCTGTTCAGCGCAGGACCTAGTGCTGGAAAACAGAGGTATCCATGATGTGGCTCAGTTTTGGACAAAAGACATGTGGCTTCCAAATTAGGTCGATATAATTTCAGGATGCTAATTTTCTTTGTAAATATGTATAAAACCATGTGGTTACTGTGATACTAGGCTTCTGACACGAGTAAAATATATATATATATATATATATATATATATATATATATATATATATATATATACTCCTGGAAATTGAAATAAGAACACCGTGAATTCATTGTCCCAGGAAGGGGAAACTTTATTGACACATTCCTGGGGTCAGATACATCACATGATCACACTGACATAACCACAGGCACATAGACACAGGCAACAGAGCATGCACAATGTCGGCACTAGCACAGTGTATATCCACCTTTCGCAGCAATGCAGGCTGGTATTCTCCCATGGAGACGATCGTAGAGATGCTGGATGTAGTCCTGTGGAACGGCTTGCCATGCCATTTCCACCTGGCGCCTCAGTTGGACCAGCGTTCGTGCTGGACGTGCAGACCGCGTGAGACGACGCTTCATCCAGTCCCAAACATGCTCAATGGGGGACAGATCCGGAGATCTTGCTGGCCAGGGTAGTTGACTTACACCTTCTAGAGCACGTTGGGTGGCGCAGGATACATGCGGACGTGCATTGTCCTGTTGGAACAGCAAGTTCCCTTGCCGGTCTAGGAATGGTAGAACGATGGGTTCGATGACGGTTTGGATGTACCGTGCACTATTCAGTGTCCCCTCGACGATCACCAGTGGTGTACGGCCAGTGTAGGAGATCGCTCCCCACACCATGATGCCGGGTGTTGGCCCTGTGTGCCTCGGTCGTAAGCAGTCCTGATTGTGCCGCTCACCTGCACGGCGCCAAACACGCATACGACCATCATTGGCACCAAGGCAGAAGCGACTCTCATCGCTGAAGACGACACGTCTCCATTCGTCCCTCCATTCACGCCTGTCGCGACACCACTGGAGGCAGGCTGCACGATGTTGGGGCGTGAGCGGAAGACGGCCGAACGGTGTGCGGGACCGTAGCCCAGCTTCATGGAGACGGTTACGAATGGTCCTCGCCGATACTCCAGGAGCAACAGTGTCCCTAATTTGCTGGGAAGTGGCGGTGCGGTCCCCTACGGCACTGCGTAGGATCCTACGGTCTTGGCGTGCATCCGTGCGTCGCTGCGGTCCGGTCCCAGGTCGACGGGCACGTGCACCTTCCGCCGACCACTGGCAACAACATCGATGTAATGTGGCGACCTCACGTCCCACGTGTTGAGCAATTCGGCGGTACGTCCACCCGGCCTCCCGCATGCCCACTATACACCCTTGCTCAAAGTCCGTCAACTGCACATACGGTTCACGTCCACGCTGTCGCGGCATGCTACCAGTGTTAAAGACTGCGATGGAGCTCCGTATGCCACGGCAAACTGCCTGACACTGACGGCGGCGGTGCACAAATGCTGCGCAGCTATCGCCATTCGACGGCCAACACCGCGGTTCCTGGTGTGTCCGCTGTGCCGTGCGTGTGATCATTGCTTGTACAGCCCTCTCGTAGTGTCCGGAGCAAGTATGGTGGGTCTGACACACCGGTGTCAATGTGTTCTTTTTTCCATTTCCAGGAGTGTATATATAAAGAAAGGATGATAGAGGCACATGAGATGAATAAGTTGTGTGTAAATGTGTAAGTAAGACATAGCCCAAATTTTAGTCTAAATTCTGATAAATATGATCTCACATTGAAGAATTACGACTGTCACTACCAGAGCACGTCCAGCATCGTTAGTCCCGATGTTACATTTACGTGCGTATTACTGAAGTATTTTATAAACCACACCATACATGTACCCTTAACAGAGGGGTAATGCGCAAAATGCCATCCCCTTATAAAACAGGTGGTACATATGAATGTTTCCCTTGTTGTTCGTCTAGACGCTGCATTTGTATCTGTGAGCCAGTGCGGTACACAAGAAAAGTCGCAGTTCGTCGCTCTTTTACAACGCTGACTGTTTTTTTCTGTTTTGTTTTAATCAGTGAAGTGGACTGTAGGTATTAACTGAGATAAATCCAGAGCGCGATGACAGTGGCACTACGGCTTCTGGGTTGCGTGAACGTCTGTTGTAGACATACAATCATTTGGAAAGCCCAGCACCATTGTCAGACAACGGAAATCGAAAACAAAAGGTGCTTTCTGTTCTGTCTGACAACGTAAATGGGTTTGCCACTGTATAAAAGTTTTATCCACCGTGTTGGTGATAATATACGACGCACCTGGTATCTAACTTTGTGCGCTTTTCCCTGTTTCCTTTCAATTTACCACTGAGTAAAAAATTCTCTGTAGTTTGAAAGAAAGTTGTTACGACACATATACGATACGTGAATGACCAGTCAAGGTATTAACGTTATTGCAATGTTTGTAACTACCTGGTTTGCTATATTCGAACATTTATATACTGAGTAAAAGATTTTACGCAAAATGCGCGTAAAAGAGAAACGTCAGCATTTTTTATATAAATGAGATTACTTTCCTCCAAATTTGCTGAAACAGTTTCTGGCATAATGTTTTACGACCGCGTTGCGTCATAGAGCCTTTGTTTAACAACTCACTCCGTCTTCAGGGCCACGAGTGGCCTACCGGGACCATCCGATCGCCGTGTCATCCTCAGTGGCGGATGCGGATAGGAGGGGCGTGGGGACAGCACACCGCTCTCTCGGCCGTTATGATGGTATTCTCGACCGAAGCCGCTACTATTCGGTCGAGTAGCTCCGCAATTGGCGTCACGAGGCTGAGTGCACCCAGAAAAATGGCAACAGCTCATGGCGGCCAGGATGGTCACCCATCCAAGTGACGACCATGCCCGACAGCTCTTAACTTCGGTGATCTTTCGGGACCGCTGTATCCACTGCAGCAACGCCGTTGCCCTGTGTTTCACAACGTTCTTTTAAAAACTGATTAGTAGACATGTGGACATAAAAGTAAAATGGTTCTCACCACAGTTATAAACAGTTGATTGATAGAAGGATCACCAGGGTCCATTTCATCGTACTTTTTTTTTTAGCATTAAGACGTGTTTTCGAGGTATGACTGTGCTTTGCGGAAAGTAAATTCACATTCAATGTAAGTCGTGTAACTAATAGAAGACAATATTCCATTTAACAGATATCGTAGCTTATAAATGTGGATATACAGTTCCTTTCACTCAGCATCTAACAGAGGCAGAGGATTTTTAACATAGTTGATACTGACGTGATTAAAGGCACAGATAACAGTTAATTTCTGGATATCAACAAAACGAGGTTTACATAGTAATATGATCACAGATTGCCTTGTAAACATAGTAAATATCTGATTTGCATTGAGGTATCGAAATTTACTTTTCATGGTGGCTGTAGTCACAAAATTCAGGCCATTCTCTGAAAACTGTCACAACTCAACCCTTTTCCATAGTACAAGCTTCTTGATGAAAGCACAATGTTTGGTTATACATGGATGAACAAAATAAAACATCAGGACTGTGACTTTCATAGGATGTTATGCTCAACAGATTGGTTTACCGAATGGTACCCAACAAAACATGTCACAACACTTTCTCTCCGTGTATGAATGTAAAATAGATTTGAGCTCCACTTCAAATATTTTCGAATAAAGCATAAGTATCTCGTACAGTTCTTTTAGTTTAGTAAAACAAAGTGGAAAAATATGCTTCCAGTTCCCCACATAGCTTAAATTATTCTTGTAAAACTTCTGAAACTTTTTCTTCTTATTTTGCAGTATCTGCCTTCGACCTCCTCATCACGTTAAACTCCCTGTAAAGCTAACACCCGAAGTGACCACTCATTTCGTTGAGCTTTCATGTGAGAGTGGCAGTTTAGTCGTATCCCATACAGTTTTTTTGCTTCTCTTGGCTACGTTCAGTTTTCCGGCACGCATCGCAATTGCGACAACCGCACCATTTTTAAGTTTCGTTAAACTTACTTTTCCTATATTACTGACAATTGTCTCACTCAATAAATGGTTCTTCCGTGTACCTGAACTAATAAACGAGAGTTCTGTGATTCAGACGTCGGTCAATTCTATAAGATTTCACATTCATATTAAGAATAAAAAATTTAGCAGTGTTCATATTCTGGTATGTTTTCCTCTTTTATTTTGTCTTCCGCATGTGACACTACAGTTTATCACACACTAAGCAACCAAGCGTCTGCAGACGCACATCTCTCTATCTCACAACTTCCAACAATCTGATTAACACTGTACAGGAACAACTATGTTATGTTTTTGTAGAGTTCAGACATCAGGAAAAGTTCTTTCATTAAGCTCTGATACAACCAAAATGACTTGTTTTCCCATGCTTTCAGTTGCGACGGTTGGGTGATAGATTGTAATACCATGACTTCTCATGAAAATAACACTCTAGCAACATTATATATAGCACAAAATCGATATTGCTATGCAGAAGCCATATGTGACTGTAATAGTGTATTGTATTTTCTTATACAAGTGGTAAATATGTAGGTTACACTGTCATACATCGCAATGTTTGTTACTGAATGCAAGCAGATTCTGTGAACGAATCTTTCCTCGACAAATGTGCAGAACAGATATGAATGAAAAACAGGAGCTGTATGGAATGATTCAGGAACGCTTGTGAAACAGATCACTCATATTAATGTTTTGTTATTTGATTAATTATGACTTGGTAAAAGCTGGATATGTAAAATTCTCGGACAGCTAAGAAAATTAGAATTTAACCTTCCACGTCGTTTTGATCTTGATGAATCGGAGAGACGTCTTACTGATTTTAAGGCAGTTATCATTTAACATTCAATTACCTTAGAAATTACTTAAATGATGGGCGGGAGTTTTCAAACGATTTGTTTTTCTTGCACATTCCAGGGCAAGATCGTTACTGATCTTCGGCAGATTCCACTTAAAAAAAAAAATAGTGCCCAGCTCTCAAACAAATACGTTTACTCTCAGGGTGTCTAGCAAACTCGAAAAGCAGGTCCACCACTGCTGTCTCCATAGAAAAATGCAGTGGTGCCACCTCTTAGGAATTCTATCAACATCACAAAGCGGGAATGATTCGTTAGGTCATTCTTCTACGACTTAATCTATAAGGGGAAGAATCTAATTTTATTCTTCCTTTCTTTTGTGGCTCAGACCATTTGGTGGCATTACGTATGTTGTATGGTTATGAGAAGTTTGTGCAGTAGTGAACACTAACTATGGTTGTTCCAAAATACAACCTGTTGTTAGCACCTTCGTCGGCACTAAATCGGAACTGTTTCAGATTTATCGCACACGTGCTCTATTGGGCATTGCTTTGGTTACCAAATCCGCAACATTAACTATAGAATTTTAATGTGACTAATACTGCTGTTGATTACTATCTTTCCGTTCCACCGTGACTCTTTCTCTGAAATCTTCATGAATCGCAGATTTCTTTATCCATTTGGTCTGCATCTTGCTTTTTCTAAAAGTAGCTCAGTGTCCGTACATAGGAACCACTAAAAAGAACGCCGATACAATAAGGTCGTATTCCGTTGTATGTACTAGCTTTCATTAGCAGTGTTTGTTCCTATGTAACTAATACGGTAGGTCATGGAAGTAGTAGCAGATAGTAGGGTAGAACTGAGTGTTCTGGAAGGAATAAACACGATGCTACATATGATTTTCGCTAACGTCGGCAGCTGGTGTCAGATTATAGCTGATGGAATTGTGCCTGTTACAGTCGATGCCTCATGCCCTCTGTCTTCTATCCTCTCCCATCCCTGCCCCTTCCCCAACCCCTTCCCGTCAATCTTTTCACCAACTTTGTCCTCAAGGCGTTATGATGCTCTCGGCAAGTAGGGTCAGTTGAATTATGTGCTCTGTAGTGAGAGGATAAGATTTTTATTATTATTCCAACTACGCGAGCTGCAACTCTTGAAGTCCCTATATCATAGGTAAAGCAAATCCATGAAATTTCATCAACAGAAACCAGGCATTGCTTCCAGTCAGAATGAGAAGAAAATGAAGCCTTTTAGGTCAAAAAGTAAATGTTTGTCTGTTGGACCATAATTAATTTGGCCATTTGGCAGGAAAGACCGTAAAATTGGCGAACTGGTAGGATAGACCAAATTGCAGATGCACTTTCTATATAAAACTGAACACTTTGTGGAAGAGAATGAGAGTCATTTTACCATAGTTAATTATGCAAATATCCACCTTTAAGTTACATTTCTTAATTAAAACAATTAGCAGCAACGTATTACGCATTTCCTGCAAGTTCCCTGCCTGCTATTTTAATTTGATTCAAGTTGATTTTCACAAATGCTCCGATCTGAGAATGACATTGCGCAATTACCACAGCGCAACAAATAAACTATTGATAAGACTAAACACATCCCTAAATTATTTACTATGAAACGCTCCCAGTATACTTATAAATTAACGCGAGAAAAGCACCACATACACACACACACACACACACACACACACACACAACATCACTAAAAATAGTTATCCTTACCAGAACACGATACCCCCACTATCCGAAATAGCATGCAGGGGTGTATTCATCTGCGTTACTTCTAGAATAGTGTGCTATGGTAGATTCACCATCGTTACATCCAAGAAAACGTTTTGAGATGGATTTCCCCTGTTTCGTTGCAGTTGTATCTGGATGTGCATTCACATGCAGTGTATCTGGGGGGGAGTAAGAGCGCTGTATGACAGAAATAGTCACACAGAACAGTAATTATGCTAGCTGTCTTACAACTGGATAGAATCCACAATCAAATGTAGAACTGACATCATAATCACATGTCTTGTTGTGTTCTCAACTTTGGTATGTGTATGTATTTTTTGCCGTTTCAGCAGATATTTGCAGTTCTGGTTTCCCTATGTGTCTTTAGAGCAAACCCAAACAAATACGGAAATCGTCGGTTTTTCCCAGTTACGAACAAAAAGACTTATAAAGCGAAAATTTACGCGCCCATTCTATAGAGCGGTCCCAGTTTAGTCTAATGCGATATTTTTCTATCGATGTATATAGCACGGTCAGTAAAACACGAGTACGCCAGCAGTGACAATGAAGCCCCTACCCGCCCTGACTGCTACCGACATACAGTAGCAGTGCTGCTCAGTTGCTGCTGGTGTACTGGTTATTCTTCATGTTTTCCATACTGACCCTGTCTTCACATATCGATAACACGCATGTCGCACTACAATAGTTTGAAACCGGTCTATCGAATGGGCACGTAAAATTCCACTGTAAAATTCATTTTGCCTTTAACGGCAGACAAACCGACGCCTTCCGTACTAACTGGACGTCACGTGAAAGATGTGATGAGCCCAACTTGTTTGGGATGACTCCAGCTACATACTGAAGAAACTAAATTGCAAATATTTACCGAAACCCCATAGAAAATACGTCTGACGTCTCTTGGTAAATATACGTTGCTTGTTTTAACTCGGGACAAGGAAATACTTCGGGAACGACGCGTCATGCCAAAAACTAGTTCTAGGTGGCAATCTGATATTGGCAAAGGTGACATCTGTTTGTGCTACAACTGACCACCTCTTTACCATCCCTCCTGCGCATGTGGGATCAACTTGATATTTTCAAACGGCAACGGCCCATTCTTATTGCATATTCGGATTCAACGACAGATAGCCTGTTCGTTTTAGATGCCACTGTAATAAAAAAAGTCAAGTGCCTGTTTTTGCCATTAAAAACCGAAGAATATGATTCTACATTTATTTACGATATAAATGTAAATCTTAGTGTTTTAACTGTTCATACTGACGTTCAAGCGTTCCTCTGGCGCTACAAATGTGATTGTCCACTGCAAATAATATGACTAGACATTGCAATCTCTGGAAAATAAGCTACATGTATTGTAAAGTAGTTTTTGTTGCCTAGAGGATTCATTGTGGTGGGTTCTCAAACTATAGGAAAGCTTGAATTCGGTGCCTGCCCTTGAACCCCGCCATGAAGGTAAGCGATATCGGTGTGTGTTTCCATCCAAACGCCGTAGCTCTCGCGCTGGCCGCTATGTTGCTAACGGTGGCATACAAACAACAACCACTCTAATAGGGCAACATGTTCATGAAGTGATAGTGAAAGTGGCATCTGTCAGGGATCAAGCACCCCAATGGTGAGAGCAAGTGGACTCCCCGAAATCCAGCACGCCTATGGGAACACATACCTACATTACTGGCCATTAAAGTTTCTACACCACGAATAAGATGTGCTACAGACGCGAAATTTAACCGACAAGAAGAAGATACTGTGATACGCAAATGATTAACTTTTCAGAGCATTCTCACAAGTTTGGCGCCGGTGAAGACACCTACAACGTGCTGACATAAGGAAAGTTTCCAACCGATTTCTCATACACAAACAGCAGTTGACCGGCGTTGCCTGGTGAAACGTTGTTGTGATGTATCGTGTAAGGACGAGGAATGCGTACCATCATGTTTTCGACTTTGATAAAGGTCGTATTGTAGCCTATCGCGGATGCGGTTTATCGTATCGCGACATTGAAGCTCGCGTTGGTCGAGATCCAATGACTGATAGCAGAATATGGAATCGGTCGGTTCAGGAGGGTAATACGAAACACCGTGCCGGATCCCAACGGCCTCGTATCACTAGCAGTCGAGATGACAGGCATCTTATCCGCATGGCTATATCGGATCGTGCAGCCGCGTCTCGATCCCTGAATCAACAGATGGGGACGTTTGCAAGACAACAACTATCTGCACGACCAGTTCGACGGCGTTTGCAGCAGCATGGACTATCAGCTCGGAGACCATGCTGTGGTTACCCTTGACGCTGCATCACAGACAGGAGCGCCTGCGATGGTGTACTCAACGACGAACCATGGTGCACGAATGGCAAACCGTCTTTTTTTCTGATGTATCCAGGTTATATTTACAGCATGATGATGGTCGCTACCGTGTTTGGCGACATCGCGGTGAACGCACATTGGAAGCGTGTATTCGTCATCGCCATACTGGCGTATTACCCGGCGTGATGGTATGGGGTGCCATTTGTTACACGTCTCGGTCACCTCTTATTTGCATTGACGGCACTTTCAGATGTGTTACAACCCGTGGCTCTACCCTTCATTCGATCCCTGCGAAATCCTACATTTCAGCAGGTTAATGCACGACCGCATGTTGCAGTTCCTGTACGGGCCTTTCTGGATACAGAACATGTTCGACTGCTGCCCTGGTCAGCACATTCTCCAGATCTCTCACCAATTGAAAACGTCTGGTCAATGGTGGCCGAGCAACTGGCTCGTCACAATACGCCAGTCACTACTCTTGATGAAGTGTGGTATCGTGTTGAAGCAGCATGGGCAGCTGTACCTGTACACACCATCCAAGCTTTGTTTGACGCAATGCCCAGGCGTATCAAGGCCGTTATTACTGCCAGTGTTGGTTGTTCCGGGTACTGATATCTCCGGATATATGCACCCAAATTGCGTAAAAATGTAATCACATGTCATTTCTAGTATAATATATTTGTCCAATGAATACCCGTTTATCATCTGCATTTCTTTTTGGTATATCAATTTTATTGGACAGTAGTGTATTACTTCCACGTCATTGTTCCTGGATTACACTAAATGGAGTTCCTCACCAAACATTGAAATGGCTAACCGTATTTTACTATAGAATGAATTTTGCAACACTAAATTGAATTCGAACATAAATATCAACCATTAGAATACAAAAGATTACATTAGATCCTAAATGAAACGTAGAATCGAATACGCCTGTTCTTAACAGGAATATCAGATCGGTAAGATCTTACAGATACATCTACATCTACATTTATACTCCGTAAGCCACCCAACGGTGTGTGGCGGAGGGCACTTTACGTGCCACTGTCATTACCTCCCTTTCCTGTTCCAGTCGCGTATGGTTCGCGGGAAGAACGACTGTCTGAAAGCCTCCGTGCGCGCTCTAATCTCTCTAGTTTTACATTCGTGATCTCCTCGGGAGGTATAAGTAGGGGGAAGCAATATATTCGATACCTCATCCAGAAACGCACCCTCTCGAAACCTGGCGATCAAGCTACACCGCGATGCAGAGCGCATCTCTTGCAGAGTCTGCCACTTGAGTTTGCTAAACATCTCCGTAACGCTATCACGGTTACCAAATAACCCTGTGATGAAACGCGCCGCTCTTCTTTGGATCTTCTCTATCTCCTCCGTCAAACCGATCTGGTACGGATCCCACACTGATGAGCAATACTCACGTATAGATCGAACGAGTGTTTTGTAAGGCACCTCCTTTGTTGATGGACTACATTTTCTAAGCACTCTCCCAATGAATCTCAACCTGGTACCCGCCTTACCAACAATTAATTTTATATGATCATTCCACTTCAAATCGTTCCGCATGCATACTCCCAGATATTTTACAGAAGTAACTGCTACCAGTGTTCGTTCCGCTATCATATAATCATACAATAAAGGATCCTTCCTTCTATGTATTCGCAATACATTACATTTGTCTATGTTAAGGGACAGTTGCCACTCCCTGCACCAAGTGCCTATCCGCTGCAGATCTTCCTGTATTTCGCTACAATTTTCTAATGCTGCAACTTCTCTGTATACTACAGCATCATCCGCGAAAAGCCGCATGGAACTTCCGACACTATATGACCTCAGATCGGTCTTTAGATGAACAAAGAAAATAAGTCAAGTACTCCTATCTGTGACGGATAAACGCTCTCCTCTGTCGGCATGTGGTGTATACAAACGTCCGCGTACGCGTGGTAAAGCTTGTATCGGAGCTATCAAGAGGAGCGTAAACACACGGCTAAAAGACCACAAAAGTCTTTGCCGACTCGGAAAAATAGAAAAATCAGCTGTAGCAGAGCATGCTCTTCAATGAGGTAACCACGAAGTGAAGTTGAAAGAAACACAAGTTTTATCGACGACGTTAAATTATTATCCACGACTATATAGAGAAGCCATTGAAACTTATAAACATCAGGACAATTTGAACAGGAAAGACGAGGCAATGAAGCTTAGCGGCATATGGACAATAGCTCTGCAGAATCGCTAGACAACTTCATCTTCGACAAGACAATAAATTATACTTAAGTTTTGTCATTGACAACGATTATCTCTGCTCATCACGTGTTACTTCGACCACGCCCCTTTTCCAAAGTGTTTATGTTGCTCTCTGTCGTCCGACTGGTCAGCCTGCAAGCCTCAGCGGAGGAGCGCCTCTGAGGATGTGCAGCGCAGTCCTGGACGAAACGTCAGGAACAGAAGAGTTTCTTGGACCTCACATCCCGAAAGGCTTACCAGCAGGTATGTTAATGTTATTTGGCGATTACAGCGTCGTCTACCACGAATGGAATACGAGGGTTTTGAGGAAACCGTTCCTATTTTTTGGCATAGAGTCCGGATATGCAATAACCATTGGGGGTTTCCACTCGAGAATAAAATCTTGACCTCACCGACGCAGGAGAAGATAGAAGAAAAACGAATGTTCAGCGACTATTCCGCCGCAATATGTCAGTCACCACGACAGTCCTATTCCAGTCCTCCAGCCAATTATAGTGACCTATGAGCCGAAGCTAATCGCCATATCTGGACGAGGCCGGACCCGCAGCACACTGTAGCTGTTCCTCGTCGCCCTACAGAGATACCAGACACTCGCCTGGCAGCCGAATCGGTAAAACTAAGCAAGGGGGTCTTCTGTGGAAGTGAGGCCGCCACAGATGAAAATCCTTAGTGAGTGTCAGTTACTAGGCAGGAAGTTTCACCGACATCATCATCGACGGCCGAGCAGTCAGTCCTCTAGTCGATCCAGGGTCTTCTTCTCTTGTGATGTGGAACGCTTATCTTCGCCAGCTAAAGAACATTTTGCAGAACGGTACGAAATTGATTGTGCTGAAGGACACTAAAGGAAAATACGTCGTGCAGACAGGAACATGCACTGCAACAATATCAATTACACAGCGCAACCTATCAGGTATGTCGTTCTTAGGAGATGATGAAGTTATCTTCAGTGAACTACTGCCTGATGAAAGTTATTCAGTACGATCGTAATAAGATTTCAAAGTGGTTTAAATATTGGGAACTTCCTTTAAATTTTCAGATCTGTTATGCTTTGCAGTTTCCAAATGAAAAGTAGTCTTCTATTACTACAATATGAATAAGTCACATTTGGAATCGATCAACTGATACAAATATTAGAGTATTAACAATATCCCCCGCCCCCCCCCCCCTTCCATGAACCATGGACCTTGCCGTTGGTGGGGAGACCTGCGTGCCTCAGCGATACAGATAGCCGTACCGTAGGTGCAACCACAACGGAGGGGTATCTGTTGAGAGGCCAGACAAACGTGTGGTTCCTGAAGAGGGCAACAGCCTTTTCAGCTGTTTTTTGGGGCAACAGTCTGAATGATTCATTGATATTGCAACACTAATAAAAACGGCCTTGCTGTGCTTTTACTACGAAAAGCTGAAAGCAAGGGCAAACTACAGCTGTAATTTTTCCTGAGAGCATGCAGCTTTACTGTATAGTTTAATGATGATGGAATCTTCTTGGGTAAAATATTCCGGAGGTAAAATAGTCCCCCATTCGGATATCCGGTAGGGGACTACGCAGGAGGACGTTATAATCAGGAGAAAGAAAACTGTCGTTCTACGGATCGTAGCATGGAATGTCAGATCCCTTAATCGAGCAGGTAGGTTAGAAAATTTAAAAATGGAAATGGATAGGTTAAAGTTAGATATTGTGCGAACTAGTGAAGTTCGGCGGCAGGAGGAACAAGACTTCTGGTCAGGTGAATACAGGGTTATAAATACAAAATGAAATAGGGGTAATGCAGGAGTAGGTTTAATAATGAATAAAATAGGTAGGAGTGCGGGTAAGCTACTACAAACAGCACAGTGAACGCATTATTGTGGCCAAGATAGCCATGAAGCCCACGCCTACCACTGTAGTACAAGTTTATATGCCAAATAGACCCGCACATAACGAAGAGATTGATGAAATGTATGATGAGATAAAAGAAATTATTCAGATAGTGAGGGGAGACGAAAATTTAATAGTCATGGGTGACTGGAATTCGACAGTAGGAAAAGGAAGGGAAGGAAACGTAGTAGGCGAATATGGATTGGGGCTATGAAATGAAAGAGGAAGCCGCCTGGTAGAGTTTTGCACAGAGCACAACTTAATCATAGCTAACACTTGGTTCAAGAATCATGAAAGAAGGTTGTATACAAGGAAGAAACCTGGAGATACTGGAAGGTGTCAGATAGATTATATAATGGTAAGACAGAGATTTAAGAACCAGGTTTCAAATTGTAAGACATTTCCAGGGGCAGATGTGGACCACAATCTGTTGGCTATGAACTGTAGATTGAAACTGAAGAAACTGCAAAAAGTTGCAAATTTAAGGAGGTGGACATGCATAAATTGAAAGAATCAGAGGTAGTAAAGAGATTCAGGGACACCATTAGAAAAACGATTGACAAGAGTGGGGGAAACAAATGCTGTAGAAGAAGAATGGGTAGCATTGAGAGATGAAATAGTGAAAGCAGCAGAGGATCAAGTAGGTAAAAAGACGAGGGCTAATAGAAAACCTTGGGTAACAGAAGAGATATTGAATTTAAGTGATGAAAGGAGAAAATTCAAAAATGCAATAAACGAAGCAGCCAAAGAGGAATACAAATTTCTCAAAAATGAGATCGACAGGAAGGGCAAAATAGCTAAGCAGGGATGGCTAGAGGACAAATGTAGGGATGTAGAGGCTTATATCTCCGGGGGTAAGATACATACTGCCCAGAGGAAATTTAAAGAGACCTTTGGAGAAAAGAGAACCACTTCCATGAATATCAAGAGCTCAGATGGAAACCCAGTTCTAAGCAAACAAGGGAAAGCAGAAAGGTGGAAGGAGTATGTAGAGGGTCTTTACATGGGTGATGCTCTTGAGGACAATATTGTGGAAAAGGAGGAGGAGTAGATGAAGATGGAGATACGATACTGCGTGAGGAGTTTGACAGAGCACTGAAAGACCTAAGTCGAAACAAGGCCCTGGAGCAGACAACATTAGATTAGAACTACTGACAGACTTGGGAGAACCAGCTCTGACAAAACTCTACCATCTGGTGAGCAAGATGTATGAGACTGGCGAAATATCCTCAGACTTCAAGCAGAATATAATAATTTCAATCCCAAAGAAAGCAGGTATTGACAGATGTGAAAATTACCGAACTATCAGTTTAATAAGCCACGGCTGCAAAATACTAACACGAATTCTTTAGAGACGAATGGAAAAACTGGTAGAAGCCGACCTCGGGGAAGATTAGTTTGGATTCCGTAGAAATGTTGGAACACGTGAGGCAATACTGACCCTATGACTTATCTTAGATTAAGGAAAGGCAGAGCTACGTTTCTAGCATTTGTAGACTTAGAGAAAGCTTTTGACAATGTTGACTGGTATACTCTCTTTCAAACTCTGAAGGTGGTAGGGGTAAAATACAGGGAGCGAAAGGCTATTTACAATTTGTACAGAAACCAGATGGCAGGTTTGCCGACGACATTGTAATTCTGTCAGCAAAGGACCTGGAAGAACAGCTGAACGGAATGGGCACTGTCTTGAAAGGAGGATATAAGATGAACATCAACAAAAGCAAAACGAGGATAATGGAATGTAGTCGAATTAAATCGTGTGATGGTGAGGGAACTAGATTAGGAAATGAGACGCTTGAAGTAGTAAATGAGTTCTGCTGTTTGGGGAGCAAAATTACTTATGATGGACGAAGTAGGGAGGATATAAAATGTCGACTGGTAATAGCAAGTAACGCGTTTCTGAAGAAGAGAAATTTGTTAACATCGAGTATAGATTTAAGTGTCAGGAAGTCTTTTCTGAAAGTATTTGTATGGGGTGTAGCCTTGTATGGAAGTGAAACTTGGACAATAAATAGTTTATACAATAAAAGAAGCTTTCGAAATGTGGTCCTACATAAGAATGCTGAAGATTAGATGGGTCGATCACATAACTAATGAGGACATATTGAAAAGAATTGGTGAGAGGAGAAATTAGTGGCACAACTTGACTAGAAGAAGAGATCGCTTGGTAGGGCATATTCTGAGGCATCAAGGGATCAATTTAGTATTGGAGGACAGCGTGGAGGGTGAAAATCGTTGAGTGAGACCAAGAGATAAATACACGAACCAATTTCAGTAGCATGTAGGTTGCAGTAGGTCCTGGGAGATGAAGCTTGCACAGGATAGAGTAGCATGGAGAGCTGCATCAAACCAGTCTCTGGATTGAAGACCACTACAACAACAACAATTTGTAGGGATATGAAACGCAACGATGGCATAGGCTCAGTTGCAGGTAAGGTAGGTGGCACAACTTAGTTCGTTGGTTGATTACTAGGAGAATTCAATCAATAAGCATAGGCGATCAGTAACAAATAAGCCGTGTGACCAACCTGAAAATATTGCACGAGTGTGTGGGATCCATTTCAACTAAAACCGAGTATCCAATGAATGTCAGCACGAATGGTCACAGGTTTGTTTGATCCATGAGAGCACTCACGGAGATGCTGTAAGGACTAAACTTCCAGACGGTAGACGACTGTAAGTAGCGAATTTCGGAAAATACCACAGCTACCTAGGTATCGTTCCCGCTGAGATCCAGACCTCACGATGAGACTTATAACAGAGGAATCATTTCCCCGCGTGACTTATGTTTACGGTACGAGAAAATGCCTTAAAAACTGGTGCAATATGAAGTACCCTTTGCCCAGCGCTTCACATAGGTTTTCTGAGTCTGGATGTAGATTTAGGGGGAGAACATAACTAATGATGTGTTGATTTTGTAGCTGGGGCGCCGTACTCTAGCTGCATTTAGGACGGAGATTGAATACCTAAATTGTTGCCGATCTTCTGACTAGAGCATAATGACCATGGATTCTGAGCATTACGTAACGCAGCGCGTGATGGGACGTCCGAACTGCTTCAGTACCACATTTCCGGTGTTCAAACCAATGTTATCCATTTCCATTGCGTATATATGGGGAACGTCTGGGGGCGCACAGCTCCTTCGCTCGCACCAGCTTCCGTAGATCCCTCGTAAATGGAGCGGCGCACGCTTCCTGGCGGCGGATGCAGGAACTATCGGAGCTCTGGTACTATTACCCTGGAGCCGGTTATTAAACGAAAGCTGATATCGTCCGTCATCCGCTCGCTCTGGCAGGCTGTCGATACGTGCAGCCTTCGGAAACAGTTCGCAATCGCAATGTAAGCGCACTTTATTCTGTCATATGCATCTTTATATTTCCGAATGTGTGGAAGATTGCCACCGTCATTCTTTGCCACTAGACAACGTTCTCAGTGAGAGGTTACTGGAGTCTGGTATAGGTGTACAATGCCAACGTGTTGCAAGAATCAAAGCGTGATGCTCCGTTGTACTGTAACTTGGTATTCGATCAACTCCAGCAGGTCAAACTGTACAACTTAGTTTCCGACCAATCCCTTCAGTGTACACTCGGAGCGCCATTGTGAGAAGCCTGTTGAAGCAGCCGTATAAAAGGGAAGAAGACGCTTCGTTGTTTCATTGTTCCGTACGCAACAGGTTTTCTGAAGAATCTTTCAGCCTTGAAGTCTCAGAAAATTGTGCCGTATTTCATTTTAAGTTAATCTATGCGGTGAGACCATTCTAAATGAGGAGATAGCTACTATTTCATCATAGATAACGTTCGCAGCAGGTAATTCTTCGTTCGCAGTTATTTTAAGTTTTGTGTCATCTTGCATTTCTTATAGTACCGATATGAATGTGACGTAATACAAAGGTTCCCTAAAAAGTCTTACATCAGCACGTTACTTGCACCAAACCACGTTTGGACTAGTATGCAGTATAATTGGCAACTGAACCGAATATGGAAAAAAAGAGCTTTCTGGTGTAGCTTGAGTAAAAGATGGGCTGTTAAATGGAACGCATCTTGGGACACGTCAAAGTAGTTAATTTGATAACGTAGAGGGATGTGTGTACGAGTGTGAAGGGATGCGGATAGGGGGAGGGGGATTTTGGGGGGGGGGGTAATAGAGGAAGACCTGTTCTTATATACCTAGTAGGCACAGATGGGATCACAGTGCACTAGCTGCACAAAGAACGAAGTCTTCTGTAAGACAGACTAGCGCGCAGAACAGCATTAAACTGATCTTCGGAATATTGATTACGAAAACAATAACACAACGTCTGCTTGTTACCGCTCATTACTAGCTACATGCATATAAATGCGTCTTTATTATCCAGACGCATGATACAATAACATACGGTTAACTTGGGGCGAACACAGCAGCACACGCTGTAAGTGAGATACTTTTGTAAGAAGCGGCTCTGATTGACCGTTTCAAGACTGGAAGGTTAGAGTAGAAATTGGGACGTCAAATAGATGGAAATTTGTCGCGTAGCAACAGTTCACAAATGTACCATTGTGTGTCCACGAAAAGAAGTGCGCGAAATAATTTGCATTCAGCCTAATTTTCCCCAGATAGCCGGCCGAAGTGGCCGTGCGGTTAAAGGCGCTGCAGTCTGGAACCGCAAGACCGCTACGGTCGCAGGTTCGAATCCAGCCTCGGGCATGGATGTTTGTGATGTCCTTAGGTTAGTTAGGTTTAACTAGTTCTAAGTTCTAAGGGACTAATGACCTCAGCAGTTGAGTCCCATAGTGCTCAGAGCCATTTGAACCATTTTTTTTCCCAGATAATACGAAGTTACTGCTTAAACAGGCTCAGGATAACAGTTTTATCCGAACAGTTAACGCTGCTCGAATCAGAAACTGCTATCCACAGCCTTAGATGTTAATTTTCCACCATGCTTACTACGTAAGACCTGTCAGAAAAATCAATTAGCCTGCAAGTAACGTAATTCCATCTGATGAACTAATGGTTAAGGTATATGCTTTCAAAAAGCAAGAAAACTCGATACGAGCGTCGATCTGGTACATATTTTCAGTTGTCACAACTTCTTCAGTAGCCTGCAGGATTTCTGAACATCCGCTGTTGATGTTTTCATGTTATTACACTTTTACTGATTGCATTCATAATAGCCCTTCAGTTAGTTTTCGATTCAGTTCAGCTGTGTTTGACTGGTTGAGAGTGGTATTAGTTGCTTTGAGCAACGTTCTGGGATTATGTACATAGAACAAACGATGCGACGGATTTGGCGAAGACAGTGTAAATCACTAACCTCAACCGCCGTTGGTTCTTCAGAAAATCGACATCCCACCTACAACGCATCTGTTTCACGCAGCTCCACTTTATCTCCTGAACTTTGTGTCGTGCAGTGACATAACTTTTCAAGTACATTCTGTGGTATATGTGCACACTGTCTGCAAAATTTGTTGCGCATAGTGCTCGCAATTAAGAGGTAGAGTTAACAGTGTAGAATGAATAAATAAAACATCATGACTGATGCTCGAGTTTTGCTACATGAAAATATGGTAAGCGGTAAACAGTTCTCTTTTATTATTTCGTGGAGGGTTTCAGAGAAAGAATGTTGCGAAATATTTGAAGTTACGTGTAAAGATGATTGGAACTCGCAAAGTACTCTACGTTTCAAGCACGGGATTAACACATGCAGTGTAATTAATTCTTTTTCAAGACATATACCCAGTTCCCACATTTAATACATTACTTTTGTGTTAAAACTTTAACGTAATATTCTTCATGAGTAGATTATAACGGTGTTTAACATTTTTAAATTAGGTCAGTAGTTAAATGAAGCACGGAAAAGTAAAGTTTTGTTGTCCTTGGGAGCCATCAGGTGTGGAACCCTTGAAAAGCGTGAAAGCTTTTCATGTTTATAAGTAAAGGATATAATTGCCTTTAAAATCAGTCATTAGTTCATTGCAATCTATGAAGTGTGATGGAGGTGAATTACTGTGTCATTAAGCATCGATAAAGGGCTATGATTCTTCTCTTTGCAAACTCGATACACTTTGTGCATGAAAGGAATTCTTCTGATGCGTTCCTAGCTGGGGAGCCCGGCGACCAGGTGGACACAGGTAGTGCGCCAACGGGCGAGCGGCGGTCGCGCGACCGTGTCCCCACGATTCACAGAGGGCAGGCCCCCAGGGGATTAGCGACAGGCGAAGATGCTGCATACATCAACACGCTGCCAAGGGAAGCCGTGGACATTCGCGCGTGTGCCCGAGGCAGCGGAAACTACAAATTTCGAGCGAAAAACAGTTTTTTCACGATTCTTCTAGGTAATGCGTACAGAGCGGCGGGTTGAATAGCAACAGCACGACCTGGGTGTCCAAGAATCTCAAGTGGACCGAGGAATTTTGGCCTTTTCCCGTGAGCAGAACACCAGGGAACGTAGCGGCAATACTCAATGGAAAGTCTTGGTTTATTTGTATATTCTGCCTCACACAGGGTATCGCTCTCGTTTTCTCGCGGAATGCGACGGCAAGGAGGGAGGAAGTTTTGAAACGTACCTCTTCATTGGCAATAATCTCATGTTCGCCTTGAAAAATAGTATGAGCTACGTAATTTGCGGAAGGACGGAGACAAGACGCTGGAGGGAAGCGGCTCTCTCTCTCCAGGTGCGAGGAGCGCACTAGTATTGGGGATTACAAATTTTGCTTCTGAGGAGGCAGGAGTTCACTCTTGACTGCTTCCGATAAGTCGCAACGATTCTCTTATCGCTTGTCATGAGACAATGCACTTTGCATTCGTCGCAAACAGCGTAGAGAGCAAAGTTTGTTAGACCCAAGTAGGCGAGCTTCACTCACTGTGCGCGTTATCAAGAGCGTAACTCAGGATGACATTTTGATTTACTACATGTCCGATGACGGTAGTACTGTTAGAACAGTTCTGACTTTTGTTTAATGCAGTATCACGTAGGTTTGCACTTGCATATGGACGCATACCGTCGTCCAGTAATGATAACTTCCAGTAGCAGGTTCCGGTCACTATTTTCAGCATAGGGAATGTTAGACGCTGTCAACTACGTCGCCGGCAGAGTCTTGATGCAGCCGCACGCAATCTGCCGACTCCACCGCCACGCCGGCCACGCTATGAACATGGTAATACAGAAAACGCCCGCTTTCCTAGCTGCGCATTCTTCTTTCACATTCTTCAATTTCCTTGCAATGTGTTAGATGCTCATAAAGACGCAAAACACAGTATTCACCGTTTGCCCGTTAAGAGAGTCATATGTTCAGGTGTTTTTTTAATTACTTCCTCATTTAATACACCAGGTCAACCTGTCTCACGTAATTTATTTATATGTTAAATTAGCATGAAGATATACAATGCTCATGTTAAATGGCAAATACCAGGGCAGGCACCTTATATAATTCACTTGTTGTGAGCTCTTCGTGTTAATTCAATTCTATTTGTTTCTTTATTCTTTTTATATACTTTATACAGTGTCTGGTGACTCAATTTTTTTAAATTTTTTTTATCATTATTTGAATAATTTGTGAGCGAATGTTTAATGAATTTAATATAATTTCAGTAATTATTGCATATGCAGTTTAATACAGTTTTACTGAATAAACCACTTATATGTTGAACAGCAATCCTTGCATATCATTTATCGAATTTAAATAAAATTCACACCTCTTTCCCCCTCCAGCACGTAGTATCATGCACCCTTACCAAGCGCTCTCCATCATGCACAGTTCAGTATTGTACCTGTTGATACTATCTCACTGACCAATAAGAAATGGATGTACTGCGTAAGGATTACATGGCAGTATAATACACTGAGGCGGCAAAAGGTGTGAGATACCACCTAATACCGTGTGGAACCTCCATTTCCACGGCGTAGAGCAGCAACTTGACGTGGTGTGGTCTCAACAAGTCGTTGGAATTCCCCTCCAGAAATATTGAGCAACGGTGCCTCTATAGCTGAACGTAATTGCGAAGTGTTGCCGTTGCACGATTTTGTCCACGAATTGAGCTCTCGATTATGTTCGATGTGATTCATGTCTGGCGATGTGGGTGGAAAAGTCGTTCACTCTAATCGTCCAGAATATTCTCCAAACCAATCGCGAACAGTTATGGCCCACTGAACTGCGCATTCCCATCCATAAAAATTCCATCGTTGTTAGGGAATGTGACGTGAAGGCTGTTGTGAGAGGCAATCCCTGAAATGTTATATTCGCTTTGACACTGTGGATCTCGGAATATTGAATTCCGCAACTATTTTGAAAATAGAATGTCCCATGCGTCTAGCTGAAACCACCACTAGGCGTTCCGCGTTCAAGTCTGTTAATTCTCGTCGAGCGGCCATAACTATGTTGGAAACCTTTTCATATGAATTACCTGACTACAAATGAAATCTCCGCCAATCCACTGCCCTTTTACACTTTGTGTACGCTATACTAGCACCATCTGTACATGTGCAGATATCTATCCCATCACTTCCACCACCTCGGTGTTATAACACAACAATAAAATGAGGACCATAATCAAATGTAAAGTACTATATCATTGTTGTGGCTAGTGTAGTAGGACTGCATTGCAATTTAACTCATCATTAATGAATCAATAGAAAACATACATCTGAAGACTATAAAGGGTGTTCTATAGAGCGTGTTCGTGACCCACGAGGAGATTAGCAAATTCAGACACGGATCTACGATGTTTCCGAAACGGGGCAAGAGGTTGACAGTGACGCCCTCATGCCCCCTCGCCCACGAGCGTTTGAGATAAGATGTAAAAAATTTTAAAAATGCCCGGTTTTCAAACATATGTTCATTTTGTAGTGTAGTCTTTCTGAACAGTTTGGTACGTATAACATACATGTTCTAGGAAATGTAAAACATGTTATTTGGTCTTAAGTGTGACACTGTACTTCACTCTGTGGAATACAAATCTGTATATTTTATAACGGCGCTCATCAAGCCAATATTCAGGACAATGGTAGTTAAAATGTCCTGCGGTGCCTCTCCTACTCCCAGTCGGCCGATTCGACAACTTAGCCCCCTTAAGAAAATTCACAATTAATACTGCGTGTGATTATTTGTGACCGAAAGAATAAGAACATTTCAGAAAATTTGTACTCGTTATTGTCTATTAGCAAGTAACTTTCTCTTTTGTGGGACATAGAATAAATACAAGAGACAAGCGAGACAGAACAAATTTCTTCAATTCTTAGGTCCCAGCATCTTTTTTTCTCTCTAATATTGCTATAACATTATAAGGCGAACTTTCATTTTTGCGAAAGAATCTATTACCTCATCTAAGTTCGTCAAACATTTCCCCTACATGAAAAATCAAAATTTTTCTAACACTGGAAAAGCTGTTAATACGAATAGTGGAGTGGACATGTGGGTTTTTTAGGTTAGAGAATCCCCTCCCTAGGCCTCACAAAACGCCTCCTGAGACGCGACAAGTTAGCAGTAGGCAAAACTCAACAGGGAATGACAATATTAATGTGGTAATAGTAAACTGCAGGAGCGTCTATAGAAAGGTCTCAGAACTGCTCTCATTAATAAACGGTCACAATGTCCACATTGTACTAGGGACGGAAAGTTGGCTGAGACCAGATGTAAACAGTAATGGAATTCTAAACTCAGATTGGAATGTATACCGCAGAGATAGGCTGGACAGTGAAGGGGGAGGCGTGTTTACAGCGAAAAAAAGTGCAATAGTATCGAAGGAAATTGACGGAGATCCGAAGTGTGAAATAATTTGGATGAAGGTCACGGTTAAAACAGGCTCAAACATGGTAATTGGATGTCTCTATGGGCCCCCAGTCTCAGAAGCTGTTGTGGCACAGCGCCTGAAGGAAAATTTGGAAAACACTTCGAGTAGCTTTTCCGACCATGTTATAGTTTTGGATGGAGATTTTAATTTACCAGATATAGACTGAGAGACTGAAAAGTTTATAACGGGTGGCAGGGACAAAGAATCCAGTGAAATTTTTTTAAGTGCGTTATCTGAAAACTACCTTGAGTAGTTAAACAGAGAACCGACTCGTGGCGGTAAAATATTACACATTCTGGTGACAAACAGACCCGAACTATTTGAAACAACGCAGAACACGGAATCGGCGATCATAAAACGGTTAAAGCAGCGATGATTTCAGACGTAAATAGAAATATTAGAAAATGTAAGAAGATTTTACTGTTTGGCAAAAGAGACAAAAAGCAGATTTCAGAGTACTTGAATGCTCAGCACAAAAGTTATATCTCAAGCACAGATAGTGTTAAGGATCAGTGGCAAAATTCAAAACCATCGTACAATATGCAGTAGATGATTATTTGCCAAGCAAGATCGTAAGAGATGGAAAAGAGAGACCGTGGTACAACAACCGAGTTAGAAAACTGCTACGGAAGCAAAGGGAACTTCACAGCAAACATAAACATAGCCAAAGCCTTGCAGACAGACAAAAATTACACGAAGCGAAATGTAGTGTGAGGAGGGCTATGCGAGAGGCATTCAACGAATTTGAAAGTAAAGTTCTATGTACTGACTAGGCAGAAAATCCTAAACAATTATTGTCTTATATCAGAACGGTAGGTGGATCAAAACAAAATGTACAGACACTCAGTGACCAATATGGTACTGAAACACTGGATGACAGACTAATGGCCGAAATAATAAATGTCTTTTTCCAAAGCTTTTTACAGAGGAATACTGCACTGTAGTTCCTTCTCTAGATTGTCGTACAGATAACAGAATGATAGATATTGAAACAGATGACAGAGGGATAGAAAAACAATTAAAATCGTTCAAAATAGTAACGGCTGCTAGACCTGATGGGATACCAGTTCGATTTCACACAGAGTACGCGAAGGAACCTGTCCCCCTTCTTGCAGCGGTGTACCGTAGGTCTCTAGAAGAGCGTAGCGTTCCAAAAGGTTGGAGAAGGGCACAGGTCATCCCCGTTTTCAAGAACGGACGTCGAACAGATGTGCAGAACTATAGACCTGTATCTCTAACGTCGATCAGTTGTAGAATTTTGGAAAACGTATTATGACCAAGTATAATGACTTTTCTGGAAACTAGAAATCTACTCTGTAGGAACCGGCACGGGTTTCGAAAGAGACGATCGTGTGAAACCCAGCTCGCGTTATTCGTCCACGAGACAGAGGGCCATAGAGACAGGTTCCGTTGTGATGCCGTGTTTCTTAACTTCCGCAAGGCGTTTGGTACAGTTCCCCACAGTCGTTTAATGAACAAAGTAAGAGCATATGGACTATTAGACCATTAGTGTGTTTGGATTGAAGGGTTCCTAGATGACAGAACACAGCATGTCATTCTCAATGGAGAGTAGTCTTTCGAAGTAAGAGTGATTCCAGGTGGCCCGCAGGGGAGTGTCGTAGGACCATTGTTATTCACAATATATATAAATGACCTTGTGGATAACATCGGATGTTCACTGAGGCTTTTGGCGGATGATGCTGTAGTATATAGAGAGGTTGTAGCAATGGTAAATTGTACATAAATGCAGGAGGATCAGCAACGAATTGACTCATGGTGTGGGGAATGGCAATTGAATCTCAATGTAGACAAGTATAATGTGCTGCGAATACACAGAAAGGAAGATCCTTTATCATTGGATACAATATAGCTGGTTAGCAACTGGAACCCGTTAATTCCATAAATTACCTAGAAGTAGGCACTAGGAGTGATTTAAAATCGAATGACCATATAAAATTAATTGTCGGTAGAGCAGATGCCAGACTGAGATTCATTGGAAGAATCCTATGGAAATGCAGTCCGAAAACAAAGGAAGTAGGTCACAGTACGCTTGTTCGCCCACTGCTTGAATACTGCTCACCGGTGTGGGATCCGTACCAGATAGGGTTGATAGAAGATATAGAGAAGATCCAACGGAGAGCAGCGCGCTTCGTTACAGGATCATTTAGCAATCACGAAAGCGTTACGGAGATGGTAGATAAGTTCCAGTGGAAGACTCTGCAAGAGAGACGCTCAGTAGCTCGGTACGGGCTTTGGTTAAAGTTTCGAGAACATACCTTCACCGACGAGTCAAGCAGTATGTTGCTCCCTCCTACGTATATCTCGCGAAGAGATCATGAGGATAAAATCAGAGAGATTAGAGCTCACACAGAGACATACCGACCATCTTCCTTTCCACGAACAATACGACAGCAATAGAAGGAAGAACCGATTGAGGTACTCAAGGTACCCTCCGCCACACACCGTCTGGTGGGTTGCGGAGTATTGATGTAGATGTAGATGTACTAATCTCAAATGCCTGTTAGGCCTACTACAAGCAAAAACGTTTCATGTTAGGAAATAGTTTCACATTTCATTCATACGCTCCAGTTTCTCAAGCATGATAACTGAGTATGAAGTATAAGTAGTGCGAAAGTTCGCCAACGTTTGGAATCGTCAAATTCTTGCACATAACTTGTGTGATGTCCCTGTCTTCTCAGTCCTCGCCCTAACAAACGATCTTGTCGTAACAAATTCTGTAGCCATTCCTGCCACTTTCAAGACTTAATCTTCGGTTACCTTTACTAAACCTCCAGAATCACCGGTGTAATTATCCGGCGTTTATTCCACGGTTAGAAGAATGGAATTAGCGACTGCTAACCGAGGACTGTACAACTGGCCCTTACTAGTGTAGCGATCCAACAAAAATTTTATTTTCTTGGTTTGGGGGAGACGACCAAACAGCGAGGTCATCGATCCCATCGGATTGGGAAGTACGTAAAAGAAGTCGGTCGTGCCCTGTCAAAGGAACCATGTCGGCATTTGCCTGAAACGGTTTAGAGAAATCACGGGAAACCTTCATTAGGATGGCCTCACGCGGATTTGAACCTTCGTCCTCCAGAATGGTTCAAATGGCTCTGAGCACTATGGGACTTAACATCTGAAGTCATCAGTCCCCTAGAACTGAGAACTACTTAAACCTAACTAACCTAAGGACATCACACACATCCATTCCCGAAGCAGGATTCGAACCTGCGACCGTAGCGGTCGCGCAGTTCCAGACTGAAGCGCCTAGACACGCTCGGCCACACCGGCCGGCCCTCCTGAATGCATCTCAATGTGCTAACCGCTGCGCCACCTCACTCGGTCGCATTTTCTTGGAGACACCGAGAACACGTAATCTTTCTTCGCTGTTATACCTGTGAGTCGTTTATTTCCACTCTGGTAGTATCAGTCTATAGATTTTGCTAATCATTGTAACAACGCTTATCGTTCGCAGACCCAGTCATTCACACAAGCAAACAGATGCGATGGGGACTCCCGTAGAAGACACATCACATACACTAAGCGCGCATTCAAAGATCAACTTATGATCCGTCCAGATCACTTTAGAATGTGTTCAAAAATGTTCAAAAACCAACATGGATGCGTTACTAAATCATATGAACAGTCGATAGACCAAAGTGCACTGGATGCTAGACATTTGATGAAACAAGGATATTTTTCTACAAGTTTACGGATTTGGCGACACCTTAAATTGCCGCCCGGGACATATACTCCTGTTGCCCCTTACCCCCCCCCCCCCCCCCAACCCACCGGCCTCTGACCTCCGTAGGTCCGGTGTGATATTCCTGGCTGTGGCCGCCAGTGTTTTATCTTGCATTAAGCTCGCCTTGATGCAGCTTGATACATGTGAAGTAGCATATGGTACAAAAGTGGAGTGAGGTACAAGCGGCAGATGGTACACTTTGTACCATTCCCGCGGAAGAGTCCGCCAGTTGTACTGAACTTGCTTCTGATTGGTCGGAACATTTGGGTGTTAGGCGTCAAAATGCCTAGCTTCTCTTATTAATTATTTATATACTTTTCATTGTATTTAGCCCAGTTTTCAGTGAGACAATCTCTCATGGTTACCCTACGAGTCTACCTTTTTTTTATAAAATTTCACAAGTTTTGAGAAACGTAAGAGTAATGATATTACAACCGATGTGCTTCGGACACCTTTGGATCACTTTCGCGCCCCTGGGAGACGAAGTATCGGTTGCTCTAGTCACTCTGTTTCGGGTGTTCTTCAGAGCCGGACGTGTGTCCCTGTTTCGGACAGACGTGGCGTACTCTATATCGTAAGTTTTCAGAAAATTTACAGTACTATTAACAAAACTATGTCGAGTGTTGTAGAAGACAGTGTAAAAAATGATATTTTAACATACAAACAAACAGGTCACATTAATGAGAGGTGTCGCCTTCCATCATTGTTAGTACCACAGATCTTGCCCTCTGTAGGTACAAAAACTAACCTGGACAAGTGGCATCCCACAAAAAAAAAGCACAAACACAGGTTCAAATTCGAGATGACAGTAAAGCAGCCTTTGCTGAAGAAAGTCCCACGACCGATGAGCTGTCTTCTGCGCTGGGGACACAATTTTAGAAGACGACAGGTTGGTGGAAAGAACGGTTAGCGACTCATATTCAATCTCTACAGATCTCTCTAGCTTCGAAATCTGACTTCCAACACGACAATGTATAATTTATACCGCGCCTGAGCACATTACATATTTAGCTTTGTCCTTGTACTTCCGTTGTTTAATTCTTAAATTCCTTACTTCTTTGAATACTTCAGAGGTGTACTGCATATTTACCGCCTCTGTAGGGAAGTTGGCGTTTGTTTTGAACTCCCGTTGATTGTTGCCGACTACTCAGTTGCGCACGTGCCTCCATCTGAGAATCGCGAGGAGATCGGCTCGTATTCTTGTGCCTGCCAATGTGCAGCGAACGATATGTCTGCCACTTGCTGCTACAGTGTTGCCATGTTGGCTGCTGCTCGGTTAAAGGCGACTGGCACACACGGCGTGTCACTTCACTAGTCCTGACTTGCTGTTCACGTACCTCGGAGTAATGTTGGAAACGACTGCCAACATGTATGGCAGGAATGCGATGGTCTGTCCTGTGCGAGCAACTTAGTTTCAGTTTCAGCACTGAATGCGAACTGTAACTTGTTTCATAAGTTATCTGTAACTATCATCACTGGCTACACGATCCGACGCGACTCCAATTCATGAGCAGTCTTGGTTGGTACACGGTTTAGGTGTTATAGGTGACACAAGCAGATTCCAAATGAAAAAAGAATGATAGAAGAAAATAAGGGTATGTAAGAAGGTCAATACAATGATGGAAATGACGAACAGAAGATTAAATGTATACGTTCAAATCAGTTAACTGAAAATAAGAAGAATCAGAGTAATTTTCAAAATGTTTACAAATGAAAAATAACTATATCATCTAACGAGATAAGAAACCACAACATTCTGCACTCCAGGACTGTAAATTAACCGCTGCACTACAGGACATTACGTTACAAATGGCTCTGAGCAGTATGGGACTTAACATCTGAAGTCATCAGTCCCCTAGGACTTAGAACTAATTAAACCTAAATAACCTAAGGACATCACACACGTCCATCCCCTAGGCAGGATTCGAACCAGCGACCGTAGCAGTCCCGCGGTTCCAGACTGCAGCGCCAGAACCGCTCGGCCACCACGGCCGGCATTACGCTACATTTATTCCACTATAGAACTAGTTGCAACAGTGGTCTGATGCCTTAAAAATGTTCACCGCCGTGCAGTGACATATGAAGCTTATCTGCTGTGGGCGTATCTACTATGTTATCTCTGTGATGATAGTAACTGCATATGTCATGCCGAATCGCGTCTTGTGCCAGAGGATCAAGTAGTGTTTCGCTAGTGCTGTGTACAAAACGTGGGTATTTTGTTATCAATGTTTTGTGTGGGTTGTTGTTTCTGGTGTGGCTATCATGTCTGATGTAGTGACTTGGCAAGACAGCCAAGCCACTATGAGATAGCCGAAAGGCACGCGTTTAAGCTCACGTAGGCTGGCGTGAGGTCTGGAACAGTTAAAGGAGTTGAGTCTAGTAAAAAAAGTACGTAGCTTCTGGATTACTTAACTTTAATCCATAATTACTAAACATCGGTCTGACGGTACATGCATCACAAGATAAATAGCAAATGATAATGGCGCCTTGCTAGGTCGTAGCAAATGACGTAGCTGAAGGCTATGCTAATTATCGTCTCGGCAAATGAGAGCGTAATTTGTCAGTGAACCATCGCTAGCAAAGTCGGCTGTACAACTGGGGCGAGTGCCAGGACGTCTCTCTAGACCTGCCGTGTGGCGGCGCTCGGTCTGCAATCTCTGATAGTGGCGACACGCGGGTCCGACGTATACTACCGGACCGCGGCCGATTTAAAGGCTACCACCTAGCAAGTGTGGTGTCTGGCGGTGACACCACATCTGAAATGCGAAATATAATGACCAGACACATGATTCGGATCCAAATACATAAGAAAAAGCTACGTAATGAATCGGTATTGACATGCGTATTTGTTATGGCGGTTCGGTAATGGCCAACGTGACGTTCAGTGCTATGGTTGGATGAAGACAGCTGCAATGAGTGAACCGTTAGCTATTAAGTAATTTTAACAGACCTATAGTGTCAATTACTGGTTCATTGTTTCCTGTTACTTGCCGTTTCTGTTTTAACAACTTCGGTTGTGCCAATGCTGGCCTGAAAGGCAACAGGCCCTTCTTCTATATTTTCCGTACTGTTTTCATTTCAATTTCAGTTGTACTAAAAAAAAGGTGAACACCATCCTATCGGAGCTTGAAGGCCCAACGGTACCGACCGGCCGCCGAGCCATCCTCAAACTTTACGTGTCACCGGATACGGATATGGAGGGGTATGTGGTCACCACACACCTCTCTCCCGGCCGTTGTCAATATTCGTGACCATATTGAGAGATTATAATGAACGTAAAACTATTCACAGAGGTCCAGTGTGGGCTGTAATTGTCGTATGGCAGCGAAACTCGGCAGATAATCTAATGAGTAACTGCGGATCCGCTTTGCGCTGGAAAAGAAAGTAGTTCCAACTTCCGCCACTGAGTGCGAGCCTGGCGCTGTGAATGCAAGAAAGACATATAGAAATATTTCCACTTTTAAGGATTAAGGACGGGACATGGGCAGAAAAGGTGAAACAAGTGAGAAAGCCTTAATGTTGATATTTTCATTAACTGCAGCTTACACAGTTTGTTCAGTATGAGCACCATAGACATCGACGATATGCTGTACAGTGCCAGATTTGCACCTTGTGGCCAAAATTGTAATTAAATTTTTTGCTCCTCGAGAAGGTTCTACATTAAGCCATTAGAATATCTACCAAGTTTCGCTGACGTGCGTTAATTACAGCCGACACTGCACCTCCATCTGTAGCTGCACTTTATTTATAACTACACGATAGGATGGATAAGGGAGTGAGCATGCTGCGTGCAGACGCAAGAGGATTTGGCCGTAATCAGCGACCAACCGCTGATGCTGTTGGCCACGGTGAGCTGACTGCAGGCTGCTCGGTTGGGGTGTAGCGGCGGTGGACTGTCTGGCGTTTTGCATCGCGTACCTCAGGTATCGCTTCCTTCACCCACGTACTCTTCTGCGGAGGCACTTTGGGCTCATTTCACACTTGTCCGGCATCCGTCTATAAAGCCTAGTTTACACGACGACATTGGGTAGCGCCACTCGTTGTATAGAATGAATTGCACGCAAATGGCTTCGTATTTGACTGTAGACACTGCGAAACCAGTATAAACTTCAGTTTCGTCGTTTTGTGGGTTCCAAAGTAGTGTTTGAAATGAAAGTTTTGGTAGCTGCACGTCGCACGAGTTGTGATGGAGTTAAAGCTTGTTGTGTGGAATAGCTGCGTAAGGAAAAAAATAAGAAACATGTTTTCGATTCGCGACTGGATGAAGGAAAGATGTCAGCTCTGTTGCTCAGCACCCTCGCTGAAATAATTTGTTATGGGAGACCCAAGAAGTTCTTTTAATCGTCTTAGAATGTCACCAGGAATGTTAACGTTTCTTCTTAATAGAGTTAATTATGCGATAAGGAATAAAGGTTGTGGTGTCACCGCCAGACACCACACTTGCTAGGTGGTAGCCTTTAAATCGGCCGCGGTCCGTTAGTATACGTCGGACCCGCGCGTCGCCACTATCAGTGATTGCAGACCGAGCGCCGCCACACGACAGGTCTAGAGAGACTTCCTAGCACTCGCCCCAGTTGTACAGCCGACTTTGCTAGCGATGCTACACTGACAAAATACGCTCTCATTTGCCGAGACGATAGTTAGCATAGCCTTCAGCTACGTCATTTGCTACGACCTAGCAAGGCGCCATTATCAACTGCTATTTGTATTGTGATGCATGTACAGTCAGACCGATGTTCACCAATTATGGATTAAAGTTAAGTATTCCAGCAGCTACGTACTTTTCTTGATAGTATAATTACTTTACCTGTTCCAGACCTCACGCCAGCCTGCGTGAGCTTAAACGCGTGCCTTTCGTCTTCACCTCCTAGTGGCTTGGCTGTGTTGCCAAGTCACAACAAAGGTATTGTAATGCATGAAGCACTGTCGCCAGTACTGAAATTACATGTCACTTTGTCTTACATATCCAACTGCCTGCATTACAATCGAGAACACTCGGCGTGCTATGAGGTTTTAGTTGGTGATGACGCTTTTTCATTAACACCAATAATTATTAACAGTAATAATTATTAATATTAACAGCAGTCATTATTCTTAGCAGGCTGCATTAAAAAGAGAATGGTTTGCAAACTACTCTTTTGAAGATAGATCTGTACAGTGGAAATATTTTAAAATTCAAACATATGTACTGCAACTTTTTAAGTAGATGCATATGGAATAAAGAATTTAGCTTCTTGATTTGTGTAGCCTTCCCCCTCATGTCAACATTGTTCATAAAAAAAGTCGGCCAACTCGAACGATGGGATTTTGGTCTTGTAGACAAGAGAATTTCTACAGCTAGAATTACATTTGCTTGTATTTATCATAATTCAGTTGTATATGTGCTCCTAATTCAATAAAATTTGCCCTGCAGCTCAGATATTGTCAAACTATCTATGTTCCGATGGCACGTGATTGTCTCAGGAGCAGCAATATGTTGCTTATTTTTGTAATTAGCATCACTGAAATCCCACTGACATCTATGCAAAGCATGGATATAGATAAAGCGAACATTATTCTCCGTTCCCCACTTCATATTTCAGTTTGTCTACACAATAAGAACACACATAACCTCAAAACTCATGCTACTAGTGTCGCCCTAGTTGGAACACGCCGAAAGTTTGTACACTCCTGGAAATTGAAATAAGAACACCGTGAATTCATTGTCCCAGGAAGGGGAAACTTTATTGACACATTCCTGGGGTCAGATACATCACATGATCACACTGACAGAACCACAGGCACATAGACACAGGCAACAGAGCATGCACAATGTCGGCACTAGTGCAGTGTATATCCACCTTTCGCAGCAATGCAGGCTGCTATTCTCCCATGGAGACGATCGTAGAGATGCTCGATGTAGTCCTGTGGAACGGCTTGCCATGCCATTTCCACCTGGCGCCTCAGTTGGACCAGCGTTCGTGCTGGACGTGCAGACCGCGTGAGACGACGCTTCATCCAGTCCCAAACATGCTCAATGGGGGACAGATCCGGAGATCTTGCTGGCCAGGCTAGTTGACTTACACCTTCTAGAGCACGTTGGGTGGCACGGGATACATGCGGACGTGCATTGTTCTGTTGGAACAGCAAGTTCCCTTGCCGGTCTAGGAATGGTAAAACGATGGGTTCGATGACGGTTTGGATGTACCGTGCACTATTCAGTGTCCCCACGACGATCACCAGTGGTGTACGGCCAGTGTAGGAGATCGCTCCCCACACCATGATGCCGGGTGTTGGCCCTGTGTGCCTCGGTCGTATGCAGTCCTGATTGTGGCGCTCACCTGCACGGCGCCAAACACGCATACGACCATCATTGGCACCAAGGCAGAAGCGACTCTCATTGCTGAAGACGACACGTCTCCATTCGTCCCTCCATTCACGCCTGTCGCGACACCACTGGAGGCGGGCTCCACGATGTTGGGGCGTGAGCGGAAGACGGCCTAACGGTGTGCGGGACCGTAGCCCAGCTTCATGGAGACGGTTGCGAATGGTCCTCGCCGATACCCCAGGAGCAACAGTGTCCCTAATTTGCTGGGAAGTGGCGGTGCGGTCCCCTACGGCACTGCGTAGGATCCTACGGTCTTGGCGTGCATCCGTGCGTCGCTGCGGTCCGGTCCCAGGTCGACGGGCACGTGCACCTTCCGCCGACCACTGGCGACAACATCGATGTACTGTGGAGACCTCACGCCCCACGTGTTGAGCAATTCGGCGGTACGTCCACCCGGCCTCCCGCATGCCCACTATACGCCCTCGCTCAAAGTCCGTCAACTGCACATACGGTTCACGTCCACGCTGTCGCGGCATGCTACCAGTGTTAAAGACTGCGATGGAGCTCCGTATGCCACGGCAAACTGGCTGACACTGACGGCGGCGGTGCACAAATGCTGCGCAGCTAGCGCCATTCGACGGCCAACACCGCGGTTCCTGGTGTGTCCGCTGTGCCGTGCGTGTGATCATTGCTTGTACAGCCCTCTCGCAGTGTCCGGAGCAAGTATGGTGGGTCTGACACACCGGTGTCAATGTGTTCTTTTTTCCATTTCCAGGAGTGTAGTTTCACCGACGAGTTGCGCAAAGGAACGGCGCGCATGCGCAGTGGCCGATAGTGCAGTTGACTGCAACCTAGTGTCGTCGTGTAAACTAGGCTTAAGGCACTGTGTACACAGCCGTGGTTCGGAGAGCCATATGGCGCCATTCACATATCCGTTACAAGGTTCGTTGCCGTCGAAACAACGGACGGCAACCGCGGAGAATTTTTATTTAAGGAAAGAGAATACGTTTGATTCACTTGCTAATCTGATATGATCCACACAATTCCTAAGACTGAAAAGGCTGACAAGTGCGAGAATTGTCGCACAATCCGCTTAACAGCTTGTCCACCAAAATTACTTACGAGAATAATATACAGAAGAACGGAAAAGAAAGTTGAGAATCTGTGAGATGACCATCAGTTTGGCTTAACGAAAGGTAAAGGCACCAGATAGGCAATCGTGGCACTGTGGTTGATAATGGAAAGAAGATCAAATAGAAAAATCAAGAGACGTTTGTAGGATTTGTGGACTTGAAAAAAGCGTTGGACAATGTGTAATGGTGCAAGAAGTTAGAAAGGCATAAGCTATAGGGAGCGACGGGTAATATACAAGAACCGAAAGGGAACGAGGTGCTCGGATCAAAAAGGGTGTAAGACATGAATGTAGTCTTCCGCTCATTCTGTTCAGTCCGTACATCGAAGAAGTGATGATGGAAAAAAAATAAAGGTCCAGGAGTGGAATTAAAATTCAAGGTGAAAGGATATCAATGATACGATTTGCTGATGACATTGCCATCCTGTCTGAAAGTGGAGAAGAGCTATATGATCTGCTGAATGGAATGAACAGTCTAATTGGTGCAGAATATGAAACCTAGGGAAGACGACAGCTATGAGAAGTAGCAGAAAGGAGGACAGCGAGAAACGTAATATCAGGTTTGATGGTCACGAAGTAGGTGGCGTTAATGAATTCTGCTACGTAGGCAGTAAAATAATCAATGACGGACGAAGCAAGAAGAACATCAAAAGCAGCCTAGCAATGGCAAAAAGGTCATTCTTGGGATGAAAAGCCTACTAGTATCAAACATAGACTTCAATTTGAGGAAGAAATTTCTGAGAATGTACTTCTGGAGCTCAGCATTGTGTGGTAGTGAAATATGGACTGTGGGAAACCAGAGCAGAAGAGAACCGAAACATTCGACATGTGGTGCTACAGAAGAATGTTGACAATTAGGTGGACTGACAAGATGAGACTATACACAGAATGTGAGAGAAAAGGGACAGGATGATAAGACGTTTGTTGAAGACATCAGGGAATGACGTCCATGGTACCAGAGGGAGGTGTAGAGGGCAAAAACTATAGAGGAAGACAGAGATTCGATTACATCCAGAAAATAATTGAGGACGTAGGTTGCAAGTGCTACACTGAGATGAAGAGGATGCTACAGGAGAGGAATTCGTGGCGGGCCGCATCAAACCAGTCAGAAGAATGAAGACTAAAACAGAAAAAAATGACATCTGTTGCGCCAGGAAGACACCTTTTGGTTGTGGACGTTTAGGTAGTGTATCGAAGGTGAATAAAAGGAAAAACAATTTATCATTTCATCATTTAATTATCAATGTTAAATCACTCGAGAATCGAAAAAGATGTGAATCAGATACTATCTGACATAACGCGCATATTTCCGTTCATTAACATCACCATGTTTTCATCTGCGAGTAAGATTCATTCAGGAGACAAAAATGTCTTCGCCCCACGGAAGCACTGGAGGGTTAAATGGTAGTATATTTAATAAAGAAATTTATTAAAATCTTTACCCAAAAAGTACTGCATCGTTGAATGAGCCTTTTGATTTCAGGTACAGCCGTATTTTGACTAGACTGTGGGCTTCCCTACTTGCAGCTGTGTTACTGCTAGGCTTCTCTTTAGATTATCGTTAGGACCAGAATCCGATTCTATCATTTAGTTTCTACGATCAATCCACTAAAGAGAAGTAGTACTTAAAGTGAATTCAGTAAAGAGACAAATAAACAAACACTATCTTGTCTACACCAATCGCGCCATCCCGGCATAGTCACACACCTACATAACATGATTTTTGCGGGTGGAGTAATGTGATATTTTTCATAGACAGTACGTACCTAATTAACGATTAACGGACTAAAGCAAGTTCAGGGGAGTTGAAGAGTCCGTTAACGTATTTTTTCAATTGACTTTAAAGTTCATACGCTACGTGAAAAGTTATCTTCGTTAATTAACGAAGCCTTACGGGCAACAACAGTGTGTGCATTAGTTCTTGTTTTCTTTGCCTTTCTTTTTGTTTTCGTAACGTTTTCCAGTAGGCCTACACATGAACTGGGAAATAGTTACTGAGCGATTACTTTCTTTAGTAAATGTTCGGCCATTTTTATGGACAAAACTTCAGAAAATTACAAGGACAGGATTCGAACGAAAACTTCGTGGATCATGCAATCACTTAAAGGTATGTATTGTACATTTTCAAAATTGTGTTTACACTGAATGGAATAAAAACGATCTTTCCCAGAATTGTATTTCGGAAAATTATCAATTTTGAGAGACCTAGTAGATAGTGTCGGAAGTTCCATTCGGCTTTTTTGCGGATGATGCTGTAGTATACAGAGAAGTTGCAGCATTAGAAAATTGTAGCGAAATGCAAGAAGATCTGCAGCGGATAGGCACTTGGTGCAGGGAGTGGCAACTGACCCTTAACATAGACAAATGTAATGTATTGCGAATACGTAGAAAGAAGGATCCTTTATTGTATGATTATATGATAGCGGAACAAACACTGGTAGCAGTTACTTCTGTAAAATATCTGGGAGTATGCGTGCGGAACGATTTGAAGTGGAATGATCACATAAAATTAATTGTTTGTAAGGCGGGTACCAGGTTGAGATTCATTGGGAGTGTCCTTAGAAAATGTAGTCCACCAACAAAGGAGATGGCTTACAAAACACTCGTTCGATCTATATTTGAGTATTGCTCGTCGTGTGGGATCCGTACCAGATCGGGTTGACGGAGGAGATAGAGAAAATCCAAAAAAGAGCGGCGCGTTTCGTCACAGGGTTATTTGGTAACCGTGATAGCATTACGGAGATGTTTAACAAACTCAAGTGGCAGACTCTGCAAGAGAGGCGCTCTGCATCGCGGTGTAGCTTGCTCGCCAGGTTTCGAGAGGGTGCGTTTCTGGGTGAGGTATCGAATATATTGCTTCCCCCTACTTATACCTCCCGAGGAGATCACGAATGTAAAATTAGAGAGATTAGAGCGCGCACGGAGGCTTTCAGACAGTCGTTCTTCCCGCGAACCACACGCGACTGGAACAGGAAAGGGAGGTAATGAGAGTGGCACGTAAAGTGCCCTCCACCACACACCGTTGGGTGGCTTGCGGAGTATAAATGTAGATGTAGAAGTAGCAGCTGAAGTCCGAAAGTAATCCATCATTACGTTACTCATATTATTTGCTACACTTCCTCCACGTACCTGCCTAGTTCTGTGCTCTTATTCCAGTCCAGCAATGGATAATGTATCATCACTTTCATAACTGTCTGTGACACGCATGAACTTATGATAAACGACACAAATTTTTCAAAATACAGAAAATCATGATTCAAGTTCAAAGGTCGTTGAAAAATTCTCTCTTTGTTGCTCAGTATTCAGGAGACACATTCTTTTTACCTCAGTCACCGGAGAGACAGAAAGCAAAAATTCTCATCGACCTGTTGGAAACCATCAACATATTCTCTCCAATATGGTTGAAGGAGGTACCTCTGCCGTCCAAAAGCCTTATCCCCCATGAAAAGGTAAATTATCTTGGTGTCTGTTGTACCAGGAACACATTCATTTCAGGTATTTCCAGTTCTTTAGTTACTAGTAATTTCCACATGGAATGAATGTGTTTGACTCACATCCCTTCCCATGACGTCCAATATCGACATATTCTACATGAATATTTGTATGTATCTGAAATACATCACATATGATGGCTTCACATTTATAATACGTCTTTCATCAATAGCTCCAACGCAGAGTACAAAATTGTGTTCCAGCAATAAATTGTGAGCATGAGAATGAAGTCTTTCGCGACGGCGCTTATATGTAAAACAATATCGGTTTTCTTGCCACGTCAATTAGGGATAAAATTTCAAGGTTTCGACGGTAGCCTCCACCGTCATCGTCAGGAGTAGCAGACTGTCTTCACTGCTGCTGTGTTTGCCTTAACAGCCCGTGGATGGCTTCTGATTAGTCGGCTTGTGATTGGTCGGCGGTAACGTGCTGCTATCGCACGTTGTCATTGTGCACGTTGGTGGTGCCACCGCTTCTGTTGGAACGTAAACCTTGGAAGGAATGTCTCAGCTGCTGCTCTGCATCGAGCGCTCGTTTCCATGCACCGCTCACATAGTATCCGATATCGCGGTTAAAGTTCTTCTCGCTTATTCTTATCTCAACAGCCTCCTTAATAACAGAATCCCAATACGTGGAGGCACGGGACAAAATATTTGTTTCATCAAAGAGCATTTTATATTTGTTCGTGAGGCTGTGCTGCGCAGTTGGCGATTTCTCCAGTTCTCTATTCATAATATGCCGTTGGTGTTCTGCTCAACGGTCGTAAACGGTACGAATGGTGCGACTTATATAATTGCTTCCACACTCAAAGGGGATATTATAAATTCCAGAGACCCTGAGGCCGAAACTGTCCTTAACAGGGCGCATCATCTCCTTAATTTTCCTTAGGAGGACGAAAAGTCGGTCTTATACGCTATCTACCCATGACTCTTCCTATTTAGGTGGATACAGCGCCACAAAAAGGAAGGACCGCAATCGGTGTTTCACCTTGTGAGTATGCAGCATTTTAACATTTCCCTTTCTTGTGAAACGCTGCCTTTATATCGCGTGCACAATAGTCATTCTTTCGGAACACGTATCTCAGATGGTTATTTTCAGACTTCAAGTGGTCTTCGTCAGAAACAGTTTTTGCTCTATATACCAAAGTGTTCAAAACGGCTCTCTTCTGAATAGGGTAGTGGAAACTCTATGCATTAAGGTATATATTGGTATGCGTCGGCGAACGGTACACAGAGTGGCACAGGCGCCCCTCCGCCTGTAGTTGTACTAAAACGTCAAAGTATGGCAACCTGCCTTCCTTCTCCAGCTCGACAGTGAACCGGATGTTCGGAGGTATGCTGTTTCATGAATTGTTCGAGAGCTTCTGTGCCGTGTGGCCAGACCAAAAATGTATCGTCAACATAACGACAAAATAAGGATGGTCGGAGAGGAGCCGAATCTAATGCATGTTCCGCAAAATTCTCAATAAACTCTCCTTTGTCTCCACTACTGGCTAACAATAACTGTCGCCATTGCTAATTTCTCTTGGGTAGTAAAACTGTTTCACTGAGCCTTCGGCAATATCCGGTCTGCATATAAATTCCTTCATTCATTTCTGAAGCGGTATCCTGCATAGCATTTTTCGATTTAACAAAGAAGCATATATGTTTTTCGCGACCGCCTTCTTAAGATAACAGTATCGGCATGTCCTCTGAATTCCACTTTACCATTTTGCTTTCGTTCAACAGATACTGTGTCTGAGCCGATGTAAAATATTTTGACAATATATTGCTTGCACTTTTGTGTTTTTTTCTTTCGCCTCAGATGGCCTTTTTCCCCTCTTTAACTAAAGAACACAGCAAAGAGCACTTTTTTGTTCTTAAGGTTAGATGACATCTTTTTAGTGCTGCTTCCTACGCTGCATTACGTTTTTTTAAACGTTCAGTCTCGACCCTCAGCTCTTTAACTTCAAAATCCTGTTTAGTCATTCTGCTTAGCGCTATTGCTGTGGTCTGGACGATTTTCTTTTTGTTTTCGGTGACAGTTTCTAAAGTCGTCGAGTCCCGTTTTTGCAAACTATTTAATTCGCAACGTTGTCCACTACTTAAAGATCTCTAAGGAGTGAATTTAATTTTATCGTTCCTTGAATTATTTTGTAAGCTGCACATAACTACATTAATTTCTGACCATTAATCAAATAAATAGTAGGCAAAAGCGATAAAATGTCAGTGATATAAATAAGTAAAAAAGATGCAAAACGTCAACAGGTTTCGATATCACAACCTTCAGCATATAAAGCACGAATCTTACCAACTTTGCTAACAGCCACTTCGACCATGGCTGAAATGCGAATCTGAGGAAAGTTTTGAGTTATAAATATCGTGGATGTTATTTGTGTACTGACGTCTTCTGTTTTCGCTTGCATCCCTGGTTTGCATAATGTCTTCCTTATGCCATTTTGAAATGGTTACGCATGGGACTGGTGTGGGTAGTAGCTTCTTTCGTGAAAGTAACCGCAGAAGTTCATTTCTTAAATCTAGTCCATAATCTTCCGGCTCAAAATGATGAACTGTACACCCAAGTTCTGTTTTCACATTCTCTTTGTCCGCGTGCTGGCGTCGAATTATCAACTCACCTTGAAATTGCTCATCTTTTGGTAAACCATGTACATAAGGTTCGTTGTCTTTCGGGAGATATTACTGCATACTCCTACGGCGCAATTAAGTGCCCCTTGGTCATGACTGACACGAACAGTGTTATTTTTCTTAGATAAGCACCAAGACTTCTGTGTTCTGCTGAATACACAGCCATGACATCCGTAAAATGACGTCAAGTCGACCGAGGACGTGTGGAAATTTTTGCTCGCGAGGGTCCGGAACGGCCTGCCTCCATATTTTATACAACTTGCCTTGGGCCACATGGCCAACCTACTCCGCTGTGTTTTTGTAACTCTTGTTAACTTAAATAGGTGCAAAGCACTCAAAATCTAGAGCATATGAAAATCAGGGAAACCTGTTTTTAGAATACCTTACCTATAATAGTGACACTCAGCCAGTCGCATTTATGTGACGCCTGTTAAAAGCGTGAATAACCACAGCAGGGTACACTGCGAGACTTGCAGAAAGAGTGTCAGTGAAGTCTGGAAGGAACTCGGACAAGAATGTGGAGCCGTGGCGAGTCCATTGCCTGGGCCAGCTGCTATAAATTTCTCGGTTCGGCGTCCGTGATGCCAACAGCCCGATCAAAGTGGTCCCACAGGTTCTCGATTGGGTTTAAATCCAGATTTATTGATGGAAGGGGACTACGGATAACTCATCCAAGTGTTTTCTTTTCTTTCTTTTTTTTTTTAATTTTAATAGCCAGTTGCCTCAGTAGCACCGTTTACATCTACATCTACACACCGCAAGCCACCTGACGGAATGTGGCGGAGGGTAACCTGAGTACCTCTATCGGTTCTCCTTTCTATTCCAGTCTCGTATTGTTCTTGGAAAGAAGGATTGTCGCTATGCTTCTGTGTGGCCTCTACTCTCTCTGATTTTATCCTCATGATCTCTTCGCGAGATATACGTAGGAGGGAGCAATATACTGCTTGACACTTCGGTGAAGGTATGTTCTCGAAACTTTAACAAAGGCCCGTACCGAGCTACTGAGCGTCTGTCCTGCAGAGTCTTCCACTGGAGTTTATCTATCATCTCCGAAACGCTTTCGCGACTACTAAATGATCCTGTAACGAAGTGGGCTGCTCTCCGTTGGATCTTCTCTATATCTTCTATCAACCCTATCTGGTACGGATCCCACACTGCTGAGCAGTATTCAAGCAATGGGCGAACAAGCGTACTGTAACCTACTTCCTTAGTTTTCGGATTCCATTTCCTTAGGAGTCTTCCAATGAATCTCAGTCTGGCGTCTGCTTTACAGACGATCAACTTTATATGATCATTCCATTTTAAATCACTCCTAACGAGTACTCCCAGATAATTTATGGAATTAACTGCTTCCAGTTGCAGACCTGCTATTTTGTAGCTAAATGATAAGGGATCTATCTTTCTATGTATTCGCGGCACATTACATTTGTCTACACTGAGATACAATTGCCATTCCCTGCACCATGAGTCAATTCGCTGCAGATCCTCCTGCATTTCAGTACAATTTTCCATTGTTACAACCTCTCGATACACCACAGCATCATCTGCAAAAAGCCTCAGTGAACTTCCGATGTCATCCACCAGGTCATTTATATATATTGTGAATAGCAACGGTCCTATGACACTCCCCTGCGGCACACCTGAAATCACTCTTACTTCGGAAGGCTTCTCTGCATTGATAATGACATGCTGCATTCTGTTATCTAGGAACTCCTCAATCCAATCACACAATTGGTCTGATAGTCCATATGCTCTTACTTTGTTCATTAAACGACTGTGGGAACTGTATCGAACGCCTTGCGGAAGTCAAGAAACACGGCATCTACCTGGGAACCCGTGTCTATGGCCCTCTGAGTCTCGTGGACGAATAGCGCGAGCTGTGTTTCACACGATCGTCTTTTTCGAAACCCATGCTGATTTCTAGAGACTAGAAACCTATTCTGTAGAAAAGTCATTATACTCGAACATAATACGTGTTCCAAAATTCTACAACTGATCGACGTTAGAGATATAGGCCTATAGTTCTGCACATCTGTTCGACGAACCTTCTTGAAAACGGCGATGACCTGTGCCCTTTTCCAATCCTTTGGAACGCTACGCTCTTCTAGAGACCTATGGTAAACCACTGCAGGAAGGGGGGCAAGTTCCTTCGCGTACTCTGTGTAAAATCGAACTGGTATTCCATCAGGTCCAGCGTTCTTTCCTCTTTTGAGCGATTTTAATTGTTTCTCCATCCCTCTGTCGTCTATTTCGATATCTACCATTTTGTCATCTGTGCGACAATCTAGAGAAGGAACTACAATGCAGTCTTCCTCTGTGAAACAGCTTTGGAAAAAGACATTTTGTATTACGGCCTTTAGTCTGTCATCCTCTGTTTCAGTACCATTTTGGTCACAGAGTGTCTGGACATTTTGTTATGATCCACCTACCACTTTGACATAAGACCAAAATTTCTTAGGATTTTCTGCCAAGTCAGTACATAGAACTTTACTTTCGAATTCATTGAACGCCTCTCGCATAGCCCTCCTCACACTACATTTCGCTTCGTGTAATTTTTGTCTGTCTGCAAGGCTTTGGCTATGTTTATGTTTGCTGTGAAGCTCCCTTTGCTTCCGCAGCAGTTCTCTAACTCGGTTCTTGTACCACAGTGGCTCTTTTCCATCTCTTACTATCTTGCTTCGCACATACTCATCTAACGCATATTGTACGATGGTTTTGAACTTTGTCCACTGATCCTCAACACTATTTGTACATGAGACAAAACTTTTTTGTTGAGCCGTCAGGTACTCTGTAATCTGCTTCTTGTCACTTTTGCTAAACAGAAAAATCTTCCTCCCTTTTTTAATATTCCTATTTATGGCTGAAATCATCGATGCCGTAACCGCTTTATGATCGCTGGTACCCTGTTCTGCGTTAACTGTTTCAAATAGTTCGGGTCTGTTTGTCACCAGAAGGTCTAATATGTTATCGCCACAAGTCGGTTCTCTGTTTAACTGCTCAAGATAGTTTTTAGATAAAGCACTTAAAAAAATTTCACTGGGTTCTTTGTCCCTGCCACCCGTTATGAACGTTTGAGTCTCCCAGTCTATATGCGGCAAATTAAAATCTCCACCCAGAACTATGACATGGTAGGGAAATCTACTCGGAATATTTTCCAAATTATCCTTCAGGTGCTCAGCCACAACAGCTGCTGAGCCAGGGGGCCTATACAGACATCCAATTATCATGTCTGATCCTGCTTTAACCGTGACCTTCACCCAAATCATTTCACATTTCGGATCTCTGTCAATTTCCTTCGATACTATTGCACTTCTTATCGCTATAAACACGCCTCCCCCTTCACTGTCCAGCCTGTCTCTGCGGTATACATTCCAATCTGAGTTTAGGATTTCATTACTGTTTACGCCTGGTTTCAGCCAACTTTCTGTCCCTAGTACTATATGGGCGTTGTGACCGTTTATTAATGAGAGCAGTTCTGGGATCTTTCTATAGACGCTCCTGCAGTTTACTATTAGCACATTAATATTGTTATTCCCTGTTGCATTTTGCCTACTCCTACCTTGCCGCGTCTCAGGAGGCGTCTTGTCGGGCCTAGGGAGGGAATTCTCTAACCTAAAAATCCCACATGTGCACTCCACACGTACTCCGCTACACTTGTAGCCGCTTCCGGCGTGTAGTGCACGCCTTACCTATTCAGGGGGACCCTACATTTCTCCACCCGATAGCGGAGGTCGAGAAATTTGTACCCCAGATCTCCGCAGAATCGTTTGAGCCTCTGGTTTAAGCCTTCCACTCGGCTCCAAACCAGAGGACCGCGATCGGTTCTGGGAAAGATACTACAAATAGTTAGCTCTGATTCCACACCGCGAGCAAGGCTTTCCGCCTTCACCAATTCCGCCAACCGCCTGTACGGACTGAGGATGACCTCTGAACCCAGACGGCAGGAGTCATTGGTGCCGACGTGAGCAACAATTTGCAGTCGTTTGAACCCAGTGCTCTCTATCGCCGCCGGTAGGGCCTCCTCCACATCTCGGATGAGACCCCGCGGCAAGCATACAGAGTGAACACTGGCCTTCTTTCCCGACCTTTCCCCTATTTCCCTAAGGGGCTCCATCACCCGCCTAACGTTGGAGCTCCCAATAACTAATAAACCCCTCCCCCCGTGTGCCTGCTCGGACCTTGCTGAAGGAGCAGCCACATGTCCACTCACAGGCAGAGCGGGCGATGCCACACGGCCAGCCTCCACATTGACCCTCCGCCTCCTGCGCCGCGAACGCCGCTGTACCTGACACTCCCCTTTCCCCATTGCCGCTACACTCCGAGGCAGCAGCCTGAAGATGGCTGACCGCGGCCATCAACACGCTCAGCTGCTCGCGAACAGTGGCCAGCTCCTCCTGCGTCCGTACACAGCAGTCACACATCCTATCCATCCTAAGGAATCAATTTACTGAAGATAGTTAATCAACTTTTAACTAGACTGCTAATTCACTAAAGGCGGCTGCTTATTGACTAAACTGTGATTGCTAGCCACTTCTTGTAGAAAACAATGAAAACAACACTACCTGTCTCTGGACTGTATTCAAACCAAACACTAGCACTACTGGCACTATGGTTGACTAAAGGGACTCTCTCTGACTGTATTCAGAACAAACACGAACTCTATGGAACCCTACTAATAGCACTCGACAATTAAAGCTTCCTGAAAGCAAAAACACACGGAAGAAGAAGTGACAACTAAGAAAAATACAGTTAACACTTAAATTAAGGTAGCTCGCTGCACAGCAGACGTGAAGCAGAACTTAACTGCTAAGGTCATTAGTCCCTAAGCTTACACACTACTTAAACTAATTTATCGTAAGGACAAACACACACGCCGATGCCGGAGGGAGGACTCGAATCTTCGGCGGGACCAGTCCCACAGTCGAAGACTGCAGCGCTCTAGACCGCTCGGCTAATACCGCGCGGCGTACTGCAGTACAGCGCACTCGTGGCTGCCGCATCGCGGTCGCGAAGTGGGGCCGAGGCAGTTTCAGGTACGTTTTTACAGTCTGACGATAATTTATGGATTTGTAGTTTTAGCTTGCCGATGTCCAAAATGGACAAACGATAGTTACTGTTATTCTGCAGAAGGTTGGCTTATCCCTACTGAAACCTATGTAAATTCTAGGTAAAGTGTGCAACTGAGGCTGTTGGTTCTTAAAATTAATATTTATACATTAGCTGACAGGGCCGCGAAATGTTGAAAATATTTAAGTTTTCATCCCGGTGGTCATCGAACCACGCATGTTCCTGCTGGTGGATGCCCCCGTGCGGAGGAAAGACGGGCTGCATGTAGGGTGGACTTGGTGCGCGAGGGTGGACGTGTACTTCGGTTCATCCGTTGTCTTCCAGAATGGTATCACCCAGGGTATGCCGCGGAAACATTTCCCAGGCCATAACGGTCCCTCCTCTGGTCTGGACGTTTTCAACCATTGCTTGCACACGTTTCACGCCGCACACGCCAGCAGCATTAAACGTGGTTCATCTCAAACGGACGCCTGTCACCAGTTGCAGTACTGACACGCAAAATCCTGTCTTCGTGGCCGATGAGCAACTGTCAGTACAGGCGCATTAACCAGCCGCCTGGCGCAGAGTGCTATACGAAGCAACTTTCACTGAACGTCCACTGTGGAGGAACAGTTGGCAGCTCCATGGTTCATCTGGGCGATCAGTTGCTCAACAGTTGCACGTCTATTCAGCCACACTCATCTCTGCAGTCCTGTCACCTATGGCCCGTGGTGTCACAGCGGTGGTTTTGGATAGCGCTCGGTATATTCTGAACACGGTGGCACGCGAACTATTTACAAACATAGCCGTTTCGCCAATGCTTCAACTCTTGTCCCGAAAACCCATGATCATGTCGTTTTGGGCGTCAGATAAATCGCTCCGTTTCCACATTACGAGAACGGCTGCACTGTTTTCAGTTCCTCCCCTCCCGCTTTCCGATACACTTTCTATAACCCCCGCTGATAACGCTGCCACATGACTTCGAACAATAATGGTGGTCATATTAATGTGAATCGATCATGTATATTCTTCAGGCTTTCACTAAAATAAGTAATACAGATCGCCTATACCTATGCAGTTGTCTCTCGGAGTAAAATGGTCCAGTCTAGAACCGAAGTTGGAATGACAGCACCTGAGAGGTGTTCAGGATCTTTCAGTTCGAACTTCATGGTGTACTAGCTTAAACAGGCAGAAAATACCCCTTTCCTGCGCAATTTGAACATTCTTTTGACAAGCAAACCGTGTTCCGAAAGGGTAGATTAAATAAAGTAGGTGGAGGTGTGTTTGTGTCTGTAGTTAGTAGTAGTAGTTCATCTTGTAGTGAAGTTGAAACAGATAGTTCCTGCGAATTATTATGGGTAGAGGTTACACTGAACAGTCGTACCAAAATAATAACTGGCTCCTTTTATCGACCCCCCCCCCCGACTCAGATTTTATAATAGCTGAATGGTTCAAAAAAACTTGAATCTCATTACAAAGCGGTACCCCACTCACTTCAATCTACCCTCGATTTGTTGTCGAAAATACGTCCTCAAAGCCGGTGGTAGACAGAAAATATCTTCCGAAATTGTTCTAAATTTGGTGTCACTGTCAGACACCATACTTGCTAGGTGGTAGCATTTAAATCGGCCGCAGTCCGTTATTATACGTCGGGCCCGCGTGTCGCCACTATCAGTGATTGCAGACCGAGCGCCGCCACACGGCAGGTCTAGTCTAGAGACTCCCTAGCACTCGCCCCAGTTGTACAGCCGACTTTGCTGGCGTTGGTTCACTGTCTACATACGGTCTCATCTGCAGAGACGACAGTTTAGCATAACCTTCAGCTAAGTCATCAGCTACGACCTAGCAAGGCGCATATTCAGTTACTATAATTACTTCAATGTATTCTGAACAGAATGTATGCTGAACAGATAATATTGTGAATCATGTACCTTCAAGAGCGACGTTCATCATTAATGGATTTAAGTTAAGTATCAAACTAATTACGTCCGCTTTCTGAATTCTCATTCCTTGTCATGTTCCAGACCTCACGTCAGTATAGTTCTTCCCTCCTCACGCCGGCCTGGGTGAGCTAAAACGCGTGCATTTCGGCCTCCATTCGTAACACGATGTTGGCTCTTCTCCTGACACAAAACTAAATGCTTTCTCTCAGAATTACTTTGAACAATTAGTTCATGAGCCCACACGAATTGTAAATGGTTGCGAAAAGCACTTGACATCTTTGCCACAAACAATCCTGATCTAATAGAGAGTGTCATGACGGATACAGGAATTAGTGAACACAAAGTCATTGTAATGAGGCTCAAAACCATATCAAAAGAAAACCACTAAAAAAAAGCAAAATTTATCTATTTAAAACAGCAGATAAAAATTCGCTTGATGCCTTCCTTAGAGAGAGTCTCCATTCCTTCCAAGCTAATTACATAAGTGTAGACAAGATATGGCTCAAATTCAAACATACAGCATCGACGGCAATAGATACATTCATACCGAATAAGTTAATAAGAGACGGGACTGATCTACCATGATGCACAAAACATGTCAGAACACTGTTGCAGGAGCAACGAAAAAAGCATGGCAAATTCAGAAGAACGCAAAATCCCCAAGACTGGCTAAGTTTCACGGAAGCTAGAAATTTAGTGCGGACGTCAATGCCAGATGCTTTTAATAGTTTCCACAATGAAACCTTGTCTCAAAGTATCCTTGAAAACCCAAAGAGATTCTGGTAATACGTAAAGTACACCAGAGGCAATTAACAGTCAATACCGTCACTGCGCGATAGCGATGGAAATGTTACCGATGATGGTGTCACTGAAGCGGAGTTACTAAATACAGTTTTCCGTAATTCCTTCACGAAAGAAGACGAAGTAAATATTCCAGAATTCGAAACCAGAACAGCTATTAGCATGAGTGACATAAAAATAGGTATATTAGGTGTGGCGAAACAACTCAAATCACTTAAGAAAGGCAAGTCTTCCGGGCCAGATGGTATACCAATCAGGTTCCTTTCAGACTATGCAGAAGCGATAGTGCTTTTCTTAGCAATCATATACAACCACTCAATTAACGAAAGGTCTGTTCCTAAAGACTGGAAAGTAGCACAGGTCACACCAATATTCATGAAAGGAAATAGAAGTAACCCATTGGATTAGACACCCGTATCGCTGACCTCAATTTGCAGTATGATTTTGAAGCAGATACTGAACTCGAACATTATGAATGACCTCGAAGAAAATGACTTATTGATGTACAACCAACACGGATTCAGAAGATATCGTTCTTGTGCTACGCAGCTAACTCATCATTCCCATGAAGTTATGAGTGCTGTCAACAATGGATCTCAGATAGAGTCCATATTTCTAGATTTCCAGAAGGCTTTTGATACCGTTCACCACAAGCGACTATTAGTCGAATTGCGTGCATATGGAGTATCGTCTCAGTTGTGTGACTGTATTCGTGATCTCCTCTCAAAGAGGTTACAGTTCGTAGTGATAGACGGTAAATCATCGAGTAGAACAGAAGCGATATCTGGCGTTCCGTAAGATAGTGTCATAGGTCCTCTGCTGTTTCTGATTTTTATAAATGATCTGAGCAGCCCCTTATGATTGTCTGCAGATGACGCTGTAATTTACCCTCTAGTGAAATCATCAGACAGTCAATTCCAATTAAAAAATAATCTAGAGATAATTTCTGTATGGTGCGATAAGTGGTAATTGGCACTAAACGAAGAAAAGTACGAGGTTCAAAAATGGCTCTGAGCAGCATGGGACTTAACATCTATGGTCATCAGTCCCCTAGAACTTAGAACTACTTAAACCTAACTAACCTAAGGACAGCACACAACACCCAGCCATCACGAGGCAGAGAAAATCCCTGACCCCGCCGGGAATCGAACCCGGGAACCCGGGCGTGGGAAGCGAGAACGCTACCGGACGACCACGAGATGCGGGCAAAAGTACGAGGTCATCCACATGGGTTCAAATGGCTCTGAGCACTACGGGACTTAACATCTGAGGTCATCAGTCCCCTAGAACTTAGAACTACTTAAACCTAACTAACCTAAGGATCTCACACACATCCATGCCCGAGGTAGGATTCGAACCTGCTACCGTAGCGGTCGCGCAGTTCCAGACTGAAGCGTCTAGAACCGCTCGGCCACTCCGGCCGCCATCCAAATGGGTACTAAAAGAAATCAGATAAGGTTTGGGTATACAATTATCCGCACAAATCTAAGGGCTGTCAATTCGACTAAATACCTAGGAATTAAAATTACGAGCAACTTAAATTGGAAAGACCACATAGGTAATATTGTGGGGAAGGCGAAACATGGACTGTGCTTTGTTTGCAGAACACTTAGAAGATGCGACAAACCCACAAAAGAGACAGCCTACATTACACTTGACCGTCCTCTGCTGGAGTACTGCTGCACCGTGTGGGATCCTTAGCGGGTAGGATTGACGGAGGACATCGTAAAAGTGCAAAGAAGGGCAGCTCGTTTCGTGTTACCGCGCAATAGGTGTGAGAGTGTCACTGATATGATACGCGAGTTGCGGTGGCAGTCACTGAAACAAAGGCGGTCTTCTTTGCGCAGAGATCTACTTACGAAATTTCAATCACCAACTTTCTCATCCGAATGAGAAAATATTTACTTGACAGGCGACAACCTAGAGAGAAATAATCATAATAATAAAGTAAGAGACATCAGAGCTCCAACGGGAAGATTTAGGTGTTCCTTTTGACCACGCTCCATTCGAGAGTGGAATGGTAGAGAAGTAGTACGAAAATGGTTCGATGAAACCTCTGCCAGGCACTTGAGTGTGAATTGCAGAGTAACCATGCAGATGTAGAAGAAGATGTAGATGTAGGTTGAATCATACACCTCAATCGAAGGGAGTTAATTAAATTAGGAACGATAACATCTGGTCAGTTATAGCTATGGCTTTATCCGTTAGGGCGATGGGAATGGTGTGTCTGAATTTTTAACATTTCTCTGCTATTAACTTCAACTCCCATTTTATTAGGGATGGTCCTGTTGCCAGCAATGCAGATGCGCATCATCCAGATTGGATGACGGAAACTAGCTTCTTGACAGACACTAACGGAAAAAAATCGTAACAAGGCATAAACGAAAGTTAGTAGGCGTGTTTCTACACCTGAAGTCCGTCCCCGGTAGCTGAATGGTCAGCGCGACAGACTGTCATTCCAAAGGGCCCGGGTTCGATTCCCGGCTTGGTCGGAGATTTTCTTCGCTCAGGGACTGGGTGTTGTGTTGTCCTAATCATCATCATTTCATCCCCAAATGGGGATGAACTTTAAGCATGGCGTCAAATCGAAAGACTTGCACCAGGCGAACGGTCTACCCGACGGGAGGCCCTCGTCACACGACATTTCATTTCATTTCTACACTTGAAAGATGAGGACTATTCAAATTACGCGCGAGTCGCAAAAGAGTGCCGCTTGTAGCGCCACTATGAGAACGCAAATCATGTTTGCTTTAAATACTCGCTGTAAGTGTCGTGCCTCTTTGAACTTGTTAGCCAAGAATGTCTGTAAGGCGACAAAGACACCATTATCAACACCTCACTGAGTTTAAACGAGATTGTATAATAGGGCTCCGATGTCCCTTCTGCAGTATTGCGGAAGGATTGCACACGAATGTAGCCGCTGTACATGATTGCTGGCAATGATGGTCACCAAAATGTACGGCCACGTGGCACTACCTAGAGGGAAGGCCGTCGTGTTTGGGCTACGGCTCTGGCGCTTCGTACTGCAGCTATTTGAGAGGCAGCTCGTACTACAGTGGCACAACGAACTGTTACAAATCGGATACTTGAAGGACAGCTTCGAGCCGGTGGCCATGCAGCGTGGATTCCACTGACCCCAGACCACCGCCATTTGCGATTTCAGTGGTGTCAAGTTAGACCTCGATCGAGGATATGGTGGAGATTTGTTGTGTTTTCTGATGATAGCTGGTTCTGTTTCGATGCCACCCGTGAAGTTTCAGTTTTTGTCACACATTTGTCTTTTCCATCTCACTGTAGCCACAGAGTGCAGCCCATAAAGTGTTTACGAGTTGCTTATGACTTCAGTAATCTCAGAGGAGAATGCATGGGTGACAGTAAACAAACGACCAATGACAATATACGAACTTACAGCCATTGAAAAAACAGCGCTCCCATTCATAATTACCCACAGAAATATATTAGCTGCATTCGAAGTAAGAGGTTTTCCCACCTCAACAGGGAGTTTTTCACCGAGAATCGGTTTCTGCCTTCATACCTAGCAGACGGGCATCATCTTCATGCAGTTGGTTGTGATTTAATTGTTGACTCTGGCCCTTCAACTGCTCGCGAATGCAGAGGTAGGACTATGCTGCCAGTAACAACGCCTGTCTAATTAAACATCACAACTTCCGACCAACTGCCGGCAGAAAAAATCAGGCCATTTGAAAAATTGCAACCAAGAAAAAAGACAACAAACTAACGAAAAAGTACTTCAGCAAAACCGACAGTCATGTCAGGAAAAACGCGTTACAGGGTGAAAAACAAGGCCCCACACACGGAAAAGATAACGCTTTAAAGAGAAATATGGATATTGTACCGAATAACCTATTTCCTAACAAAGTGGCCACGGTCAAGCTAAATTCATACACCCATGCACATTACAAATATGATGTATGTACATATGTATGGATTTGTTATAGGTCTTCTCCTAAACCACTTGAGAGACATCAACCGAACTTGGTACACATATCACTTACTGTTTGGAAACCATCGCTGTGTGGATAAGAAACACATACCTAGCAAAGTTGTGGGGGGAAAAAGCAGTTTAACCCCCGATGTGAGAATAGCTATATATTAGTCATCCAGTATTGTATGATGACAGCACTTAGTGACTTGGCACAAACTTTGCACAAAACCTGTACGAAACTCTTTCTCGCTGACAACCCCCACAATATGTTGAAAGGGAAAATGTTTATCGCTTACAACATTTTCGCTGTTCATGCAGTAAGATTGCCGCATAAAGCATGTCGTTTAAAATTATTACTTCTTTATTACTAACTGTATTCGCGAAAAATGTCGTAGACAATATCGGCATATGCCCCTAAATGTACCTACAAAATTATATCATTATATGACATATGGTTCAGGAGATATGACGTCATAAACACTGAGACGCGTGAAAAACTACCGCATCGTGCATGATGTTTTGATTTATTACTTACTTACTGCTAACCCTGTTCACAACAAATTTTGCAGACATTAGCTGCAAAGGATATGCGAAATCAGTGTGAAAACGAAACTGCAGGACGAAATTCGCAAGAGATACTGGTGAAGTATGCTCACAATTACGTGTGACATATGTTAAATATGTGTGAAATATGTATGACGTGTGCATATGTTGGCAAAGTCACGGATAGATAGCTCATATACTGTAAGAGTAATATTTACCTCGGCCGGCCGGAGTGGCCGTGCGGTTCTAGGCGCTACAGTCTGGAACCGCGTGACCGCTACGGTCGCAGATTCAAATCCTGCCTCGGGCATGGATGTGTGTGATGTCCTTAGATTAGTTAGGTATAAGTAGTTCTAAGTTCTAGGGGACTGATGACCACAGCAGTTAAGTCTCATAGTGCTCAGATCCATTTGAACCAAACCATTTACCTGCCTCCTCTTTGGGATGAGCGTGATAATGTGGAGAGAGAGTAGTAGAGGAGGACATGAAAGGACAACGAGGGAGAAAGAGGAGATGGACACAGTTAGGAGGAGGAGATGAATAGAGAGGGGGATGGGAAAAATCGTCAGGGAGAGGTTAGAGGAGGAGTTGCGCAGATAAAGAAAAGAGGAGGAAGAGATGAAGAGAGGACGGGGACGGAAAAGAGAGGCAGAGACAGGGCGGAGGAGGAGTCGAACAGAGAGAGGGGGAGGATGAAAGCGACAGAGAAAGGGAAGGAGGAGGAGATGTATAGGGAAGGAAGAGGGGAGGAATAGACGAAGGGAGAAAGGGAAGAGAGAGGCAGAGACAGGGAAGAGGAGGAACAGAGAGTGGAGGAGGATAGCGACAGAGAAAGTGAAGAGGAGGACATGAACAGATAAAGGGGACAGAAGCATATGGACGGAGAGGGGGTGAAAGATGAAATGGGTTGTGAGAGATGGAAATAGGAGATGGACTAATAGAGGACTGGATTAAGTACATACCCAGACAGTGACGGTTACACAGCTAGTCATATCTTAAAACTCCCCAAATAATGCGTAGAAACAAAGCAAACATTCTGAAGAAGGTTCTTCAATACGAAGAAGATGACGATGAGGGTCCCCAGTGTCTGAGATGTCCTAAGACATTCTCTCACAGCGCTGCAGGTGATGAATGGCTCCAATGCAAAAGTTGTAAAAAGTGAGCAGACCAGTCATGTGCAAAAAAGGCGTGAAAGAACTTTTTTATAAAACTCTTAATTTTTAAGATCCGGTCGAGCACTTAGACGAAGACCGATAAAAATTTTGGGCATACTTTTTCTGTCAAACTATCATTATAACAATGATATAGTTTATGACAAGAAATGTTGTAACTACATTAATTGATCTGATCATATGAGCCAAAGTGCCCCCACTGCTGGGCCAATTTGCCCTCTGCACAGGGCAGGCTGGCACAGGTGGTATCACTGTACTTCCTTTGTTATGCGTAGGCAAACAGTTAGAAGCCTATTTTGTTTACTGGTAAAGTGTTGAACCAAAGTACCATGTTTTCACATAAGAGGAATAGATGGAAACATTTGAAATGTAAGTTGGAAAAATGAAAAAAGCAAGTGGGTCAAACTGCCCTGCTTTCCCCTATTACCGTGAACTTAACTCCAAGATCGCCTCGGTTTGTCCTCAGCGACATACAGGTTGACTTATTAATCTTGATCACCAAAAGGAAACCAAAAAAATCTTGTAAAACAAATCTTGTTTAGCTACCAGGGGAACATTAACCAGCAAGCTGGTATTTTTGTTCTTTACGAAGAAAAGGACAGCAGTATGCCTTTTAAATGTCACCCTGCATTATTTACTCATTAATCCAGTTTCTCACGTTAGACCTATTCAGATACGTATCACACTCTCGCTTACCATTAACGTAAACATGACGTTACTAGAAACCCAATACGAAACTGCCTCTGCCTCTCTTGTTACCAACACACACTGGAGGTACTTACGGAACGCAGCTTATCCACTTGACAGAATTGACAGTCAGAAAATGGAAGGACAGTGAAAATGAACAATGGTCGATTGAGTCACTCGTGAGTGTTTGTGTTAATATAATCTACAATTTACAATAGTTCCTCACCTTTACAGATTTCCAGTTTTCGTGATTTAACTAACATTTTGTGCACTTCCGCCCCAGAAATTGTATGTGCGAGAAGTCAGGAATGTGAATCAAATGCTAGCCTAATCAGATAAAATACATTCGATCCACGCTATCAGTATGCAATAAGACCCACTAGTAGTTTTCACACCGTCACACGTTTCAACTGACCGTCTCGCCGTCACCTATCCCGTTGCACGTAACTGATGAAATTTACAAGAATGTACTTCAGGCGGTAATTGGAACTACTGGGATGTAAGCAAGAGGAATAGGGATGCAGTACTAAGGGAAATGTGATAGCTTTCGAGCGTCGCAGATGTAACTGATATGTCACGAAAAAGTTACGGAGCCTTTATGCAGTAGAAACTGGGACAGATGATATGGCTGTGAAACTGGAAAGCCGTGAAAGAGCTTCACTCCTGCCTCTGTGGCCCCCGGACCTGAAGCGCTAATAACGTCACGCAACCGAAACCGGTGCTGTCGTTTGCTTGTGAATAGACGGACGTTCTCCAGGTACCGTCCATCCCACCGGTAAATAGGATGGCACCTCATGGCTTGATGTTTCGGACTAATAAGCAAATATTGACTGTCTGCGCGGGGTGGCGTTAATTGCTACATCACGAGAGCAAGCACATCACGACACCTGTTTAGCAATACTCCTGCTTAATGGTGGTCAGAGGAGCTTTATCCTGTCATCAGCAGCAAGCAGGAGCACGGAAAGTTGAAGCAACAGCTTACAATGAGCTGTGAAACCGTAGGGTCTCACTTTGATTACTCTATTTCTTTATTTATTGTTGTCGCTGACACAGTACTTCAGGAAGAAGGAAATTATTAGGTAAAATTGTAATTTACAGAATTAATGAAGCATATTTAACATAATCGACTCAACAAATTTGTGACATAGTAAATGGCGTTAAAATGTATCATGTTGAAATTAAAGTGGTTTCCACCGAGGTTTCTAGGTGTTGAGATTTCATAATTAATCAGGAAATTATCAACCTGAATAACATCGTTATTCGATGAAACCAGTGCATGGTCATCCAGCTGTCAGTAGATTAGCACGTAAGATGGATGTCTAGGTCACCACATTTCCAGCGTCCAGCATTATTGATGCAGATCAATACCTTCAAAAAATTTTTACACCAATATTATCCCGACCCTAGGTGATTCTGGATTTCCGAAGTCGTATAAGCATTTCGAAACATCCAGAAAGTTCCTCCTTCGAGTAGTTCCACTGGCAACAGTGCCGTATGGAATTAAAAGGGAACGAAATAACTCCATACATGTTAACAGGGGTATAGGAAATATTTTATGAACGTCTGGATGTTTGTCTTACGTCTAGTGGAGTGAACACTGAAAGTTTGTTAAAAGTAAACGAAAATTTTGTATATAGACCCAACCGTAATTGTAGAATGTACCCACGGGTGGTATTTGCACACATCTAAAAGTAATAGGCTTTTGACGTCGTATGTTTCTGCTTGTAAATAAAAACTTTGTAACTTTATTGTAATTGCACGGTGACTTTGACCCTTGTGCACTGGGTTAACTTCTACTGAAGGATCAGCCTACGCCATAGTGTGTTTTGTTGTTCCGCTTGCTGTTCCACTTTGCAGTAGCAAGCACTCGGAGTCAGTAGCAGCATTCGGTTACAAGGTGAATTTAGGTCTGTTCAGTTAACATCTGGGAACAGAGAAATGGACAGAATTCAAACTCACATAATATGTAAAGAGGCAGTACTTAGAAAGAACAAAGCCTTCAGAGAATGGTTCCAGACCCGAACAGAGAAAGCTAGGGTAAAATATAAGGGAAGCAAGAAAGCGGCACAGACCATAGTAAGGGCAGAGAAGAAGTAGTGGATGGAAAAATGGACAAGAATGTTAGAAGAGGACAGTGAAGGGAACAAAAAAGTACTTTACACCATGGTAAGAAATAAGAGGAACGACAGAAGCGAGTGCCTGAGGATCATGGATAATAATGGAAGAGTTTTGGAGGAAATGCATGAGCTCAAAAAGATTTGGAAGGAGTACTTTGAAGATCTGTTGAATGCCGTCAAGCAGGTAACTAACAGCGATGGAGAGCCTAAGGCAGCAGACGATTATAATAGTGGGGAAATTGATGATCTAACTTGGAATGAAGTGGAAGAAGCCATAAAGAGGATGAAAGGGGGCAAGGCACCAGGTTGGGACGAAGTAACAGTGGATATGATACGAGCAGCAGGAGAAGTAGGAACCCAGTGGCTATACAGAGTGCTGAGGGTGGTGTGGAAGGAGAACAGAATTCCTGAGGATTGGAAGAAAGGAATTATAGTCCCGATCTTCAAGAAAGGGGATAAAAGGAGATGTGAGAACTACAGAGGAATCACCCTGCTATGCCACTGTGGAAAAATCTATGAAAAGATCCTGGAGAAGAGAATAAGAAGCACTATTGAAAGAAGACTGCAAGAGGAGCAGTATGGTTTCAGACCGGGAAGATCAACAACGGACCTCATATTTGCGGTAAGGCAACTGCAGGAAGGGCACTATGAGTACGGGAAGGACTTAATCATGGCCTTTTTAGATATTGAGAAGGCGTATGACAGTATCTATAGGGACAAGCTCTGGGATGTGCTGAACGCAAAAGGGATAGATGAAGAGATAACACGAAAAGTCAGAAAAATGTATGAGGGAAGTGAGAGTTGTGTGAAAGTGGGGAGGGAACGTACTGCATGGTTCAAGCTGGAAAATGGGCTGCGACAGGGAAGTGCACTTTCGCCTTTATTGTTTATTATTCTTATGGATGAAATCCTACAGCAAGTATCAGATGCAATTGGAGATCATAAAATGAAAGCAGTGCTTTTTGCCGATGACCTGATGTTATGGGGAAATTGCGAGAAGGAGGTGCAAGAGCAGTTAGATGTATGGGAGGTAACGGCAGCACAATATGGAATGCATTTCTCTGCAAAGAAAAGTGAAATAATTGTCACAACAAGGAAGAAGAATAGGCCAAATGTGGATATAACTTGTGGAGGGGAAAAACTACAAGTGGTAGAGAACTTCCAGTACCTCGGAAGTATGATTGAAAGTAGGGGGGGAAACGCAATGGAAATAAATGAAAGGTGCAGAAAAGCAGGGCAGTTCTTCAAATGCATTAGGGGGCTTATTTGGAGCAAGGAGGTGCCACAGAAATCCAAGGGAATTATATACCGAACCTACTTTGTCCCCATATTGGCATACGGAAGTGAGACATGGGTAATGCACAAAAGCGACAAAAGTAGAATACAAGCTAGTGAAATGAAGTTCCAGAGGAGCAGGTTGAGTGTAACAAGACGAGACAGATTGCGAAATGTGTATGTGAGGGAAAGACTAAAGGAGGAACCAGTACAGGACAGGATAGAAAAATCAAGACTGCAGTGGTATGGACACATGAAGAGAATGGATGAGGGAAGAATTCCAAAGAGGATGTTTGATCTGCAACTGGAGGGGAAGAGGCCCAGGGGAAGACCAAGACATAGATGGGTGAAGGGAGTGAAGGAATGTGTGACGAGAAGAGGAGAGAACTGGATGAAGGTGGAAGAGGGGTAATGGTGGAAAGACAGAACACGATGGAGAGGCTTGTGTTCCCGGCAGACCCAGCCAGTGGCTGTAAACTGTCCTAGATGATGATGATGATAATTTTTTCTCCAAAGTCACAAATTTATTACTGCTCCACTATTCTAACTGGCCGCTTAAAGTTGCCTGATACCTCCCACATGCTGACAGTTTCTGTTTGCCGAAAGTATACCGGGAGCTATCAATTTCAGCTAACTGAAAATAAGCATTTAGAGTACACGACGCCGGCCGAAGTGGCCGTGCGGTTAAAGGCGCTGCAGTCTGGAACCGCAAGACCGCTACGGTCGCAGGTTCGAATCCTGCCTCGGGCATGGATGTTTGTGATGTCCTTAGGTTAGTTAGGTTTAACTAGTTCTAAGTTCTAGGGGACTGATGACCTCAGCAGTTGAGTCCCATAGTGCTCAGAGCCATTTGAACCAAGTACACGACGGATTCAATTACTATAGATATTTTCAGTGGCGGAAAACTGCGCAATGCATACTTTCGTTTATTGTGAAATGTACTGTTGAGTCTGAACATTGTCAAATTTATTTTTGTTTTTACACACAGTGCTTCCTTTGCTCCCTCTGCTGACATGAAGATATTCATATTGGTCTTGCAGGTATTGACTTTCTACCGAGAACTGTGTACCTAAAGCAAAGATGGAATTTATGGTATCACACTGCATAATGTAACAATTATTAATTGTATTAAGAAGGAAAAACACTTCGTAATGTACAACAAAGTTGTATTTATTTGGTCACGAACCGGCTTTCGGCTTCTCAAGACATCGTCAGGTGACAACTGAATGTCGCAAACACAGTCATGCACGATGTGCGTCCTACACAGATATTAATTTTACAGGCCATAAAAAATGACCAAATGTTTACGCAGGAAAGTATTACAATAATTCCAGTGAATAAAAGGGCAAATAAAGTTTTAATGCGAAGATACAAATCACAAATGATGAGAAATAAAATGAATTTGAAGTGTGAATCTACTGTTTGTTGCAAAAACTTAATTTAAGGAGTAAAATGAAAACTGAATCTGATCATGTAATACTAGGCTGGTATTTGGTGTCACGTGTTGTTTGATTTCTGTTATTGCCACTAGGTCATCTTTCTCTTTTTTTTTTTTTTTTTTTTTTTTTTTTTTTAAGGAAAATGAAACTTCACACTCTACATTACAAAGATGATTTTCTCCTAAATGATTATCAGCAGAGGTCGAATCTTTCCTGCTTAATCACCATCTTTTCTCATGGTCCCGAAGCCTAACTGCCACAGCTCTGACTAACTGACCAATGTAGACTTTTTCAAACTGTTTGCCAGTGATTTTATATTCACTTGGATAATGGAACAAATAAGAGGCCATGCACCAGTGAATATAAAGTTGGATATTTGTGGCTGTGTGGATGCTGAGAACTTGCAGGGATTATTGTACCAGTAGCTTTTTTTCTGTAAATGCTAAATACGTGTTTTGTTGTACTAATTTCTATATTAATGTCCAAGGAATTCATAGAAGAGCCTCCCAGGCTCATTTTAAACTTAATTTTGTTAGGTTGCGAGTTTAAATGCTGTAGTAATGTGTCTAACTGTGTAGTTGTACTGATCCAGAAACACAGCACATCATCGACATACCTGAAGCAGGACATAATTTTACAATTTTTTGGCTTTTCGAGCAATGGCTATAGCTCTCCCTCGTTGACAATGTTCTACGACATAAAGAAATGAATAACATTACACCACTTCAGTACGCAGGTCAACAGCAGTCACTAAATAGTTTCAAAGTCTGGCATAAAATTCCATATACTGGCATCATTTCAGGAAATCGTTCAAAAAAAAGTATAAGTCTCGCAACTACAGACCTGTATTTTATAATACTAATAACGTATCAGAATCTTTATTCAATAGCAAAGACAAAATGTAACTGTTGGCTAGAGTGGTGTGTATAAAATCATTTGTAAGCAGTATGAAAATGTCTATTCTGGTCGTCAGGCAGTGCTGTGGCGATTAGGCTATGTGAACATGAGAGAAGATGGCGATGAAGGAATAAAGATTCGACCTTTGCTGATCATCTTTTAGTAGAATTTTACGTTTCTGATGGAGAATGCTAAGCTTTACATTCCGTCAAAATAAATAAATAAATGCCAACCTAGTATTAAATCATCAGAGTCGATTTCAGCTATCCCCCTTATGAAATTAAGCTTCCTTTTCGTTGCAGATAGTGCATTCGGACTGTAAATTCCCGGTATTTCTCATCATTTGTCAAAAGTATCTACACACAAAATCTTTGTTTAATCTTTTTAGTTAGTGTAATTATTCTAATATTTTCTTCCGGCAACCCTTCGTCTTTTTTGTACCTCCTATACAAATAACATCTGTGTAAGTCATACGTCATGTTTACCTCTGTTTGCAACATTCAGTTGTCACATGTAGATGACCAAGGAAGCCAAATAGGCAGTTCATGAGCAAATAATTATAATTCTGCAGAACATTAGGAAGTGCTTTTCCTTTTTAATATTCTAATCATGTTCTGCCGAGTTATTTAATTCAATTAATGTTAATTATTAATTGGTTCGCATGG